>NC_089741.1:26073991-26081491 GCF_040412425.1 Macrobrachium rosenbergii
AAAATTAAATAAATGGATCTCGAATCTATTTTTTCTCATTTGTTAAAAAAATTAAATAAATGGATATCGAATATTTTTTTTCTTGCATTTGTTAAAAAAATTCAATAAATGGATCTTGGGTCTATTTTTTTATTTGTTAATAAAATTAAATAAATGGATCTCGAGTCTATTTTGTTTGCATTTGTTAAAAAAATTCAATAAATGGATCTCGAGTCTTTTTTTTTTGCATTTGTTAAAAAAATTAAATAAATGGATCCCCATTCTATTTTTTTTTTTTTTGCATTTGTTAAAAAAATTAAATAAACAAATCTTGAGCATATATATATTTTTGCATTTGTTAAAAAAATAAATAAATGGATCCCGATTCTTTTTTTTTTTTGCATTTGCTAAAAAAAATTAAATAAACAAATCGTGAGTAAATATTTTTTTTGCACTTGTTAAAAAAATTCAATAAATGGATCCCCATTCTATTTTTTTTTTTTTTTTGCATTTGCTAAAAAAATTAAATAAACAAATCTTGAGCATATATTTTTTTGCATTTGTTAAAAAAACAAATAAATGGATCCCGATTCTATTTTTTTTTTTTTTTTTTTGCATTTGCTAAAAAAATTAAATAAACAAATCTTGAGTATATATTTTTTTGCATTTGTTAAAAAATAAATAAATGGATCCCCATTCTATTTTTTGTTTTGTTTTGCATTTGCTAAAAAAAATTAAGTAAACAAATCTTGAGTATATATTTTTTGCATTTTTTAAAAAAATAAATAAATGGATCCCGATTCTATTTTTTTTTTTTTTCATTTGCTAAAAAAATTAAATAAACAAATCTTGAGTATATATTTTTTTGCATTTGTTAAAAAATAAATAAATGGATCCCGATTCTATTTTTTTTTTATTTGCTAATAAAAATTAAATAAACAAATCTTGAGTATATATTTTTTGCATTTGTTAAAAAAATAAATAAATGGATCCCGATTCTATTTTTTTTTTTTTTTTTTTGCATTTGCTAAAAAAAATTAAATAAATCTTGAATATATATTTTTTTGCATTTGTTAAAAAAATAAATAAATGGATCTCGATTCTATTTTTTTTTTTTTTTTTTTGCATTTGCTAAAAAAATTAAATAAACAAATCTTGAGTATATATTTTTTGCATTTGTTAAAAAAATAAATAAATGGATTCCGATTCTATTTTTTTTTTTTTTTTTTGCATTTTCTAAAAAAAATTAAATAAACAAATCTTGAGTATATATTTTTTGCATTTTTTAAAAAAATAAATAAATGGATCCCGATTCTATTTTTTTTTTTTTTTTTTTTTTTGCATTTGCTAAAAAAATAAAATAAATCTTGAGTATATATTTTTTGCATTTGTTAAAAAAATAAATAAATGGATCCCGATTCTATTTTTTTTTCTTTGCATTTGTTAAAAAAATTAAATAAATGGATCTCGAGTCTGTTTTTTTTTTGCATTTGTTAAAAAAATTAAATAAATGGATCCCGATTCTATTTTTTCTTTTTTTTTTGCATTTGTTAAAGAAATTAAATAAACAAATCTTGAGTATATATATTTTTTGCATTTGTTAAAAAAATAAATAAATGGATCTCGAGTCTATTTTTCTTTTTTTTATTTTTGCATCTGTTAAAAAAAATTAAATAAATGGATCTCGAGTTTTTGACGTTTCTCGATCAATTCTATCCGGTTTGACTTTTTCAAATTCGAATGAAAGAAGTGAGCGGATGCAGCACAAATAAGTGGGCGACAAAACATAATTAAGAAGATGGAGGGTTGGCAAAATGTAATCCGAAAATGATGTTTCAGAAAGATTGGGCATAATCCAAAATATGTATATGCATAAAGTTTAGAGTCTACCACTTGCTCATAGCATCAAGTTTTGCGAAGGCCTATACTTAAAAAAAAAAAAGTAAAAAGTGCGTCGAAGTTTCTTCGGCGCAATGGAACTTTCTGTACAGCGTATAATGCTGTCTGAAACTTTCAGACACGGCCCATGAAACTCAGCCACGGTCCGGTGGTGGCCTTAGCCACGGGCCGGTGGTGGCCTGTGTTTTTGGTACCTATACCGGTGTCAGAAGTACGATTATGGCTAACTTTAACCTTAAATAAAGTAAAAACTACTGAGGCGAGAGGGCTGCAATTTGGTATGTTTGATGATTGGAGGGTGGATGATCAACATAACAATTTGCAGCCCTCTAGCCTCAGTAGTTTTTAAGATCTGAGGGCGGACAGAAAAAGTGCGGACGAACAGACAAAGCAGTCATAATAGTTTCTTTTACAGAAAACTAAAATGGTTGAGTTTCGATGTCTGGGCGAGAAATACAAAGAGCTGCTCTTTCAGCTGTATGTTTATGGCTTTAATTTAACACCACCTAAAAAGTATTCCACAGTTTGCAAGCAAAATTAAAATACATTGCATATAAAAGGGTTACAAAGTTATAAAAACTAGAAGCAAAGTAATTAACGTTACGAAGTTTTTAATCATGAGGGCTTCAAAAGACATTTCGATTTAGTTAAAAATATAAAGAAAAAAACAGATACTTACTACCCACAATGGAAAAATATATGGATTACTGAAAGGAAGAAATAACAGAGAAAATACCAGAAATCGAGTTTTCTATTTGGGAACCGTGTTTGAGCGATGAGAGAAAAACTCTGAATTTTATTATGGCGTTTAGATTTTAAGCATATAAAATGAGAGACATGAAATGTGTCTGCCTTGAGATATGAAATTTGGAATCTGCAGCAAGTGTTGCTCTGATATCAAGAAGAACAGTTTATGTGCGTGAGCGATGTAATAAGATCTGTGGAGAAAAATAAAAACATTCATGAAATCAGGTGAAGTGGTGAGAGTGGAAGATTAAGAAAAAAATCTACACAAATGAAAATGCATGGAAATTAATTCAAGTGACTGTAAATGGCTACAAAATATAATACATTTATCATGAAGGTGTTACATGGGCGTAGGAGAAGTGTAAGTGGTAAAAAAAAACACACATGAATTATCATTAAATGTGGTGAAACTCTTAAACTCCTACATGTATTTCTTGAGAGAGACAGACTAAAAATATTGAATGTTGAGGAAACGTTCTGACCTTTCCATGACTAATGCCATTTTTACACAGATATATATACAAGCTTTGTCTTCTGCCTTTCGGTATAAATAAAATCGAACCTGATGTCATAACATGCTTCAGAGAAAAAAGAACGAGTGATTCTACAGAAGAAATATAAGAAAAGATTTGTTTGTGCCATGTAACGCTGGTCTCAAATGATTCAAAATGCGGTGTTTTCATTCCGTGAATCTACTGGATCTAGACACAGGTAGTGGTCGGGCCTCCTAATAAAAGGTATAAATCCGGGTGCTATTCTTCTGTTATTGCCTTAAACCGATTGCACGATCCTGATTTGCTGACAAAGGTATAAACGAGTAAAAAATGCGCTGAAGTTTCTTCGGCACAATCGAGTTTTCTGTACAGCAGCTACAGCGTATAACCAAGGCCACCAAAAATAGATCTTACTTTCGGTGGTCTCGGTATAATGCTGTATGAGCCGCGGCCCACGAAACTTTAACCACGGCCAGGTGGTGGCCTATCCTCCTGTTGCTCAAAATAACACAAGACCTCTAGAAGAAGCACAAGGCTTCAGAGAACATTTGAGGTTCGTTTGTTACAACGACTCTCAAATCATTTCAGCGAAATGAGGCGAGTTTAGGAATTCAATGCTCTTGTCAAAATGGTACTGTATTCATTGTCAACAAGCTGTAGAACCGAAGACCATTTCAGACAATATTTTGAGGCACCTGTTCCTTCTTATAATTAAATAGTTTCGCATATGATTTGTCCCAGTTCAGTCGACCTGAAGCTCTTGCAACTGGGAACACATACAGATATCCATCTTGCAACTGGGAACACACAGACATCCATCTTGCAACTGGGAACACACACAGACATCCATCTTGCAACTGGGAACACACACAGACATCCATCTTGCAACTGAGAACACATACAGACATCCATCTTGCAACTGGTAACACACACACATCCTTCTTGCAACTGGGAACACACACGCACATCCATCTTGCAACTGGGAACACATACAGACATCCATCTTGCAACTGGTAACACACACAGACATCCATCTTGCAACTGGAAACACACACAGACATCCATCTTGCAACTGAGAACACATACAGACATCCATCTTGCAACTGGGAACACACACGCACATCCATCTTGCAACTGGGAACACATACAGACATCCATCTTGCAACTGGTAACACACACACATCCATCTTGCAACTGGGAACACACACGCACATCCATCTTGCAACTGGGAACACATACAGACATCCATCTTGCAACTGGTAACACACACAGACATCCATCTTGCAACTGGAAACACACACAGACATCCATCTTGCAACTGAGAACACATACAGACATCCATCTTGCAACTGGGAACACACACGCACATCCATCTTGCAACTGGGAACACACACAGACAACCATCTTGCAACTGGTAACACATACAGACATCCATCTTGCAACTGGGAATACACACAGACATCCGTCTTGCAACTGGAAACACACACAGACATCCATCTTGCAACTGGGAACACATACAGACATCCATCTTGCAACTGGTAACACACACAGACATCCATCTTGCAACTGAGAACCCACATAGACATCCATCTTGCAACTGGGAACACATACAGACATCCATCTTGCAACTGGTAACACACACAGACATCCATCTTGCAACTGGGAACACACACAGACATCCATCTTGCAACTAGAAACACATACAGACATCCATCTTCCAACCGGGAACACATACAGACATCCATCTTGCAACTGGTAACACACAGACATCCATCTTGCAACTGGGAACACACACAGACATCCATCTTGCAACTGGGAACACATACAGACATCCATCTTGCAACTGGTAACACACACAGACATCCGTCTTGCAACTGGGAACACACAGACATCCATCTTGCAACTGGAAACACACACACAGACATCTTGCAACTGGGAACACATACAGACATCCATCTTGCAACTGGTAACACACACAGACATCCATCTTGCAACTGGGAACACACACGCGCATCCATCTTGCAACTGGGAACACATACAGACATCCATCTTGCAACTGGGAACACATACAGACATCCATCTTCTAACTGGGAACACTTACAGACATCCATCTTGCAACTGGGAACACATACAGACATCCATCTTGCAACTGGGAACACACACACACAGACATCCATCTTGCAACTGGGAACACATACAAACATCTTGCAACTGGGAACACATACAGACATCCATCTTGCAACTGGGAACACATACAGACATCCATCTTGCAACTGGTAACACACACAGACATCCATCTTACAACTGGTAACACACACAGACATCCATCTTGCAACTGGAAACACACACACAGGCATCCATCTTGCAACTGGAAACACATACAGGCATCCATCTTGCAACTGGGAACGCATACAGACATCCATCTTGCAACTGGGAACACATACAGACATCCATCTTGCAACTGGGAACTCACACCGACATCCATCTTGCAACTGGGAACACATACAGACATCCATCTTGCAACTGGGAACACATACAGACATCCATCTTCTAACTGGGAACACTTACAGACATCCATCTTGCAACTGGGAACACATACAGACATCCATCTTGCAACTGGGAACATACAGACATCCATCTTGCACCTAGGAACACACACAGACATCCATCTTGCACCTAGGAACACACACACACATCCATCTTGCATCTAAGAACGCACACAGACATCCATCTTGCGACTGGGAAATGCCGACGGATAACAGGAAGTCTTGATTAAACATTACGCCTGAACGTTTTTAATGAAGCAATTTCCCAGGCTCTTTCGCCTACAATTTTACGACTGGATCCTCCCATTAGGCGGAGTAATTTGATCTCCGAACTGACCCTGGGTTCGAGAGTTCACGCTAATTCTTTCTTCTTCTACAAAAGACAGCGCGGAATTGCATTTGGAATCCTCCGGGAAAATGCATATGTGAAAGCTGGCATTTATTGCGATACTTTCTTAGGACAGTATCAAGTGCCGCCATACGCCCTTAAGATCGTCGGACGATACATTATCTGCTGATGTCATATCGTAGAACCGTTCAACAATTTTTCTGCTATGGAACTTGAATATAAAATTTAGGCCAATGGCCAAGCGCTGGGACACATGATGTCATTCAGCTCTGAAAGTGAAACTGAGGGTAAAGGAGGTTTGAAAGGTGTAACAAGAGGAAAACTTCGCAGTGGCACTATGAAACAATTGTTAGGAGAGGGTTGAGGAAAGTAACACGGAAGAAAGATATTATGAACGAAGGTTCAATAAAAGGAAATGAAACGGGTTGCAGCTAAGGGCCGAAGGGACGCTGCAAAGATTCTTAAGTAATGCGGACAGTGCACCATGTGAAGTGCACTCGTAACACTAACCCGCTGCGGGTCCTTCTGATTTGGAGGAACCATAAGATGTTAACAGAAATAACTTGTGAACATCGACTGTTTCGATAGTTGTAAGAATCACATTTATTAACCACGAACTTCTTGGCGGCGCGCTACGCCGACTGGAACCCGGGGCTGCTATCTCCCCTACCCTCCCGATCCCCTACCTACCCGGCCCCCACCTGGGGGAGAACAAACAGGTTTGCAGGAGGAGGGTGGTTGTCTCCCCTACCCTCCCGTTCCCCTACCTACCCCGCCCCCACCGGGGGAGAACAAACTGGTTTGCAGGGTGTGGGTGGCTGTGTCATGTCTCCCCTACTGTCACCCGGGGGAAGACAAACAAGATCAGATCCTCTCCGATTTTATTATTATAGATAGTTACATTTGTACGGTTTGTGTTAAACTGGTATCATAAAGAAAAAATAATTACATTAAAGAAAAAGAGTCACATGGGATATATTTGTAAAAATAATTCATAATAGCAAGAACATGTATAAGATTTCTAAACAAATAATACTGGAACAGCGTTACATCCAAAACAGGACCAATATGTTGAGACCATAAGTCAGGCCAGACCATTCAGATGTGTAAAAATGAACTATTATTATTATTATTTATTATTATTATTATTATTATTATTATTATTATTATTATTATTATTATTATTATTACTGCTAGAAAATACAAAATTCCCAAAGATCCTTGTCAAGAAACCTACAGAATTATATATATATATATATATATATATATATATATATATATATATATATATATATATATATATATATCAGTATTTTCCTGCTAGTCTTCTGAAGCTGTCATTTCTACAAAATGGCCATTCAACTTGAGCTAGAAAGGGGCTTTGTAGAAAGTGCGGGAGGTCCTAAGAAAAGAGCGAATTTTAAACCCGAATAAGTTGAATTATTATTATCATTGCTACTATTACTACTACTACTACTACTACTAC
>NC_089741.1:26083991-26101491 GCF_040412425.1 Macrobrachium rosenbergii
TCACAAACAATCCAATCAAAGTCTTATGAAAAGGAGTCCCCAAAATACATTAACAATATTTAGCTTATATTCCTCAAGGAAGATTATTCTTGAGAGAAGAATGCTTATTCTTGAATTAACCTCTTATCTAATTTGTCATTCATTCCTCAGCCTGAAGCTGTCAAAAATGAAGGAAATTTGATGAGCGGTGAACTGTGCTACGGAATGGACAGTAAACAAAGCCATTTTAGGGGGGGATAACATCCTGAAAGTTACCATTACTAAAATAAAATACGACAAACTTACAAAATATAACTATTTAGATGAAGAAGGGTAGCATAATATAACAGATTGAACTTTATAATTACATATTCCAAAAGTACTCCCAAACACAAAAATCTAGAACATGAATGCAAATTGTCTTAACCTATTTTTCCATACTCAATTCCTGGTTAATAAGAAGTACTGTAGTAAAGTTCAGATAAAAAACAAACTAGTTTTCTGAATGTTGCTAAAAATAATACCTGTTACCCTACAAATCCCTAAAATTCATATCTGTGTAAACAATGTATAGGCTCATCACGAAATGTCAGCAACAATAACCATGCATAGAAATTCCCAGTGATGACAAAATTATTTGTAGTTGCAACGACCCACCCAAAATTATCCCATGGCTTAATGCTTTGTTATTGACTCATCTCTAAGAAGGTGAAAAACGTTACCTACGGACAGTCTTGAATTGTATTTTAACAGAGATCTTTCACATTCGCAACTGATCCCTGATTCCCTTTGCCTACCGAGAGAAAACCAAATCCGCTGAACAGCAGCACCGATACGCAATAAATGTGCCCCGCTGTCGAACTTCTCATTTCCCTAGGTCCGTTATTCCTCACACCATTGGACTGTGGAACATTCTCCCTGAGGACGTTGTGCAATTTGAACTTCAAAAGGTCAAGCGAAGATGCAATGCATTACCAGCCTAATATAATTCTCCTTGCATTTTAATAATTTACTTACACTTTTTCTATTTACTTTTTCTTTTTTTTCTTTCTGTTTTATCCATTACATTCTGTTACTTCTTTCTAATGAATACCATTGTCTTTGCAAGCTTGAATTTCAAGTCAAAGGCTCCTGAGGCTTGTTCCATACGAATAGGGTTCATCTTTTGAATAATAATAATAATAATAATAATAATAATAATAATAATAATAATAATAATAATAATAATAATAATAATAATAATAATAAAGCCAGAAAATAGTCCTCATGTCTCAGATTGGTACAGGCTTGTTAATCCCATAAAAACAAAGTTGGTGAAGTGGGGGCTATAGTATTTTCCAACGTCTGTCCGTCAGTCTGTCCGTTAGTGTGTCTGTCACACTTGCAAAGTCATCCCAACTCATGCTGCAGAGCTGAGGGGATTTTCTGTGATATTTCGTAAAAAGGTAAACTATCAAGCGTAGAGGTATATGAAGAAAATTGTCTAATTTGTCTTCCTGATTTTCAGGGACCATTTGCTCTGTCTTTTATAAATAAGAATGGACTCTCATGGATTTTTAAATGGTTCCAAACTCTTCCAGATTCTGTGCACAACTTAACCTTGGCCACAACTTCTGAACTTCATATTTGGTTTGCAGATGTTTTCAGATGGCACCAAGGTTAGTGACCTTATGACCTTGACCATGCCATTCCTACTAAAATTAACTGTCATCAGGGGTGTTAGTGTTTCCGGAACACATTTTGTAGAGAGAAAAACTGTCGCAGTTATCCACTGTTGCAAAAACCCATTTGCTTTGATAACTTATTCGCAGCTTAATCCCTAATCGGGGTTGCTATTTCTAATCAGCCTCCTCCAGCTCTATCTATCTTGAGTGGATCAATTCATAAATGATTTTGGAAAATGTCTGACTGATGATGTCCTTCCTGACTCTCGCCCCCACCCCCTTTTTAGTTTTCTGTAAAAGAAAACTATTGTGTCGGCTTTGTCTGTCCGTCCGCAGTTTACTCTGTCCGCCCTCAGATCTTACAAACTACTGAAGGCTACAGGGCTGCACATTGATATGTTAATTATCCACCCTAACCTCAGTAATTTTGATTTCATTTAAGGTTGAAGTTAGCCATAATCGTGCGTCTGGCAACGATATAGGACAGGCAACCACCGGGCCGCGGTTAAAGTTTCATGGGCCGCGGCTCATACAGCATTATACCAAGACCACCGAAAGATAGATCTATTTTTGGTGTCCTTAATTATACGCTGTAGCGGATGTACAGAAAACCCGATTGCGGCGAAGAAACTTCGGCGCATTTTGTATTTTTTTTTTTATACGGGCTTGGGACAGGCACCGACTTCTGCAGGTTCTTCCCTGCACCGTGTCTAAGCTATTATATTAACTGCCTTAGCAACACTCTCGGAATATTCCTTGCTGTAAGATGAAGGAGGCTTTATGCCAGCACAGGTCATCACTCGCGACAGCATTCAGAGAGAATAGAAAAAGAGATACTCTTTACAATTCGCCAGAGCAGGTTAAACCTTACTACCAGATAAGCTTTAAGAACAAATGCATTATGACTTTTAATCGGGGGGATTTTAAAAGCACCAGACCTTTCACAAAAGCAGATTGGCAGGATGATCATATTTACCCCCTGTTATCGCAACAAGAATTTTAGTCGGATAAATGCAATGAAATGCGCAAAAATAAAAAATAAAAAATCCGGCTGCATCACATGATTACTTAGTCACCGACAGTGCAGAATAATCAGCCTGATTAATTCACTGCAGAACAAATCTCTGACATGAGAAATGAAATGAATGCTGGAAAATCAGGTCAGTACAGAGCAAGACTGGAAAGAATAAAAAGAAAAAATATATAAAAAAGCAGACATAAACTCAAATGTAACCACGAAGAAAATACAGATGAATGGAAGGAAGTCTTAATTAAACACCACGGATGAACTTTTTTTAACTGGAATTGGAATATAAAATTCAGGCCAAAGACCTGGCGCTAAGAGGTCATTCACCGCTGAAAATAATGTTGGAGCTATAGTCAGGAGAGGGCGGAAAGTATTTACTAGATGGAAGACAGAGGATATGAATGGAGGTACAGTAAAAGGAATGAAAGGGGTTGTAGCTAGGGGCCGAGGAGGACGCTGCAAAGAACCTTAAGTAATGCCTTACGGGGAAACCCTTTTTTTTAATGAAGCAATTTCCTTTGTTCTTTGGCTTCAAATTCCAAGACTCTTCTTCCATTAGACAGCGTAATTTGATCTCACAAGCACCCGCCCCCCCTCCCCCCATACCTTTGGTTTCTTCTTCTTTAAATAGCAAAGCAGAATTCCATTTGGAATCTTCAAGGAAAATATTGACTCGGAAGTTGGCAATGATTCCAAAACTGAGAGGGACATTCTCAATAAGTTTTGACACTTCCTTTGCCCATCAACTGATACATATCTTATCTGGATCGAATGGCTTCAATAAGCATTACTGTTCGTGGTGTGCTTGCAACCTGGTTGTTGTCGCAGTTTGATCGAGCGGTTGTAATCAAAATACCAGGGACCCTGTAAAGATAAATAATGAAGTTTGCTCGTATGTGAAAGTTCTCCACTGAAATAATTATCAGCAGCAAAACTGATTTCATGACTGATTCGCTTCCATGTTGAAATGACAACACACATTTTAAAAGATTTATTACACCAAAGGTGAAATAATAACTGCATACAAATAAACAGATTTCAGAATTCCTCAAACTATATCAGAGCCACACAGCGCAGAGAGAAATTCTTTACGGGAACAAGCAGACGGAAGAATTGAAAGGTTTATTATTCCAAAGGCGCAACGATAAATGTTTATAAAGAAACAAATCCAAAATTCCCCGAACAATATCAGAATCATATCCTAGAGAGACAAATTCTTTACGAAAAGGAGACGAGACGGGAAGCGAATTCCTGAACAGATAAGACAACAGAGCGATACACTCAAAGCAAAAACAGGTGTCTCTGTAAAATGCAACATTCTCTGCAAGAGCTTGCCACGTGATCTTAAAACATCGTTGGCAACTTTCCTGGTCTAACTAATACTATCAGCGGGCAAGGGGCGGGGGCTTTGGATACCCGGTGACGTTTCACTTAACAACTTGAAATTGGTTGGCAGCTGAACGCAGCCACTGAGATACCCCATGAACAGAACGTGCACTTTTGGGTTTTCGGTTTTTAGTTTTCTGTAAAGAAAACTATTGTGCCGGCTTTGTCTGTCCGTCCGCACTTTTTCTGTCCGCCCTCAAATCTTATAAACTACTGAGGCCAGAGGGCTGCAAATTGCCATGCTGATCATCCACCCTCCAATCATCAAACATACCAAATTGCAGCCCTCTAGCCTCAGTAGTTTTTATCTTATTGAAGGTTAAACTTAGCTATAATCGTGCTTCTGGCAACTATATAGGATAGGCCACCACCGGGCCGTGGTTAAAGTTTCATGGTCCGCGGCTTAAACAGCTTTATATAATTTGAGAATATTATTACGTAGTAACACCAGTTGCATGAATATGCTTGCATGTGTTCATCTCTGTGTGTAAATATGTACTAACCACACACTGTACTGTATGTATGTATGTATGTATGTATGTATGTATGTATGTATGTATGTATGTATACAATATATATTTATACATATATATTTTAATTTCGATACTAAATATAAAAACGATAGACTGAATTTAACAACGGGTATTCATGAAAGACGACGTGCAATGGAGTAAGTTCGCTTTGAAATACCAAAACATAATTTTTCTTTTAAATTAGGGAAAAATTACGCGAAAATAAAAGGTGAGGGAAAAAAAAAAACCCTACAGAAGAAAATCTCAGGAAGATGATGCGGAAACCACCTGAAAGATGGCACGTCCGTACCGTAAGAAAATGTCGTCCATATGCCCTTGACCACATTCTCTCACCCTTCTGAATTCTAAGTTTGGCACGGCACATCCATCAAGCTTCATAAAAGCTACGTCCTTCCTTCTTCTTCTTCTTCTTCTTCTTCTGCTCCCACGGCATAAAAGGAAGAGGCTCTGGAGGTAGGCGAGTGGGGCTCGCTTGCTCTCTCTCTCTCTCTCTCTCTCTCTCTCTCTCTCTCTCTCTCTCTAATGTACATTATATATCCTGCGGCTTCCTCACCTGAAGTAAAAACAACACGGATAGAAAAGGTATATTTCTCTCTCTCTCTCTCTCTCTCTCTCTCTCTCTCTCTCTCTCGCTCTCTCTCTCTCTCTCTCTCTCTCTCTCTCTCTCTCTCTCTCTCTCTAATATACATTTATATATCCTGCAGCTTCCTCACCTGAAGTAAAGACAACACGGACAAAAAATGCACATTTCTCTCTCTCTCTCTCTCTCTCTCTCTCTCTCTCTCTCTCTCTCTCTTTCATGTTCTCTCTCTTGTGTGAGAATGATTCCCAATATACAATGGGCATATGTAGCTCTGGATAACCTATCTAATTTGTCTTTAAATCTCTCTCTCTCTCTCTCTCTCTCTCTCTCTCTCTCTCTCTCTCTCTCTGTATTACCTGGATAATCCTAATCGACGCAAGTGAATGTACTCAGGCTGTACCACACCATTCCCGCCCCCGCCTTACGGATTAGATCCTGAAGGAAAACTTCACGTCCGGAGAATTAGCTCTCGCAGTGATCCAGCCGTTCCGGGAAAAATCCTACCTTCATGCGGAATCCTTTCTTTTAGGTAAGAGATACTTCTCCTTTGGAGCTAACTGCCGTTACGCCCAAAGAGGCAAAGTTTACAGGACTTGAAACGAAAATATCGAAGTAGATAGTTTTATGCGAAATTACGTTATTCCAAAATTATTTAATATCATACGAATAAAGTACAAATAAAGCAGAAATGAATCTTTCCAAATCAAGAACCTTTAATCGTTAAAATAATATTCCTTTTAATCTATATATATATATATATATATATATATATATATATATATATATATATATATATATATATATATATATATATATATTATATATATATATATATATATATATATATATATATATATATATATATATATATATATATATATATATATATATATATATATATATATATATATATATATATATATATATATATATATATATATATATATATTATAGGATCTTTATATATGGAAAAACTATTGGAGGTTTTTAAAACACAGGCTGCTCTGGCTAAATCGACAGCTCGCACACACAAAGAAGGAGGAATAACAAAAATACAGGAAATGGTTATAAAAATAGATTTATTAATATTAAACTTAATAATCTTAAATAAAAAAGAAAACCATAACAAAATGAGCCAGGTCCGGGCCACGAAACACAAAAATAAAGCAGTATTACTTTATATAAAAAAAGAAGTACCAGCAGCAGTCGATACAAAAAAAAAGCCATCTCCAGCGAAGTCCACCAACTAACGACAACAGGCCGTATTATCACGACGTCCTGCTGCCGTCTCGCCAAAATACAAGGACACGGGCCACTGCACCCGAGCCAAAACTTCTCCACCTGCGGCCAACAAACAACCATCTTCGTTGGTGCGCTGCTCCAGTCTGGGCCCAAACACCGGCTGCCCAAGAAACGTCCTCAAAGTCGAACTGCTGCTGGTACTCAAAAGTTCTCTCTCCCCAGAGAACAACCTGTTCATGCTGCCTGAACCTGACTAAAAGTTGGCGCCACGCCACCACAGACGTCAACAATCCTGTGAAAATAAGAGGAGGGGAGAGGATTAGCCAAACAAACAAACAGGTAACTACTGTATATATAGAACCACCAAAGATCCTAACATATATATATATGTATATACTATACATACATACATCCACACATACATATATATATATATATATATATATATATATATATATATATATATATATATATATATATATATATATATATATATATATATATATATATATATTATATATTATATATTATATATCCACACATATATATATATATATATATATATATATATATATATATTATATATATATATATATATATATATATATATATATATATATATATATATATATATATATATATATATATATATATATATAGCCAATAAGGGAAAAGATAAACTTTATTGGAGCTAGTAAGCGTGTTTTTACATCGTCAGTCGTAATGTGAGTCTGACTATGCCAAAAGACAAAAATACATATTTTATGGCCATCACTCCATATTTACTCTCTCTCTCTCTCTCTCTCTCTCTCTCTCTCTCTCTCTCTCTCTCTCTCTCTCTCTCTCTCTCTCTCTCTCTCTCTATATATATATATATATATATATATATATATATATATATATATATATATATATATATATATATATATATATATATATATATCCATATATAATATTATACTGTATAAATGTGTTATATAACAAAGAAACATTTTATCCATGCAGTAACTATAATTTTAAATACCTCATTTAACATATACATTGTACATATATATAACATATATACATATTGCATACGTGTTATATAAAAAAGGAACACTGTATCCATACAATATTTGAACTGTCAAAATCCTCAATTACAAAAACGTTATTATATCTCTTCTTAAAATTAGACAGATCTAGGTACCTTCTACAAGGGAATTTCCGGTATGCAAACTGGCCAAAAAAAAAAAAAAAAAAAATATATATATATATATATATATATATATATATATATATATATATATATATATATATATATATATATATATATATATATATATATATATATATATATATATATATATAAGTAGGTCACGAGGCACGTCTACCCCTAAAAATAAAATGATAAAAGGAAATCCACCTAAGTATGAAGAGTAATAGCTGGACACACCCCAAAGTACGAATAATGACTCCGCCCTTGCAAATTGCTTTTGTCTTGGACCTGCCCTTTCTTAATATGCTTCAGGGGGTTCAAAGGAAGAACCTCACACTTACTGACAATGACTAATTCTTTAATTTGCCCCGAGAATATAATTAAGAGGGCACCACAAATGGAGTATGAAATATCTGACATGATTATATGCTTCTATTTTTTTTTTTTTTTTTTTTTTTGCTCCATTAATACTGTTGCAAACACGTCGGGTACCGATAAAAGAAAGGCGTCTGGAATTAATGGTCGCAAACATGAGTGTGGGCAAAATGAGAAGCTTTCAGTACGGTCGTTAATATTATTTTGATGGGGCGAAAGACTGAGTTTTCTACCGCATGACATTTCCTTCAATAATTAACATATATGTTTAGCGTGATGGTTTCATCAAAGGTTTCCAACGCGCGCCCAACGAACTTCAACAACCCTTAGTTAATACAGAACTGTACTAGACACTGGATTAACGACGCATAATCTAATCATTTCAGGTAAACTGTGAGCATTAATCCTATCATTATCTACTGTCATAGGGCTGAATATTTACAGATTTTGGACCGCAAAGGTTCAAATAAGGTAAAATCGAATCAAGCGTTTCATACTATATCATTAACATGTCTCACTTACAAAAATACCAATGGATCTTTCCCAAAAGTCGTCGCAAAGAACCTCAGAAACGAAATACTGGCCATGTCCAACATATCAGGAACAAACTTCGTTTCCTAGATATACGGAGTTGGGATTGCAAAAACAAAAACAAAAAAATTACTGTGTCATTTTTTGCGCAATTGCAACCAATAATGGAGGCATTGTTTCTTCAAACAATGGTAAATATTTACCCCCACCTCCTCTCTCTCTCTCTCTCTCTCTCTCTCTCTCTCTCTCTCTCTCTGTATTAGAAGATATATATATATATATATATATATATATATATATATATATATATATATATATATATATATATATATATATATATATATATATATTATATATATATATATATATATATAGATATAGATTTATACATATAATATATACACCCATATATATATATATATATATATATATATATATATATATATATATATATATATATATAATTTTATATACATAGGTGTATATATACATTCATATATGTATACGTATATAATAAGACACGCAGATACATATATACACACATACATATATATACATACATACATACATACATACATACATACACATATATATGTAATATATACATACATATATGTATATACAGTGAGAGAGATAAACATACATACAAAACTGCTCTAACAAGAACACTTTTTCACTGGTGTCATTAATTATTATAATCATGGCTACGCCGTGAATGCCACTGTTATTAATATTAATAATGATGATCATAATGACTATGCCATGGTCTGGAAAAAATTCGCGTCATTAATCATTATGACTATCATTTACCTTTGTTTATTGATATGAATGAATCGAGACTTTATATAATCAAAATTTTAATATTAAAATATTAAATCCTTTCCTCCTTACACTTACACTAGCATACATGTGTAAGTAATATGTATATATGTATATGTATATATATATATATATATATATATATATATATATATATATATATATATATAACAGTGGTTCTTAATCTTTTTATTACCACGCCCCCTCTAAAAGTTGGTCCTTCCCTCCACGACCCCCACCCCTTTGCATCTATGATTAAAATTCCCTCCCAGATTTAAAGGAAAATGAAAAGAGAAATGAATGAATTAGCAAAATACTTGACACTGCCTCTTAGCGACTCTTGTTAAGCGAATAGTTAAGAGAATAACGAATATAATTAGAGAATTTTCAATTTTTCCCTAGGGCTCGCGCCCCCCAGGTTAAGAACCACAGATATATAATATTTATATATACAAACACATATACATAATATACATACATACATACATATTTACACACACACACATACACACACAATATATATATATATATATATATATATATATATATATATATATATATATATATATATATATATATATATATATATATATATATATAAATAAATAAAGACAAAATCCACGAAGAGAAAAGAAACAATGGAGTGCTGCAAGGTCTTTCGTCTTATAGTTCTTTACTTAGCAGACTGAAGAAATATAACAATAAGTTTACAAAGAAAGGTAGCATAAATGACAGATGAGGACTACAAAGGAAAAAATATGAACCTGCAATTCAACACAATTGAAGAATTAGCAGACCTACCAAAACAGGGTTAATATTTAAGAGATTTTACAAAGGATTAGGGTCAACGGCTCAGAAGCATGGACAGGACAATTAAAAGATTATACAAGGAAGGTGGCTGACCAACAAAATTTTTTTTTAAAGTATAACTCAATAATTCTCATTTTGGTAAACAATAAAAAATTTATAAGGTGAACATTTTTTTTTTTTTAAATTATGTAAAACATACGAATACATAGAAAATATATATAACTAATTTTTAATTAAGTCAATGATTTTATCTTTTACACCATTCTTAAACATTTTACTTATACAGGGGTCCAAATAATACATGCCAGGGCTAAGATTAAAATTACAAATGGAAGTAAGCTGTATAATAGCAGATTCTAAAAGAATTCGTGAAGAGAAATCTTTCGATCTGGCAATCACTGAAATTTCAGTCCAATTTATCCCGTGAGAGTTTTCACTTAAATGAATGAATACAGCATTGAATGTTTGCCCGGTTTTGACAGGATACTTATGCTGCTTAATCCGTACATCTAAATCCATTCGAGTGATTGCCAGATCGAAAGATTTCGCTTCACGAATTCTTTTAGAATCTGCTATTATAAAGCTTACTTCCAGTTGTAATTTTAATCTTAGCTCTGGCATATATTATTTGGACCCCTGTAATGGTAAAATGTTCAAGAATTACCTAAATGATAAAATAATGATTTAATTAGAAATGAGTTACCTTATATATATTTTCTATTTATTCGTATGTTTTATATATTTTTTTTAAAAAATGTTCACCTTGTAAAAATTTTTATTGTTTACCAAAATGAGAATTACCAAGTTGTACTTTTATAAAATTTTTTGTTAGTCAGTCACCTTCCTTGTATAATCTTTTAATTGTCCTGTCCCTGCTTCTGAGTTAATGAGCCTAATCCTTTGTAAAATCTCATAAATATTAAACTTGTTTTGGTAGGTCTGCTAATTCTTCAATTGTGTTAGATTCCAGGTACATATTTTTCCTTTGTAACCTCCATCTGTCATTTCTACGACCTTTCTTTGTAAACTTACTGTTATATTTCTTCAGTCTGCTAAGTAAAGGACTGTAAGTCGAAAGGCCTTGCAGCACTCCATTGTTTCTCTTTCCTTCGTGGATTTTGTTTTTATAAATATATTCATCACTTTCCATATATTTGTGATTCAGTTTTACGCACACACACGCACACACACATGCATATGTGTGTATATATAAATTTATTATATGAATTATACATATATGTATTTTCATCTCTTCAAATACGTGATTATTTAATATCAACAAATATGAAGCCAAAAATAGTTTAACATCGAATTCATTATCCCTTAAGAATGACTTACACCCAGGCCGAATTGAGTGAGTTATACCTAATATTAAACGATATCTGCGACTTCAATTTACATATACATACACACACACACACACATATTATATATATATATATATATATATATATATATATATATATATATATATATATATATATATATATATATACATACTGTACATATATACATATACATATATATACAGTACATAAGACATATATGTATGCACACAAATACATGTACATATACATCCCTACATACATACACGTTAACAGTATGAAATTTCAAAGCCGGTTCTTCTAATTCTTGAAAGCTTTTACAGCATTTACCACTTTTCATTCTCACAGTCAGTCCCCTTCCGGGCGAATTCCTGCCGAAGGATTAGTCACTGTCAGTAGATCAAAAGGGTCTTTCAAGTTAAGCTCCTCGTATGACTGTAATGGACAGGTTGAGGTTAATGACACAGAGAGGTCTCTTTTGCTGTGAACGACCCGTTAGAAGTCTGTGGCTGTTTGCGGCGACAATTTGCCTTAATGTCAAACTTGACTTTTTACTAAGTATTTTCGACTATTCGTGAGGTATTATTACCGAGAATTTTTTTTTTTTTACTGGTGCTGTTTCGACTCATTTTGTAAGGTGCTACTAAAGTGAAGTGTTGCTGTTGTTGATAGTTTAATAGGAACTTTTTTCTCTTTTTTTTTTACTGATTATGTTTTCCAAGGAGTGTATGCCTTTTTTTTTTTTTTCCTGGGACAAAACTTTTTTTTACTGCTGCTTTCCAAGAAGTGACCCCTTTTTTTTTAAACTAGGGACAAATTTTATTTTTGCTATTGGTGCTAGTTTCCAACGAGTGAACATTTTTTTTCCTTGGAACAAAACATTTTTTGGTTCTTTTTTTTTTTTACTGCTGCTGGTTTCCAACGAATGAACACTGTTTTTGTACTGGGGACAAGTTTTTTTGTTTCTTTTTTTTACTGGAGTTGGTTTCCAAGGAGTGAACACTTTTTTTTTACTTGGGCAAAGTGTTGTTTTTACAGGTACAGTTCTCCAAGGGGAAGGATTCACTTAACGTAAACCATTCTACATTCATAGTAGTTCTTTATGTTCTCTCTGGCCTTTCGTCATGTGAGCAAAATTAGTTTTACGTTGGAACTGCACGGAATAAATATTTTAGGTACATTTATTATGCTTAAACTAAGTGCTACTTTAACACCACTAGTTATCTGAGGAGTAAGCAATTCCAGGAACATAAACCAGAAGCTAATTTTAAAGTTCTACTTGTGCAGTTCTCAGCAGAGTAGACTTTCTTTCGTTTGTATTATGTATACAATACATCATCATAACAATTAATAAACCGTTATCAGCGTTCATCAAAATAAAAAAAAATCTCTCTTTACATCTCCTGATTTATTTAATAGGAAAAACCCCGAAAACTAAACCCTTTATACGCCATCTTGCGCACGACTATTTTTCCATACTTTTCATCCCAAGACACACACTAAAAGAGAAGACATAACGCAAGTAATAACGGGAGCGTTCGAAAACCGCAATCCTCCATCAAGGCAGAGCTATTCGCTCCACAAACGGTCCCTTCTCCCCGTTTAATTACATTCCCATCTCTCCCAAAATCTAATCAGTCGTTGCCCGTTACAAGGACAGCCTCTGTTTTTTTTTTTTTTTTTTTAACATCCACTTCATAACTTTGCCCCAAATCCTGCAAACAAATACCCAAACAAAAATTACTGCCTGTCTGGTCGAGGTAATTGCTAAAATTTGGTTACGAAAATGTATGGTAACAGCACGCAAGGTTTTTGTTTCTTTGGCCCACAAAGCTCATCCGTACCCAAAAGAATCCCTTTCCTCCGAAAGTTACATACCAAGGCTTGAATTCAGGTTTAAAGATCTCCACTTTGCATCAGAGACAAACATCCATCCACAAGGATTCAGACCCCATGTTCTCTCTTCCACCCAAGTAAGACCTTGGGAAACAAGGCAAATGGCTGTTGTTGAATCAGCAGGTAGAACTATCAACCTCCCCAAACTTCCACCCCGCCCGCCCCACCCTCGCACTGACGGTAAGGTCGTATGTCAGTGAAAATCCATCGGGTTCTTTTGGTCAAATTTTCATAAAAAGCACATTTTTATCGCAACCTTGCTATCACGAATGCAAACTGGATTAAAAGCAAGAGCTCCTTGGTGGAGCTAATCAATAAACATCTCATGAGAGACTCTGATTTATGACAGAGACCAAATCTACCCTACAATGGTATCTGCAAAAATACAACACTGAGAAAAGTGGCAGACAGTCCCTTGCCTTACTACTGATTTTGCAGATACTGTAAATGGGACCCCCTACATACTCGTGAAAAGCATTGAAGACTTATTCTGAAACTGCAGTAAATTGTGTATTATTGTTTCACTGCCCAATAGGTGGCAAATCTCAATTTCGAAAATTTTAAACTTACTGCAGTTTTCCATTTTAGAGCAGAAATGATAAGGATGGTTACTTTCTACTTGATGCAGCGTTCGGGGACATATTCATGTGGTGGGTTGTAACAAAAAATACTGTAAACTACAACCTCTGTTTTCCCACAGGTAAAATACGCGATCAATCAGTACTCAGGATCAGCCCAATGTCACTACCCAGCTCATATTTTTTTGAAGATTTCTGCTGAGAGTTATCTACTTTTTCTGAAATACTCATGAGAGCTGGTCATCCTTATGATCCCCAAAAACAACATTTACAGCGCATATATATGAAATCCTTTACAAAAACCTTATGGCGACTATAAATCTTAAAGATGAAATGTGGAAGAGTGCCTTCGTGTGTAGGTCTGGACAGAAGTTGTTTGATGTGAATCAGTAATAATTCCCTGACAAAATAAATATGCCTATTTTTGCATTCCTAATCTGCAACCTGGCAAGATTGCTTAATACGTTTTGGACTTTGTTTCTGCACCGATGATCCTTGCCTCTGCGATGCCAATCTGCTTCTGGGTAAACCACTGTCACCGGAGAGTAATGAAATGCGTCCTTTGATCAAGTTCTGTGATAAGTGCACGCTGCGAGCACAGCATCGCATGCAGATTATATTTAGCCCTCTCCAAATTTCACAGCAGCACCTAAAAACGGCTACGTGTTCCGCTCACGGCGTTGTTGTTTTCTTTTTCCCTGGGAGAGGGGTGTGTGTGTGTGTGTGTGTGTGTGGGGGGTGAGGGGAGGGGGAGACAACAACAAATCCCCTTCCGAAATAAAATAACAGATTTACCAATGGCGGATATTACAGGCGCTCGACGGAAGCAAGAGGAACGGACGTAAATTACGGAGGGAGAATTTTGTGTGTCTACTCGTCTGTGTTATGATGAATCAGATGCGGAGGGATTAACCTTTTTACAGCCATCGGGAATCAGATAAACCTTTTGTGCCATAATTCAGCGTGAAGCGCCGAGAATGCTGAAAATAACGTTGTTGGGGGGGGGGGGAGGTGGGGGGAGAGAGAGAGGGAGGAAACGAGTAAGAGAACTGGAATTAATAGACTTAGAAGAGGTCAAAGATAATCTTTTCGCATCTCGTCATTCCCCTGTTTTTCCAGCCTGGACTGGACGAGATTTCCAGGAACTGGAGGTTGGACTGGATAGAAAACATACAAGGAGCGGTTCTTGTTTTCTGCGGCGGTCTTTCATAATTCCGTATTTTTAGACGGAATAATATTATACGGAAAATACGACGAGTTCGTCAAATGGGACGGGTTTCGAACGGGAGAATTTCTGACGTCAACTGAGCTCGCTGGAAGGAATTTTATGTCGACATCTGTATTACTTCAGACGACATTTTTCATTTATATTTCTTTCGCCTGATAAATAACGAGTTCTGTTTCACGAGAATTACGGCTAAGGCAGACAGCATTTGCAACTGGAATTCTAAAGTCGTGTTTCTTTACGATTAACGAACAGCTTGTTATTAATTGCATGACTTCATAAATTACTGGATTCTAATCAGATTCGAACTTTGCAATTGGCAAACCACTCATTTATTGAGCCATATTCTTATTTTAGTGAAAAAATTCAAAATAGCCCCGGGTGGACAAAAACATTTTTATTGGTTCTCATTCATTTCAAATCTATAAAGTGGACAAAAACTGCAAGATAATACTTAAGAGGAAGACAGACATAGTAACGGTGTAAACAAATGGTTACCACAACTAGATCAATTCATAATAATTGCTTGATACCCTCAGGAAACGGAATGAGTACAGTGGCTTACGTAGAATAGAGCAGAATATGGAATTCAGGCCAAAGTACAAGCTCTGGGACCTAAGAAGTCATTCAGCACTAAAACGGAAATTGACAGTAAGAAAGTCTGAATGTTGTAACAGGAGGAAAATTTCGCGGTTGCACAATGAAACAATTGTTCTAGAGGGTGGAAAGTCAGATGGAAGAACGAAAATGTGAACGGAGGTACAGTAAAAAGAACGAAAACGGTTGCAGCTAGTGGACGACGGGACGCTACAAAGACCCCTAAGTGTGAACGACGTGATGACAACAGTAAAGGAAATGAGTGAAAATATTACTATGAACATGTGAATAAAATGACAACAGTAAAGGAAATGAGTGAAAATTTTACTATGAACATGTGAATAAAATGACAACAGCTAAGGAAATGAGCGAAAATATTACTATGAACATGTGAATAAAATGATAACAGTTAAGGAAAATATTACTGAAAACGTGTGAATAAAATGACAACAGTTAAGGAAATGAGTGAAAATATTATTGAGGACGTGTGAATAAAACGAGAACAGTTAAGGAAATGAGTGAATATATTACTGAGAACGTGTGAATAAAATGACAACAGTTAAGGAAATGAGTGAAAATATTACTGAGAACGAGTGAATAAAATGACAACAGTTAAGGAAATGAGTGAAAATATTACTGAGAACGTGTGAATAAAATGACAACAGTTAAGGAAATGAGTGAAAATATTTCTGTGAACATGTGAATAAAATGACAACAGTTAAGGAAATGAGTGAAAATCTTATTGAGAATATGTGAATAAAATGACGACAGTTAAGGAAATGAGCGAAAATATTACTATGAACATGTGAATAAAATTATAACAATTAAGGAAAATATTACTGAGAACTTGTGAATAAAATGACAACAGTTACGGAAATGAGTGAAAATATTACTGAGAACGTGTGAATAAAATGACAACAGTTAAGGAAATGAGTGAAAATATTACTGAGACGTGTGAATAAAATGACAACAGTTAAAGAAATGAGTGAAAATATTACTGAGAACGTGTGAATAAAATGACAACAGTTAAGGAAATGAGTGAAAATATTACTGAGAACGTGTGAATAAAATGACAACAGTTGAGTGAAAATATTACTGTGAACGTGTGAATAAAATGACAACAGTTAAGGAAATGAGTGAAAGTATGACTGAGAACATGTGAATAAAATGACTACAGTTAAGGAAATGAGTGAAAATATTACCGAGAACATGTGAATAAAATGACAACAGTTACGGAAATGAGTGAAAAGATTACTGAGAACGTGTGAATAAAATGACAACAGTTAAGGAAATGAGTCAAAGTATGACTGAGAACATGTGAATAAAATGACAGCAGTTAAGGAAACGAGTGAAAATATTACTGAGAACATGTGAATAAAAACGTCCAAGACTCACTACAAGACTGTTAGAGTTTACAGAAACGTAAATTAAAGCAAATACGAGCTTAATAATTCAGGGGGGATGCCGGGAGGTTAGAAAGACATTAATAAAGGCGAAAAAGCTTACGAGTGGTAAATTCTAAAGGGTATTGTTGAACGACTCTTACGGATGATGAAAGAATAAGGAAAGCAGTGAGAGAGAGAGAGAGAGAGAGAGAGAGAGAGAGAGAGAGAGAGAGAGAGAGAGAGAGAGAGAGAGAGTTGTGGTCGGGAGACCAAATTACAAATGCATACAGAGATTAACGTATTGAGTTTTTCCTATGAAAGAATATATGGTTTTCCGAATGTGACATAAA
>NC_089741.1:26106491-26113991 GCF_040412425.1 Macrobrachium rosenbergii
AGGTACAGTAAGAGGAATGAAAGAGGTTGCAGCTAGGGACCGAGGGGACACTGCAGAGAACCTTAAGTAATACCTACAGTACACCGCGTGGGGTGCACTGACGGCAATAACCCCCCGTACGGGGGTGAGATATTGAGAAAGAACTTCATGTTTACCTGGGGTGATCTAAGTCTTAAGAACACTATTTGTAAGTTTTGAGGCAAGAACAACCTTGAGGTTACAGGCAAGCAAACTTGCGAATGTAACTTCTGCATGTCAGAGAGAAGTTATCGTCAGTCTGTTCGTCGACATTGAAGAAGTATACCTTAAGCCCAGGGGTTATTAAAATTCGGAGCTGAACTGTAACACGAGAACGATACAAAACATACAGAAATTACGAGAATTTCTTAAGCATTCATAAGCGCCATTGTTCCATCCCATGTCCAACCATGGGTCATTAAAATTCGGAGCTGAACTCTAACATGAGAACGATAGAAAACTTGTAGAAATTAGTTGACGTTCTTCAGGATTTACGAGCGTGACACTTTGATCCTTCGTCCATCTAGTATTGAATTCACGAAATACTGCCCCTGAATAAATTGTGGTGCGTTGCGCAGCGCAGAGGTGAGGAATTCCTGGAAAAGCAAATATTGGCCGAGTAAATTTTGGCTTCCTTTGTGCAGCAGAAACATTTTCATTATAAATTCAGTTACCTGATCTGTAGCTCCGATGGTCATTGTAAGTGGTGGCACATTATAATTAATTACAACTTCCGATAATTAAAATGACAAAAGCCGTTGCTTTGATCGGGCTTTGCCTACAAGAGATCATTGTGTGGCCTTTCTCAATGGCACTGACCTTTATACATAAATATATATATATATATATATATATATATATATATATATATATATATATATATATATATATATATATATATATATATATATATATATATATATATATTATATATATACAGGGTGCTTCTGAAATTAGAGCCCCCTTCTACAGCATAAACTAAAATCGATATGAACAAAAACAAAAGTAATTCAGAACAGGTATTTATTCAAGTTTCTCTCTCAGTATTTAATATTTTGTGTGGCCTCCATCTGCCTGTACCACAGCCTGAATTCTTGAGGGGTATGATTTCAGCAAATCGCAAAAAAGCTGAGACTCCAACTCCATTTCCCTGAGCACTTCGGTCACCTCTCTTCATAAGTCGTCGAGGCTTGTTATACCATCATAGCTCACTGTGCGCGCTTCAACACGATCCTTTAAGATACTACCAATGTTTTCACACATTAAGGTCAGGGGAGCTACCTGGAAATTCACTTGACGAGAAGAAATCAATACCACTGTTTCGAAGCAGCTCCTGTGTCTAAAGAGCCTTGAAACATGGTGCCTTATCATGCAAAAATGTGGCTTCTTCAACAGATAACACATTTTCAGGATCTTTGAGGAAAGGAAATACTCCACCAGTAGGCACAGTTTCTCTGAATTATCCGCCATTCCATGACTGTCCTTTTTCTTTGATGATCCACATTAATCGTTTGGCTGTGAAACAGAGAAAAATTCCCAAACATTCAGGAAATTTCACAACTTGGCAATAGCGCACGTCATCGCTGATATCATCCAACTTTGCAGCCCAAATGATGTCATTTTTATGATTTGGCTTCCTGACTGTGTAAATGATGAGTTCATCTGATGCGGCAACATGGAGAAAGTCAGCTTCATCCCAACCTTTAAGAAATGAACCACAAAACCATGCACGGTCTTCTCTCTGTTGCTGAGTGATGTTGGGCTTGCTGATCACATGAAATGGCTTGATACCAGATTTTTTCAACTCACGATATACAGCACTGTAACTTCTCTTCTTTCCCCTTTTTGTTTCTAGTTCAAGCGCCAATTTACGTAAAGACTTTCTTGGTCTACCCACTGCCTCAGCTATGATGTCTTTTGGCTCCTGAGAAAGTACTTCAGGCCCTGCAAGATTCTCACTCTTTTCGCGATGACAGCCATATGGATTTTCGTTCCAGTTTCTTTTAACAAAGGATTCATCTCTTTTAATGTATTTAGCTATCCAGAAATGTGAAGTGAAGGATGTGCCAGCATCCCTGGCCTCTCTGCAGGTTATAGCCCGGATTCGGTCAATCCATCTGATTTCCTCCGAGTCGCTAGCCATGGCTGTATCTAACTCCATCACTCAGTCTGAAAATACAAGAAATGTAAAATGAAAAATAGCTTAGTAGAAACTTAAAATAATGTACTTGGAGATAGGCTATAGCAGAAAACTTCACAGCTTTCCATTTGTTCTGTGGAGGGGGGGCCCTCTAATTTCGAAACACCTGGGATATTATATAGATATATATATATATATATATATATATATATATATATATATATATATATATATATATATATATATACAATATTTATATATAATATACATATATATTATATATATAATAAATTTATATATATATATATATATATATATATATATATATATATATATATACAGAGAGAGAGAGAGAGAGAGAGAGAGAGAGAGAGAGAGAGAGAGAGAGATAGATGCTGGGGTTCCGGTTGCAATGTAGTAGTCCCAGAGGCTAAGCTTATATCTAAAAGAAAGGATTTCGCCTGAGGATAGGAATTCCCTCCGAAGGGTAGGATTACAACGGGAACTAATTCACAGAACTGGAAGTTTTCCTCCGGGAACTAATCCGTAATAAACAGAATAAAACCTATACATATCACATTCCCTTGCGTTAATGAGTATCATCTAGGTGACACACACACACACACAAATAAACACACTCACACAAACACACACCCAAATACATTGTCTGCCTTCTACCTCAAGATAATACCTTCTTTTCACGCTGAAGTACACAGACGTTGCTTTCATGATGGCTGATAGATAACTGAAGGATTTAGAAGGATAGAGTAAAAAAAACGCTGATGATATTTTCATAAGGTTATGACATACACAATTACATTGCTGGTCTTCCACACCGTTCTCAGTCTGCATTTTTTTTATATTTATCTTTCTAATTACATAGTGATGTTCTTACTTTTTCATAAATTGTTAAATCGCTATTTTAAAGCTCACAATTACTAACAATCTCATATTCTTCCAGTGCTTAGTATATTTAGTATACAGTATTTGTGTGTATGTATAATACATATATATATATGTATAATACATATATATATATATATATATATATACACACATATATATGGTACATATATTGTGTATATATATATATATATATATATATATATATATATATATATATATATATATATATATATATATATATATATATATATACAATGTATATACTGGAGAGAGAGAGAGAGAGAGAGAGAGAGAGAGAGAGAGAGAGAGAGAGAGAGAGAGAGTGAGTGAGTTTGCAACTACATTATACGATCCTGAATATTTTGCAAACCGTCTCCTTGAAACAACATAAGACAAGATACAATACTTCACACGCGGAAAACTATCTTAATTTTTCTTCAAATACCTTTTCATTTGAGAGAGTAGCTTCCTTCATGTGGAAAATACTATAAAAATTATTTACATTACAGATATCGCAACCCTTCTTCACAATTCCTTTTCTGTTAAGCAGTAATAATAATAATAATAATAATAATAATAATAATAATAATAATAATAATAATAGTACTAAAAGAGAAAAGCTAAAAGAACACTCTTCTATTTGCGGGATGGCTCAGTGGCTGCGTTCAGCTGGCAACCAATTTAAGTTGTTAAGTGAAACGTCACCTGTTATCCAAGGTTCCCCTGATACTATTAGTTAGACCGAGAAAGTTGCCAACGATGTTTTAAGATATCGCTGCTCGCTACTCTTGCAATGAATGTTGCCTCCTGCAGAGCATCTGTTTTCGCTTCAAATGCATTTCCCTCGCTTAGGAATTCAAGTTGTTAGATGAGCTGGTGTGTGTGTGTGTGTGTGTGTGTGTGTGTGTGTGTGTGTGTACGTATGTATGGGACAAATTAAGAACGTTATTTCCTTTTTCCTCTGGTTCCTCCTTCGTTTTCATTGTGGAGTACATCGAGATATATATATATATATATATATATATATATATATATATATATATATATATATATATATATATATATATAAATATATACATGTATATATATATACATAAATATATGTATATATATAAATATATATGTATATATACATATATATTTATATATACACAAATACACATATATATACATATACATGTATATATATTATATATATACAGTATATATACACGTGTCTATGTGTGCTTACTACCAATAAAATCATGCCATTATACTGTATAACTACTGATACCTAATGAATATATAATATTTCAGTCTTTTTTATTGTATCTTGGTCTCAGCCCGGCTTATTTCGTTCTACATGAACCATTTAGATCTTTTTAGCCCCACTTCTGACATTCACTGAGCTCCAAGAACCTTCCTAATTATTTTCAGTTTCTTAAATAGGAACTTCACTGAATTGAATATAAAGTTTGGGCCAAAGGCCAAGCGCTGGGACCTATGAGGTCATTCAGTGCTGAAACAGAAATTGACAGTAAAACGGTTTGACAGGTGTAACGGGAGGAAAAACCTCGCAGTTGCACTATGAATCAATTGTTAGTAGAGGGTGGAAAGTAAGATGGAAGAAATAGAATGTGAATGGAGGTACAGTAAAAAAAAAAAAATGAAAGGGGTCGCAGCTAGGGGCTGAAGGCACGCTGCAAAGAACCTTAAGTAATGGCTACAGTGTACCGCATGAGGTGCACTGATGGCACTAACCCCATACGGAGCAAACCCCATTGGAGGCAGTTTGATGTAGTCCAGCATCAACGATGAATGTCAAGAGTCAATACCAGTCAGCTGTTTTGGCTTCATTTGAGGTTCCTTCTGTATGACTTGCATATGTGTCACTTGGTTTTACTGTCATAATGAGAATATTTGCGGAAGGAACAGTCAGTGTGGTTGCGTGTTGAGATGAGCTTTGTGCTCATATTTTATGGATGTAAGCTTTGTTGATGTAAATGGTAATTGTAATGCCGTTTACAAAAGCTGAGCCTCTAAGATCTAATTAAATTGTTCATAACCGAAATGAACTCGCAATAAAAGCCTTTTTAATCTTGGGGAATAACACCAGTTAATGATATCCTCTCGATTGTCAGCAAGTCTGACTATACATACATGCGTACATGCTTACATACATACATATATACATATATATATGTATGTATATACACTATATATATGTATGTATATACAGTATATATATATACATATATAGAAGAGGTGAAGAAAAATTATTCATGGTTATTGAAGGTAATCAACCGAATAAGCTTAAAATTGACATTGGATGTCACAAAAGCCAGTTTCGTTGGATTAAACCTTGGCTAAAATGCAACAGAAAAGTGCTGACTGAATATGAGCATCACGTATATAAATGTAATGGAACATTTGTGTTTATTAGAGTACAATTTTCCCGTTTGATTTTTCATTTTAGGAAGTGGCAAAAATTGCATATATTCCCACAGTGCCTGAACATATCTATATATATAATATATGTATATATAATACATACATATAATGTATGTATGTATATATATATATATATATATATATATATATATATATAGTCTTGGAACGAATTCACTTATCCTAATCCTTTTTTTATGTCCTACTGAGCATTAAGAGCGATTTACAGGATGTCCTAACCATAATTCTTTAATGTCCTACTGAGGATTGAGAGCAAGTTTTACAATGTCCTAATCACCATTACAATTCTAAAATCTTCCAGAGAGATTACAATTTTTCAAGGATGTCCAAAACAGAAGTTCCAATTTTTCATGTCCCACTGAGAATCAGAACAAGTTCTAGGATGTCATGAACATCAACCCCAGTTCAAGGATGTTCTAAACATCATATCAAGTTTGCAATGTTCTAGCGAGACTCAAACAAACTCAAGGATGTCCTAACAACAGCCTCAATTCAAAAATGTCCTAAATACAAATTCTAATTTTTATATCTTACAATGACCTATATGTAATTTCTAATTTTTAACGACCTAAGCATAAGATATAATTTTTAATAATGGAGCAATGCTAAAATTATGTCCTAAAAACCATCCATAATTTTCAGTGTTCTGCTGAGAACCACAGCTAATTCTAGGGTGTCCAAAATGTAAGTTCTAATTTTTATGGCACTGCAGATGAGCACGGTGAATTCAAGAGATAATAATAATAATAATAATAATAATAATAATAATAATAATAATAATAATAATAATAATAATAATAATACAGGTACTAGAAATTTACTATTGCATAAGTCACAAAATTTCTTCTTCTTCTTCTTCTTCTCTTCTTCTTTCTCTCTCTCTCTCTCTCTCTTCACCATAAATCTGTTTTCAACTGTACAAAAATATGTCCAGCCTCCTGTACATAACTGCAAATTAGGCCAGCATTTAGAATCGATATGCTTTTATAAATTTCCTAAAATAAAATAAACATTAAAAAATAAATTCACTACTGTGTGGAAACGTCAAGGTATAAATAAGAGGATTATGCTTATAAGGGTATCCGCATACTTATCTTTAACGAAAAAAAAAATATTAATATCACGCTCAGAAAAATGTTTTAAGCCGAAATAATTAAAAACGAGGCTAATGAGCTTTGTTTAGATTTTACGTTATCTAGACCAAGATCCTAAACGTACCGTAAGAGACGGGAGGATAAAAAGAAAATAACATAAAATTCTTAATATGAACTTCCTAAAGCCGAAATATAATTAATAAATAATCATCATAATGCTCTTATGATACTAATTCCAGTAATACTAAGGCTATTACTGTTGCGACTTTTGCTGTCTTCGCCTGATTTCGTATATGAGAGAGAGAGAGAGAGAGAGAGAGAGAGAGAGAGAGAGAGAGAGAGAGAGAGAGAGAGAGAGAGAGAGTGTTTGTGTAGCGCAAAATCTTTGGACATTACAGCAAAATGCTTACGAAATTCGTCCTATAACGCAAATAAAGGACACACAGCTACCTAAAATAAGTAGTAGGACTTCCAATGGCATGAGTCCAAAGTAGAGAGAGAGAGAGAGAGAGAGAGAGAGGTGTGTGTGTGTAGCGCAAAATCTTTGGACATTACAGCAAAATGCTTACGAAATTGTCCTATAACGCAAATAAAGGACACACAGCTACCTAAAAATAAGTAGTAGGACTTCCAATGGCATGAGTCCAAAGTAGAGAGAGAGAGAGAGAGAGAGAGAGAGAGAGAGAGAGAGAGAGAGAGAGAGAGAGAGAGAGAGTGTGTGTGTGTGTGTAGCGCAAAATCTTTGGACATTACAGCAAAATGCTTACGAAATTCGTCCTATAACGCAAATAAAGGACACACAGCTACCTAAAAATAAGTAGTAGGACTTCCAATGGCATGAGTCCAAAGTAGAGAGAGAGAGAGAGAGAGAGAGAGAGAGAGAGAGAGAGAGAG
>NC_089741.1:26116491-26121491 GCF_040412425.1 Macrobrachium rosenbergii
ACACACACACACACACACACACACACACACACACACGCACGCACACAAGCGAGTAAGACCTCGAAATTCCCAACATTCCACGGAGACTTGAACGTGATGAAACATCTCAATCAGATATGCTGAAGTTCTAATTACGTGGCCCTGACTCACACACACAGAATTTAATTAAAATGTTCCCTTGCTCTGAAGAATCGCAAGAGATAAGAAAAAGGAGAAAAAGAAAAAAGGTCTGCTCTCCGACTTCTGGAAGTCAGGCGACATTGGAGGAGACAACTACATAATTATTAAAAAGCTATTTTAGAGAATGTTTTCATCAATGCGACTTCTAAATTAAGCAAAGCTTGTCTCATATCTTTCTTGTTATGATTCACTTAGGCACTATACTGATATATAGAAAATTATTTCAGTGTAAGAATTCTATCTTAAAGATATGTTAAATTCATTTTGACTCAGACGGTTATAACGATGATAATGCTATTATAATTGTTTGGTTAATATTAACATCAGTATCAAAGTATATAGTTTTTCAAAATACAAATTCTGGAAATATTTATTCTTTATATATATATATATAATATATATATATATATATATATATATATATATATATATATATATATAAATATATATATATATATATATATATATATATATATATTTATATAAATACTGTATATTATACATATATATATATATACATATATCTGCTGTATGTGTGTAATAAATGTTATAAAATATATAATACTCTGAAATATATGAAATACATATTTTATATATTTTCATAGATATACGTATGTATAATATTTTACATAATATATAAAAAAATATCATTATACCACCAATACACAGCCTCTTCTGAGACATAAGAAGAAAAGTAAACATCAACCATTACTAAATCAACATTGCCAAATATACTGTGCCAATCATCCTACATTGCACCTATTAGTTATCAAAGCCCTTTCGTTCTAATACGTCTGTTATGACCACACTGATACTACTGCTGCGAAATTATCCACATTCATGATGACTGATGTATTAATGATAAAGATTCCTAGACGTAATCATCCCCATTTTATATGATTAATGTGTTGATGATGATTGTGAAACCAAGACGAAATCATTTTTTATGATTATTGCATTGATGATGATGATCATACCAAGACAAAATTATCCCCATTTTTTATGATAAATGTATTGATGATGATAATGATACTAAGATGAAACTATCCCCATTTTTCATGATTAATTTATTGATAATAATAATGATAAGAAAGGCGAAATTATCCTCATTCTCTATGATTAATGTATTGAATGGTAATGGTACCAAGCCGAAATCATCCCTATTTTTTATGATTATTGAATTGATGATAATGATACCGAGACAATATCATCTCCAGTTTTGATGATTAATATATTGATGATGATAATGATACAAAGACGAAATTACCCCCTTTTTTAATGATTAATGTATTGATGATGATAATGATACCAAGAACGAAAGTAATACTGAATGATGACTATTGCATCTGAAAGCAAAAAAAAAAAAATAACGAAATAAATGGAAAACAAATTTGCAACTCTTGAATATTATATATATATATATATATATATATATATATATATATATATATATATATATATATATATATATAGAGAGAGAGAGAGAGAGAGAGAGAGAGAGAGAGAGAGAGAGAGAGAGAGAGAGAGAGAGAGAATACAAAAAATACAACCGCACTTCGACATGTACGACCAAAAAAAAAAAAAAAAAGAAGAAGGAAACCCACCCACCCTCCCCACCCCCACACGACCCCATACCCAAAAATATTCCCCTCAGTCGCCGGGGAAGGTTTTTGATGACTTCATATCTGGTAACTAACTTGAAAACCTCCTTAAGACTTTCCACTGCACAAGTTTCGGGCGTTGGGAGGCCGCCCGGGGAAGGAAGGAAGGAAGGAGTGGGCTTTGTGAATCCATGTTGAAGAGCCCTCCAGCGGAAAGTTTAAGGTCTTCGCGAAGGAGAAGCTAAAACGGACGTCCGTGTCTACATAACACAGCCGGGTCCGCTTCCAGAACCTTCTCTTTTCTCTTTTCTTTTTTCTTTTTTGTTTTTTCTTCTTCTTTTCTTTTCTTTTCTTTTTCTTTCGGAGCCAATTGATGACACAGGTTCAGTTTCGTTATCTGAAAGATAGTCGATTGAAATTTGTAAAATGGGAAGTCCAGCAGTGCAATACTGCTTAACTACAAGATTATTATTATTATTATTATTATTATTATTATTATTATTATTATTATTATTATTATTATTATTATTATTATTTTGGGGTTTATCACAGTCATCCTATTCCAGGTTGCATCCTGCCTCCTTAGGAGTCCATCATTTTTCTCACTATATAGTACACTGTTTCGTGTAGCACACTTTTCTGCATGAGTCCTGGAACTACTTCGGCATCTAGTTTTTCCAGATTCCTTCCCAGGGATTTTAGGATCGTGCCTAGTATTCCTACGATTATGGGTGCAATTTCCACTGGCATATTCCATATCTTTCTTATTTCGATGCTCAGGTCTTGGTGCTTATCAATTTTTTCTTTCTTTCTCATCCACTCTGGTGTCCCATGGTATTGTGAAGACGACCTCCTCCTCCTCCTCCTCCTCCTCCTCCTCCTCCTCCTCCTCCTCCTCCTCCTCCTCCTCCTCCTCCTCCTCCTCCTCCTCCTCCTCCTTATTCTTCTTCTTCTTCTTCTTCAAGCTTCCAAAGAATATGGTGTTCAGTAGGAAGAAGTAAGAGGAGGTAAAGGAAAATACAGAAAGAAGAGATCCTACTCACTGATTAAAAAAGAAAAATAAATGAATAAATTAACAAATAGATAAAAATGTACTGAAATGCAAGGAGAATAGTATTAGGGTCTGCTTTTATATATGAATACAACTAAATACAAAAAAACCGGTGCGCCTTATAATATATATGTGGAGGAAGGAGAAGAAGAGGAAGGCCAAAATTCGGATGGAAGGATAAAATAGCAAATGACACGTAGGAGAAAGGTTTAATGAATCAGGATGCACTGGACTGAGGAAGGTGGCGAAGGCTGTTAGGAAACAGCAACACCATTTAGAAACGAACAAAGTTGAAGACAAAGAAATATATATATATATATATATATATATATATATATATATATATATATATATATATATATATACTATATTATATATATATATATATATATATATATATATATATATATATATATATATATATATATATATATATATATACTTATATATATACATACATACATACATACATACATATATATAAATATAACACACACACACAATATATATATATATATATATATATATATATATATATATATATATATATATATATATATATATATATATATACAGACACACACACAAAATCATGCGACCTCCATCAATGAACGAGTCGAAATTGACTCCGCATAGCATATGATTGAGTGCCTATAAGCCTTTTATGGCCATTACATCTCAACTGATACTATTTGACGAATTCTAAATGCGAATGAAAATTTCACTCTGGGTAATAACACTCTCATTCCCCTTTTTACATTAGTCACTAATATCAATTAGCGGTGTTAGGCTTGTGGTCCAATATTCCGGAATTACTGGCATCAATATATTATGATTTGCTTCCACTGGCTGGCTACGACGGATCTCCAGCTGCCAAAAAATGCGTGTTTGCAGATTTTCAATTATATCTGTTATCACCGTCTAATAGAATATAGAATATTATTATTATTATTATTATTGTTATTATTATTATTATTATTATTATTATTATTCAGAAGCTGTACCTTGTTCATACGGAACAAGCCCACCACAGGGGCTATTGACTTGAAATTCTAAAGCTTCCAAAGAATATTCTGGTGTTCATTCGAAAAAGTAACAGAAGGTAATGGGAAATACAGAAATAGGAGATCACCTTTTAAAAAACAGATAAATTAACATATTAATAAATGAATAAAAATGTATGTAAAGTATTAAAATACAAGTTGAATTGTATTAGGGTAGCGATGCATTGCATCTTTGCTTGATTATAATTATTATTAAAATAGTTTAACCAGACCACTGAGCTGACTATCAGCTCTCATAGGGCTGGCCCGAAGGATTACGATGAAATACCAGGTCTGGGCCACAGGCCTAGAACCGGGACCAAATAGGTCAATCGCGTGATGATGAATAAAAGAAAATGAAGTTTAAAAGGAAAAACTGTATGAACATGCTTTTACTTTGAACTTCCAACTGCACGACATCTTCTTGGAGGCTGTTCCATAGTCCAACGGTGTGTGGAATAAAATCGAATAGAATATAAAATCTAGACCAAATACCAAGCGCTTGGACCTATGAGGTCATTCCGCGCCGAAAGGGAAATTGAGAGTAAAAGGTGTAACAGGAGGGAAACCTCGCAGTTAGGAGAGGGTGGAAAGTAAGATAGAAGAAAGAGAATACGAACATAAGACACAGTAAAAGGGAGTGAAAGGGGTTGCAGCTAGGGGCCGAAGGGACGCTGCAAAGAATCTTAAATAAGGCCTACGGTGCACCGCATGAGGTGCACTGACGGCACTGACCTCCTACGGGGTCTATCCAACAGAAGGCTTGTGCATAACGATACGCATATTTGGGTCTTTTTGTGCGTAACACCGATAATCCAACAGTGCCACCAAACTCCTCGCTTATATTCTCATGATTGGGTCCTGTAACGCATGATTCTGGACGGTACCAAACGTCCTGGAATCAGGACTTTCCGTCCCGACTCTATTAAATTACCATTACTTTTAACTATACAGTTTCACCGGTATATATAATTCTTACTGTATCTTTGAACGAATTCAAAATGCAACGTAGTTGTAATTTCTTAGCCAGGTACGAAATCAGCGCAAGATACTCTTGCATGAAATCAAAAGAAAACAAAATATAAAATACTGATCGAACTCAAGAAATTATGAAAAGACCTAAGA
>NC_089741.1:26126491-26128991 GCF_040412425.1 Macrobrachium rosenbergii
ATATATATATATATATATATATATATATATATATATATATATATTTACAGTATATGTATACATATATACAGTATATATATATATATATATATATATATATATATATATATATATATATATATATATATATATATATATATATTATTTATATGCATAATTGAATCACGAAAATATGGAACGTGATGAATATACATAAATCCAACGAAAGAAAGAGGAACAATGGAGTACCGCAAGGCCTTTATATATATATATATATATATATATATATGTGTGTGTGTGTGTGTGTGTGTGTGTGTGTGTGTGTGTGTATGTGTGTGTGGGTGTGTGTTTTAAGAAAAAATGGCAAATAGCTACAGTGACCTCCGCTGCTGGAACCTTTATTTACATTCCCTCGTTTAGAAGTCTACGGCAAACTAAAATCACATTTGTGAGAGATGGTTATGCAATAGTACGATTACAGACCATGCAGTAATACTATTGCAGATGAACAGCATTACGGAACGCAACATAATGTTACCATTTCCTTCTGGGATCAATTTTGCAAAGTGTTTCGTGACTTTGCTAATTGTCTCGTGAATTTTTGAATTTTGAAAAAAATATTTAATACAATCATTTTCTTTGAAATCCATCATCGTAAACGAAGAGTAAATACCTAACGATTTAAGTATATAAAGGTCAATTTTAATCATCCGTGAGCTGACCACAAAATGCATGTTCATTTCTCATTGGAGAAACATCACCAACACAAAGATACTATAGTGTTGGTTACTGATATTTTCAATCTATTCATTACTGTTTGATATACAGATTCCTTTCTATCTCATTCTCTTTATTTGCTCTTTTTCATTCAAGAGTATTCTTTTCAGCTAATTACTTTGGCTTTTATGTTCATCATGCACAGTAATATTAAATATCTAATCATGTAACTGAACCCCATGTTAAAATTTACCGTCTCTCTCTCTCTCTCTCTCTCTCTCTCTCTCTCTCTCTCTCTCTCTCTCTCAAGGTACCTTGCTTACCGTTCCTCTCGATACTTATATTACCGTCATTTTTGACGCAAGGGTAAACTACTAACAATTGCAAAGAATTTTTCTCATTATCTACATATTTCATCTTCTTAACCATGTGGTTATTGTTCACATATGGGCATTCTGCCCAGTGAGAGCTTGTTGTAAAGTCCACAGTCTTTTTCCCAGGTTTATAGGAATAACGTTCATAAATAACAATAATAATAATTCGTTCTCCACAACACATGAAGGTGACTATAATTACAAGGAATTTTTATCATTTTCTGTTTACTCTATCTTCTCTACCATTCTGCACAGCGAGAGCAAGATGTTAAAATCCACAATCTTTTTATAGGAATTATGTTCATAAATATCAACAATAATAATTCGTTCTCCACAACATATGGAAAGTCGACTCCTCTGAAAATGCACAGGCGGTCTGAGCAAACAAACAAAACGAGAAGGGGCCTCGATATTTCGGCGTCCTCGAAGACCAGCACCGAACCACAACAGCCGTAAGCAAGCAATTTCTAAATGACTTTAATAGCCTCGTTAGTGCTCTAGCGCGGCGGGGACAATTGGCTCCGAGCTAATTTGCCAAATGCTAGGGGACCTGTTTGTTTCACCGCGTGCTGGACGCAAAAAGGATGTCTAGTCTGCATTAGCACACTTGCAAATAAACACATATCTGCCCTTATGCATTTTCACTGTAATGTATAATTGTATAGCTGCATTAATGAGTATGTATAAAAACACCCAGGAAAATAATGGTGATGTGGCCCACTGACAAAGAACGTTATTAAAAATACAAACATGCAGGAAAATAATAGCGATGTGGCCCACTGTGAAAGAACGTTATTAAAAATACAAACACGCGAGAAAATAATGGTGATGTGGCCCACTGTCAAAGAACGTTATCAAAAATACAAACACGCAAAAAATAATGGCGATGTGGCCCACTATAAAAGGACGTTATTAAAAAATACAAACACGCAAGAAAATAATGGCGACGTGGCCCACTATAAAAGAACGTTATTAAAAAATACAAACACGCAAGAAAATAATGGTCATGTGGCCCACAATCAAAGAACGTTATTGAAAATACAAACACGAAAGAAAATAATGGTGATGTGGCCCACTGTCAAAGAACGTTATCAAAAATACAAACACGCAAGAAAATAATAGTGATGTGACCCATTATAAAAGAACGTTATTAAAAAATACAAACACGCAAGAAAATGATGGTCATGTGGCCCACTGTAAAAGAACGTTATTAAAAATACAAACACGCAAGAAAATAATGGTGATGTGGTCCTCTGTCAAAGAGAGTTATTAAAAATACAAACACGCAAGAGAATAATAACGTTACAGCCGTACAGATCACTTGAGCCAACTTGTTGTAGCTACAGGTATATGACAATGATTTTTCCTAAATATTTCTTTGAACAACTTTGGATTTCCATTATTTTGTCCCTTAGGTTGGACGAACTTGC
>NC_089741.1:26133991-26141491 GCF_040412425.1 Macrobrachium rosenbergii
ATAAATATATATATATATACATAAATATGTGTGTGTGTTTGTGTGTGGGTGTGTGTATGTATGTGTTATTATATATATATATATATATATATATATATATATATATATATATACGCACACAAATATATAATACACACAATCGCTTCTTAAAAAGACAGCATTTAATTCCACGTGTGTGGAAGGCGGGGAGGTGGGGGGGGGAGGGGAAGAAGGAGGAAGGACAGGGGGCTGGAGACATTAGCAGAGGTTAAGTAACAGCCACCAACCCAGTGCCCTGCGAGGTTGATGAAGAGCGCCCATTAACGATATGAAATCCCCGTGGAGTCATAAACAACTCGTTCCTTGGGTACGAGGGGTCCTTCCCCGGCGGTTCCCTCAAGGCCGCTCGCCGCCACTGGGTCATTATCGGCCGGTTCTCGACAAATGATCCTCATGAAGGAAAATTAAAATGGTTTATAGATTTTGTTCGCCATGAATAATTGAGTCATGGGTGTTCATTTCTCACCTATGAACAAGGGGTAAAGGTCAATCATTTCCGGAAAGTAAAATATAATACAAATTCTCTAACTTTAAAATAATGGGAACAAGGTTATTCATTTCCGCAGAGTACAACTAATACTAATTTTCCTCTTACGAGCATCCATCTCTCTCCCATAAAAATGAGGTAAATAATTTCCGGAAAGTAAATCACAATACAGATCCTCTCAATTTAATAATGGGGAAAAGTTATCCATTTCCGAAAAGCACAACTGATACCAATATTCTTCCCGTCCCGAAACCCCGAACCCCCAATAATGTATTCCAGGTTATTCATTCCCCGTACAATCAAATCCAACTCCCCGCCCCCCCGCCAACAACCCCACCACAAAGAAAATAGGATCGAGATTATATTTCCTGGCAAAAATGCAATATGAAAAGATATTTTCCCACCTAACAATGAGGTCAAGACTATTCATTTCCAAAATTAAATTACATACAAATTCTCTTCCCCAAACAACAGAATCAACGTCACTGATTCCCGATTAAGTAAATTTCAGTCAAATTTGTCTCCCCACAAAAGCGATGTTAGGATTATTCATTCCTAGAAAGTACAATACTAATTCTCTCCCCGTAAAACTGGGGTCAAGGCGAAATGACCGTATCTTACAAAGATGGTCATCCTTATTTCAGAAATTGATCTAAACGAAAAAAATACACATTTTGTCCAAAAATGGGTCAAGGATAATCAAATAATAGGACCAAGTTTAATCATTTCCAATACAAACAAGTTACTCTTAATAGATCTTGAAATATACGTTGCCTATTCTAAAAAAAAATAAAATAACCTAAATAAACATAGATGAGATAAAGAATGATTAATAAAATTGTATCTGATGGGATCTGTTTGTTTTAGTTACAATGAAGTCAACTAACCTGAAATCATGCAAATTTCAAAACAAACTGAGTATTTCTCAGTAAGTATAATCATGACGATGTGGGATAACTGAAATTCAAAAACCAAGCAGCAATTAAATTCCTACACTTTAATATAGATGCAACTTACATATAATACATATTGAAGGAAATAATAATAACGGCGTCTTAAGATGTTGTCTGGTATAATACACAGTTATCTTAGTCCAAAATGTGCTTATTATCTATATGAAACCAAAGAAAAAGCCATGAATAAAATAACCAGTAAATAAGCAATTATATATATATATATATATATATATATATATATATATATATATATATATATATATATATATATATAATAAATGTATATACATAGATGTGTATATTATATATATATTTATATATATAATATATATATATATATATATATATATATATATATATATATATATATATATATATATAGCAACCTAGCGTCACAACACCCATGGTCACAGACATCTCTCACTTAAAACCACGTAAGAAGACAAAAGGATAAAAGTTACAGTTCTGGCCGAAACAACTCGCGCCATATCTTGGCTCCTTCCTAATTCGCAGCACAACACTTCAAAGGCAGAAGTCTGGGTCGAGACCTGCAGTTGGCTCAACCTTCAAAACACTTGTGACCCGACGTTGGAAGATTGATGCAAACACGCACAATCACACACTGCCTAACTGCCATAACAGAAGGAAACAAAGACTCTGTTGCCTGAACCTCTGTTGAATTTCGCCAGAAAACGCAGGGCGTGTCACTGCAAAGATTCTGGGCAGCCGACCAACGGGGATCGTGTCTTTTTGATGTTTTCTTCTTTTATCGAAACAGCGGCTTGTATTTCCCTTGGCGTCAGGTAGTTCAACGGGGCACATATACAAATGTATTGTACTAGAGATTCTACGTGAATAACTAGTTCAGGTCAGGTTATTTGCAAGATTTCATTATTTTATTTTTTAATTTCTTTTTTTTCTGGTGGGGTATTGTACGAATGGTTCGTTCTGGGTATTTTACGAGTGGTTCGCTCTTCCTTCAGCATATGCAGTATGCGCATCGATTAATATAATATAACACAATATAAAATTTATGCCAAAGGCCAAATCCTGGGACGTATGAGGTCATTCAGCGCTGAAACGGAAATTGACAGCAAAAACGTTTGAAAGGAGTAACGGGAGGAAAACCTGGCAGTTGCACTATGAAACAATTGTAAGAAGAGGGTTTAGGAAAAATGTTAGAAAGAGAATACACTGAATATTAATAAGACGGAAGATTCTAACAATAAGTCAGATAAATGAAAAATACGGAAGGGAAGGCACATTCACGACGCATCTCACCAATAAATAAATAATTGCAGAAATAAATTAAAATGAGTAAATGCACCACCGACCCATTCACTGGAACAACCCGGTCTCTACGCGGATACAGAAAAAAAAAAAAAATCATGAAAAACAGTTCCTGTTAAATTAAGGTTCTAGACATGTTTTCAGTTCGGAATCATAAACGGTTCAGGAGGGTATTGGCAATTAGTCAAAATTTGGCAAATTGATTTACATGCATGAAAACTGGCATTGCAGTTCTAGAAATCATTTTTTTATAAAATGTTCAATCTTTATCATTTTTATCAAATATTTTCTAAGAAGAATGGTGCCCTTTAAATATACACGCTACATATCAAGAACAGTACACGAATATACATACTCACAGCACACTTACAAAGTTTGTTCTCGGTGTTCAACATGCAAACAGACTTGGTAGTTTACTTGATCACATATGTTTTAGTAATATAGGTAAAAACCACTTAATTCTGCTGAATAAAAGCTATTGCATCACGATGAGAAAATGAGAAATATTATAAAATAATTTCTCTAATTAGAGACTGGGCTTAGCATGGATTGATACTGTTCATCATTAATGGAATTATATATATACACTAACATATAATGCATATGTGTGTGTGTGTTGCGTGTATGCATAGGTTCTAATACCTAGTTTTGATTTTGAATGTGCATTCCTTTACTTTCTTTATTCAAAAATAATTAAAGTAAATCTGTACGTACGGATATTTATATCTTCTTTGAATACGATGCAACCGAGTTAATGCAAACAAAACTGAACAAAATATAGACATTAAAAACATAAAAGTCGGGTGATATTTGAAATAAATCCTAAAGTCATTAAATAAAATAAATGGATTTTCGGGTCCATTCTCAAAACACAAAAACGAGATACGCTTACATTTTTAGACTCCATGCATATGAAACAGTTGTAACCCACATTCAACAGCCGAACTACATCTGTTCCATCATACGCAACCTAGTTTCGGAAACCATTGCAAAACGATGCTTTCCGCATTTTCCCACTGTACGACTTTTAATGCGCTTTTACCCACAGCTGTTATGAATGTCAAGACGTCTACAACTGCCAAGCTATTTTTCAGGTTGCTGTTCTTTTATTTGTTTCTTCTTTTGTATTGTTTATCGTGTTTGAAAACTAATAAATCCGATTAAGGGCGACTGTGATTATAGTTCCTGGCTATACTTAGTCGAAATCCTGTTTCAGTGGCATTCCTAAGGTGCCTGTTCTTTCCTCTATCCAGTAAGTCCATCATTTTTTTTTTTTTTTGTTTCCTGTCCTATCAACCACCCTTTTATCGACTGACTTTGCCTCCTTCAAACAAAGTTCGCCCTATACCTGCTCACTACTCAAAGCTCTTCTTTCTTCCCTTTGGAGCTATCCTCTTGAACTTAACATCCATCTCCCCCTTTCTAACCATCTTATACTCTGTCGAGCTTCGTTTAGTTGGAAGCTAGTCACCCTTGCCCATTGAGCATTTTAAAACGGGACTGATAAGAAAAAGTTATGCTTGACCTTACAATAAAAAAAAAAAAACTCCTGTCTCCACAAAACACCATAAAATTAGACCTGAAAAAAAAAGGCTAGAGGATTTGGTACACAGATACTTCACTTCTAGAAAGAATAAAGACTACAAGGGATTTGTTTAACTCTGAGAATGGTTGAGGAAGTGCCTGTTGAGGATGTGAGAAGCGCAATTAAGCGGCGGAAGAATGGAAAGGCCCCACGAGTGGCTGAGCGGAAGACCAGCCTGAAGAGGGCGCGTTGTACACTGGATAAAGGGACCGGTTCCAAAGATTTGGGTGGAAAGAATAATTCTTCCGTTTCACAGGGTAAAGGTGATTCAGGACACTAGAAATCTCAGATTTATTATGTTACTAACAGTAATCAGGGTAGGATTTCAACTGAGAAAGCAAGACAAATGGCGGACGGATTGATAGGGTAACAACAGAGTGAGCTCAGACGAAGAAAAGGGTGTATGGGGCAAGTATTCGTCATGAAACAAGTGAGAATCGTTAAAAAAAGAAGGAAAAAAACTGTACATAGGGAATGCATGACCTAGAAAAAGCTTTTTGTAGACTCGGTAGAAAGGCAACGTGGGTTTTGAGAAGGGTATACGGTAGAGAGGATAATTTATGGAGTGATTAAAAGTTTCAATGATGGAGACGATTCGTACAGTAGAATATGTAAAAGGAGGAGTGACTGGTTGGGTGTAAAAGAATGACCAGGGTGCGTTAGCTGTGCCTCCATTGCCGTTGAATATCTTTATAGAGAGGCAATATGTCTTCTTCTTTCGACCTTATTCGTCCAACTGTATAGCAGGGTCGTCCGCTCGAGTCAACTTTCTCCATCTATTTAAATTCCTTGCATCTTCTCCCCCCACCCGTCCTACCTCACCCATATCCCTCCACACCAAATCCTTCTATCTGACCTGCTGACGCCCACACTCCTCCTCCTCCTCCTCCTCCTCCCCGACACTGGCATGTTCTTGGCTCTCTTGATTGGTTCCACCTCCTCTCTTCTTATTACATGGCCATAGCATCTCGGACGAGCTTCCCTAGCCTTCTCCTTTCCATTACATATACCACACATTCTTCTTATATTCTCCCTCCTTTCCAGTACCGATATTCCAGCAACCAGAGAGGCAATATGTGGTTAGAGGAAAAAGCACTACATTATGTGAAAGGGCAAAGTTGTGAGATAAGAAAACGAACCGCGAAGACAGGTGTGGAAGAATAAACTTTTACAGGTGATGCAATATTGACTAGGGTCAGTCAAGATGAACTGCAGAAACTAGTGAAAGGTTTTGGCAGAATTGGCAAAAAGTGAAAGCTGAATATAAAAGGGAGAAAAATAAAGTTGAGGGTACAGAAGGGTAAGTATAAACAATGAAGATGAAGCAATGAATATTAATGTGGATGGTGGAAGAGCGGAAGTAATTCATTTGTATAGGCATCGAGAAATGAATGCAATGGATGATGGCAGGATGAGAGAAGATATATATATATATATATATATATATATATATATATATATATATATATATATATATATATATATATATATATATATATATATATATATATATATATATACACACACATACAATTAGAGTTATCCCCTTAACTTAGAGAATTTCACACCAGTCTGTCTCAAAACTTACCCCCAAGGAATTACAATCACCACCTGGCAATTTTCTTACCAGCCGATCAGTCAATGAAAACTGTTTCATCAGAGGTGTCACTCAAAACAGCCAGTGGGCGCCTACGCACAATTTCCCCTCCTCCTCCTCCTCCCCCCCCCCCTGCCCAGATTTCTCTCCTCATTAAGCATTCCGGGCGGCTCCCGACAATAATGATGATAATAATCAGCCGCTAGCTACAAAACGCCGCCCGCCGACCGCAGACGGGCGAGAGATGGACGTATGCCTCCATTCTCCGCTTTGGCCCAGTTCGCTTCCATTTATTTGCTCCTTGTTTTTATAATTGTTTACACTAATTACCGAGAATAATTAGCGAAATGGGATCGGCTTCCGGTTTAACGATCATTAGCCGCAGTAGCTACGCCTCATTAAATCGTCGGGGGAACGAGGGGGAGAGGGAGAGAGGGGGCTGGTGAGAGAAGGGGTGAGGGCATGAGGGTTCATTTAGGGAGGGGAGTTAAATCGGAAACTAATACTGCGCGTTTCGGGGGAGAAGGATGGTGGAGGAGGAGGAGGAGGGGCAGGATGTGGGAGGGGAAGATTGGGGGGGGGGGTGGTCGGGGGGCAAAAGGCCATCGGGTATTGGATTCCGAACGCGATGACATACATCCTCATTTAATTAGCTTATTATAAGCTATGGATCGCTCTAATTACACGCCAACTACTTAACGGCAAACAGGAGGAGTGAAGCGCAGATTAATCATTTTCATTTGTATTCCGCTTATTCGCGGATATTCTTTTTTTTTTCTCTCTCTTTTTTTTTAGATACTTATTTTGGCGTCAAGGTTCTTATGTATTTACGCAAGTATGTTGACTTGGGTGAATATTAAAGAATATACAGTACGTGTGTATAAAATAATGCTTCTCTCTCTCTCTCTCTCTCTCTCTCTCTCTCTCTCTCTCTCTCTCTCTCTCTCTCTCTCTCTATATATATATATATATATATATATATATATATATATATATATATATATATATATATATATATATATATATTCTCTCTCTCTCTCTCTCTATATCTCTCTCTCTCTCTCTCTCTCTTCTCTATATATATATATATATATATATATATATATATATATATATATATATATATATATATATATATATATATATATATATATATATATATATATATATATATATCTATATATAATCAGAAAGCTACAAACGTCCTTTAATATCCAATTCAGCTCTACCTCGGAAATAATATATTTTCATATATGTTACCGAAGGGGAATTTTTTAGTTGCTAATAAGTCCACCGTCCCGTGGGGTCGAACCAGCGACGGACGAGGACTCAGGACTACAGGGACGCACTAACCCATTCGGCCACAATTATCAACTAAAAAATTCCCCTTCGGTAACATATATGAAAATACTGTATATTATTTCCGAGGTAGAGCGAACTGATATTAAAGGACGTTTGTAGCTTTCTGATTGTATATGAATCACGGTGATGTGATAAATAGTCATATATATATATATATATATATATATATATATATATATATATA
>NC_089741.1:26146491-26151491 GCF_040412425.1 Macrobrachium rosenbergii
TGCCAGGTTTTCCTCATGTTGCATCTTTCAGACCTTTTACTGTCAATTTCCTTTTCAATGCTGAATGACCTCATATATTCCAGTGCTTGGCCCTTGGCCTAAATTCTGTATTCAATTCAAAATTGACAAAGGGAGTGGAAATAATTCAACAAATTAGGAAACGTGCCATCAGCAGGAAACTGCAAAACAACAAATGAAGCATTCAGTGTTGCATGAAACTAAAATTACAAAATGTTTATGATTCATAATTTGGCTCTGGGTGACGACTGACATTTGCCCAGATTACACGGAAAGACTAATGCACTGCATCAGTGAAAATAACGAACAAATTGTGTTATACAGTAGGAGGCGAGCGATTCGTGTGACAAAGGATTGGTTGACTGATTGCTTACTAGCTATCTGACGTCACAGTTACCCGGGACACTGACAGCTGAACACCAAAAGAAAGACAGAATAAAGCGAATGACTTATGTGGCAAAGGACAACACAAGGAAAGATAGAGTAACAAGAAGCACTTGGCACAGGACGCAAAGGATCTGTATGACACACGGAACTGAAAGATACCGTGTCACAAATGACTTACGTGACGCAAGACACCAAAGGAAAGACGGAATGAAAAGGAACTGCGTGTCATAAGATGCAAATAGAATTGTGTCATAAATGATTTACGTGACACAAGATATCAAAGGAAAGACGGAATGAAAAGGAACTGCGTGTCATAAGATGCAAATAGAATTGTGTCATAAATGATTTACGTGACACAAGATATCAAAGGAAAGACGGAATGAAAAGGAACTGCGTGTCATAAGATGCAAATGACTTGGGTGACACAGGACACCGAAAAGGAAATTGGAAGTCAACGGAAAAGTGTCATAGAATGCAAGTGAAGATGGAATTATCTACTTCATAAAATGGCGTTCCATTATCAAAGGTCAATGATACCACCTGCCCCATATGTGAGAGACACACTTAATCGTATGGATTTGTAGAAGAACTCAGCTCTGAAAGTGGATACCGACAGGTTGTACAAAAGTGGGATACCAATGGATAGTAAGGAGAGGGATACTTGTAGGCTGTAGCAAAACAGATAGCACTAATTGTTCTTTTAATGAGGATACCAAGGAGTTGTATCACTGGCAATACCAAAATACGCTGTAAGAAAAGGGATGCAATAAGTTGGCACAAGTTTCATGAAACTATTAATATGCAATAGGTCATATTAAAATTTTCTATAAAACAGGACACCAAGCAGTTCTCTGAAGAGGGATACCGAATACATGAACTGAATAACCGAAGTCGCTGCGACGCCAGGTTACATATATTCATCACTCAAGCCACGTAAGTTGTGTGAAACATTACAAGAGGTGTTTAACGGTTACTTAAGAGTAATGCATAATACCCTGCTAATCGGTTGAATCAATCAAATGTACTAATGGCCCAGTGAAACAGGGTATCAGGGAATGTGAAGTATGGAACAGTGTGATTGTGGAGAATAGGAAAATAATGTGCTTGCAGACACAGACTGCCACAAGAATTGGGTGGAGCAGGACGAAAGAAATAGATTACCAATAGAAGTTAGTTATTCATGGCCGGCGAGTAAAAGAGTCCAACGCATTTTGTTAAGAAGTATACCGAGTAGATTTATGTTACGAAAACATACCAAGTAACTGTTGGATATGAGAATCAATGCAACCCTGCACAAAGGAACTGGATGTAGCAAGGCACCAAAGGGTTACATGAAGCTTAACATCAAAGGGTTGTTTACCCCTAAAGGGGAGAATGAAGTACAGCAGCGAGTTTTACAAGGATACCAATAAATTCTTTACATACGATACCAAACGCTCATCAGGATACTGAAATTTTGTATGAAACAGACACACACACGTTATATAAACGCGTAAACGAGGGGTTGCTTGTTGAAACAAGCCCCAAGGGTTTCGTAGCTTCCAATACGAAAGGGCTGTTTAAAAATGACGCCACAAGGTTATGGAAGTTAACTACTGTCTAAAAATGATACCACAAGGTTATGGAAATTAACTAATCAAGTTGTGCAAGAAATATACAACGAGTTCCTTGTAAAAACATACTTCAATTAATTCATATAAAACAGGCAATAAGAAGTTGTATGTAGCCAAAACCAAAGGACTGTTTAAAGCAGACAAAACAACAGTTGTCTGAAGCAGGCAAGGACTGAGATATGGATTAATGGAATCATGTGATTCTCCAAAATAAAATACTTACCGGAAAATAGAAAAAAAAGTAAGTACAATACAGTAAGAAATGCTTTGAAAGAATAAGATCTTAAACCAGACCATAAGCGCTATTCAGAGCTAAATAAACAACCTTAACGAATTCCTTTTCCAGTCTACCCTTTCTTGCGGAAGAAGACCCCTCTAATTAAGACCATGTCATTTCATGTGTTCAAATAATGCCACGTCCTCGCTTCAAGCATAATCGGAGATAAAGAACTTGGAATAAATCATGATAATTAACGCAACGCATCCGCTGTACTGCAGTTCCCTGTCAATAACCAAAGACGTTATTCTTGACCACTTTTTCGTGTTGACTAACAATGAAGCTATGCAACATTATTTTCCGTCGGCTTCCAAAGTAAACACAAAACAGACGTTAACAATAATGTGCAGGTAATGAACATTGACGAATTAAAAAAAAAAAAAAAAAAAGCTCTCGGCAAAAGTTCGAGGAAAAAATATCCAAAACAAGCACAAAACAGAAGTTAACAATAATGTAGAGGCAATGGACGGACATTGAAGAATTTAACAAAAAAAAAAAAAAGCTCTCGGGGAAACGTTAGAGAGAAAGAGAGAGAGAAAAGCGCCCTCATAAATAAACACCGTACAGGATTTAGCTATCAAGGAAATGAGTTTCTGGAAGGACGATCTCTCAGACGGACTTTCATTATTCTCTTGAACAAAGAGAGATGCGACAATACGATATAAAAGGAAGACCCTCTGGTGTTACGTAAGGAAGTGGGACTTATCCTGGATAGGGGAGGGGGAGGGGGAGGGGAGGGGAGGGGGAGGGGAATTGGGTAGGTGGGGGATATGACCAATGCAGCACTTGACTTTCTTCCCTCAACAAAGGAACACAACGTATACAACGCGTTAAGGAAAATAGGGTTGATGAACGTTTACGCACGTTTGCGTAAATACGCGCGCACTTCACAGCTACACAGAATTTGCTCACAGCAGGAGAAGAGTTCTTCACAGCTATACAGTATTATACACAGGACTTCCTCACAGCAGCAAGAGAGTTCTCGTGAGCTTTGGCGAGTTTTCTTGGTCAGTGAAGAAAGTCTTTTAAACACCTTAAAGAAAGGATTCCTAGAAAGAAAGGCTCCGTTTTCCCCTCATTTTAATATAATAGTTGTGTGTGTGTGTGTGTGTGTGTATGTATGTATGTATGTATGTATGTATGTATGTATATGTATATGTATATGTATATGTATATATATATATATATATATATATATATATATATATATATATATATATATATATATATATATATATAATGTGCGTATATATATATATATACTGTATATGTATACTGTATATGTATACATACTGTACATGTATGTAAATATATGTATATATATATTTATTTATTTATCTATTTGTGGTGTGTATTGTGTCTTTTTTTTCTATTCATCTATGAATATTACAGGAAACATTACAGACTCGCCTTAAATACAAACACACACGCACACATAATTATCCAAATGGTTCTTATCGCTGAAATACTGAAGCAACGACTAACGCAATTAATATATAGGACAGTCTAGACCATATGCAACGTCTGCAAAAAAAAAAAAAAGAGGCAAATTGTAAAATTCAGCCGAGCGAAAATTTTGCAGTCTCACTTTGGGTCTCCATAAAACATCTCGAGTCACCGTGAAGGTTTTTCCTTCTTGAATTCTTTTCCGTTTTGTGTATATCATCCTCCATTTTCTGTTGTGCTTCTTTTTCTTTTTTTTCTTTTTTTCTTCTTTTCGTTCCTTCATCCCTCGTCAGGAGTTTCGTGTCTCGCGTTTTCTCTGGATCACCATCCATTTTGCATGCTTCTCTTCTCATATGTTCGCGGTCTGTAGTAAATATCTTGTGTAATACATTCACTCAATGTTCTCTTAGAATTTACTCTACACTCTAGACATTTCTCCACCTTTCTCGTATCCTCTTTCCTCTTTCTTACCGTCTTCTTAGTGTATTCTTCCTTTGCTCCCTTCTCGGTACTCTTCACTCCCTTTGTATTGTCTTCGCCCTCATCCATCAAATCATCTTCGATTCCCACTCTCCTCTTTTCTTCCAATCCCTCTTTCCCCCTTTCCTCTTGGAGTTCCCTCACCAATGTTGATTTCAATACCCTTCTACTTTCTTAATCTCTAAGGAAAAAAGTTCACTAAATAAGTATTTACTTGTTAATTTACTGGAAGCATATTTAGTAATTCACTATCCGTGGGCTTTCTCCTAACTAACCAACGGTCTCGTTATTCAGAAATATCAAAGTCAAATTTCCGTTTTGCAGTACTCATCAACGTCATCCTAGTCTGAACAGACATTTCGGTCAGTACATTTTGATCTCAGTACCTCGGTACAGACATTTCGGCCATTAAACATGGCACTCGTTAACTCTGTACAGTAAGTTTGGCCGCGAAAGGTTTGATCTCATAACTTCGGTACAGACATTTCACCCAATAAACTACGGTCTCCTTCTCTTGGTACAGACATTTTAGTCAACAGACTTCGATCTCCTTGTGTTGGTACAGATATTTCAACCAATCAACTTCGATCTCCTTGCCTTGGTACAAACATTTCAGCCAATAAACTCTGATCTCCTTGCCTCGGCACGGGCATTTCAGTCAATAAACTTTGATTGCCTTGCCTTGGTACAGACATTTCAGCCAATAAACTTTTATATCCTTGCTTAGGTACAGACATTTCAGCCAATAAACTTTGGTCCCCTTGCCTTGGTACAGACAT
>NC_089741.1:26166491-26278991 GCF_040412425.1 Macrobrachium rosenbergii
AGCACTAGTAGTAGCAGTAGTAGTAGTAGTAGTAGTAGTAGTAGTAGTAGTAGTAGTAGTAGTAGTAGTAGTCAAAAAGCCACGAAATCTATTTAGAGTTTTTAATAAACCTTCACAATTCTTTGTCATATTACGTATAATCATTACAGAACATTACATGAGAAACTCATACCATCTGTACCGACACGCCTGCTTGTACGAGACAGAACGAAGCCAGTTGACCAACTACAAGATGTTAAGACAGTGACTGACAACAAATTGGAGAAAAAAAATATAACAAACAACAAACTGGAGAAAAATAAAACAAATAAAGCGAAAAATAAGACGAGGACTGGAAAATGAATAAACTTTTTAATTTTGGCATTCCGATTAAGCAAGCAGGAACCACTACTGTGTGTAGGTAGTGCCTGGGAGAACGTGCAAAGTAATAAAAAATTTTATCATAATATGCGATATTTCAACTTGACCCCTTTGCGTAATGAGCTGTCATTGTGTAATATCTAATTATGTAAACCATGCAATAAAAAATCGAAAAAAATGCAATATTTGTTTACAGACACAATAATTGTGTTAAGGAAAGGATTCTATCACCATGAACAGAATATGGAATCAACATGAAAAATCTCATTAATGGTATGAGTCCAAAATACTAAAGCAGTAACCTGTAACATCATTCAGGTGATGAACTTCTAAGGAAGCCAGACTGCACCCTGCAAAAAAACGGATAAAACTGTTAGATTTAAACAACAGCAGCAGCACAACAACAGCAAAAACAACAACAACAATAGTAATAATAATAATAAAGAAACAAATCCATAGTTATGTATATATAAAATTATATTGAAAAATAAATCTCTGCAGAGAGCAGAGATTTCTTTTTCTGTTCGAACAAATTCCCGAAAGATCTCTGTATACATTTACTGTTAAATATATGTACCCTTACATAACTGGATTTATTTCTCCAGTTGAAGACTCAGGCTACTATGAGTATTTTTTAATAATAATAATAATAATAATAATAATAATAATAATAATAATAATAATAATAATAATAATAATAATAAGATTGAATTGGCAAAGGTATAATTTTTTATTGTGGAATCAAAACATCTGGCAAACTCTCGACTCTTTCCAAGTATGGTGAATCTTTACAAGTACTACAAGGTAACTTATACCTTCCAACATCTTAATTTTTATTATTTTATTTAAATGAAACCCATTCATATGGAACAAGAGCACCAAAGGGGCCACTGACTTGAAATTCAAGCTTCCAAAGAATATGATGGTTTCAACCTCCCACCACAGACCCCACACCGCGGCAGTAACTAATCATGATACAGAGCCAGTGATTCTTCATCGCCCTGCGGGAGGCGCGAACTCATGACATCTGAGTGACATGCCATGACACTAACCACTATACAAGCCACCAATGTAAGAGGAAGTTATGGCATCTGAAGGTAGAACTAAAGAATTCCCTGACCCAAATATGCAAATAAATAACGCTTTGATAAAATGACATTCACCAACTCTTCATAAACTTTCCTGGAATATGTTTAAACAATTCAAATTCAACACAAATAAGAACTGGAGTCAAATACAAAGTTTAAAAACAATAAAAACTCCACACCTGATAACTCGAGGGCAACGAAAAAACCGTATCTTTCCAAACTATTACTGCAAACTTTAATCCAGTTCAGATGGAAAAGCTTTTAAGAATTTTTTCGAGGTCCTTAAGATTTATACTTCACACTTACTCTTGAAAAGAAGCAATATTTAAAGACTTGGTTATTTTAAGATTAAATAGAATAGCATACGGGTTTTAAGCCAGAGGCCAAGCGCTGGGACCTATGAGATCATTCAGCGCGGAATTGGAAATTGACGGTAAAGAGATTGTAAAGGTGTAAAAGGAGGAAACCCTCGCAGTTGCACTATGAAACAACTGTTAGGAAAGGGTTGAGGAAAGTAAGATGGAAGAAAGAGAATATGAATGGAGGTATAGTAAAAGGAATGAAAGGGGTTGCAGCTAGGGGCCGAAGGCACGCTGCAAAGAACTTTGAATAATGCCTACAGTGCACCGCATAAGGTGCACTGAAGGCACTACTCCCTCTACGGGAGGCGATTCTAAAAGTGTATGCGCGAGTGGTGGAAGAATGTGAATGTGAATGTAAATGTGAATGTGAATGTGTGTGTGTGTGCGTGTGTGTGTGTGTGTGTGTGTGTGTGTGTGTTTCTGAACACAACACGGGTCCTCAGACTCTAGTTTCGGTGGAAGGAAAACTTTCAGAATTCATGGAGAGGGTTAAAGCTTTAGAAAACACTCGGGTCAAAAACCGGAAAAAGGAATAAAGTGGAAGTGTTAGTGAATAGTGAAAAACGGGGATTTATTTCAGGCGAAGTTCTACCGATCTTTATAACTCGATGGCAAAGCGGATATGAAAGATTGAACAAAAGAGAACAAAAGAACTCCCACGGCCGACACAGAGAGAGAGAAAGAGAGAGAGAGAGAGAGAGGGAGATGGAAAATACAAAGGTTTCCAAAGAAATGGGAACTACATTAGTTATTTATGGGCCGATGTTACCTTTAACACTGTAATAAGTACACACGAGAGAGAGAGAGAGAGAGAGAGAGAGAGAGAGAGAGAGAGAGAGAGAGAGAGAGAGAGAGAGAGAGAGAGAGAGAGAAATTGAAAATACAAAAGTTTCCAAAGAATTGAGAAATACATATGTAATTTATAAGTAGATTTTATTTTTTATTTTCAACGTTTTACAATTACCAGAGAGAGAGAGAGAGAGAGAGAGAGAGAGAGAGAGAGAGAGAGAGAGAGAGAGAGAGAGAGAGAGAGAGAGAGAGAGAGAGAAATACAAAGGTTTCTAGAGAAATGAGAAAAACAGGAGTTATTTATAAGCATATGCTATTTTTAACGATTTAATAAGTACACACGAGAGAGAGAGAGAGAGAGAGAGAGAGAGAGAGAGAGAGAGAGAGAGAGAGAGAGAGAGAGAGAGAAATGAGAAAAACAGGAGTTATTTATAAGCATATGCTATTTTTAACATTTTAATAAGTACACACGACAGAGAGAGAGAGAGAGAGAGAGAGAGAGAGAGAGAGAGAGAGAGAGAGAGAGAGAGAGAGAGAGAAATATACGCCTCAGTACCTGTCTCCGAGACATGACAAATCAATCAGATGTAACCAATTACCTCTTTCCTGTTGGTGCATCTTTATGTAATAACAAAACGTGACAATTTGACACAATAATGAAGTATCTGAATCATTGCATAATGTAAAAACCGTGGGCATTGTACAGGTATATATCTCGCCTTACGGGACGTCTTGACTGACAGATCGAAAAATATTAATTTGGCGTCACTCGTCGCTTGAAGGTTAATGCGAGGATGTATATATCAATATGAATGGAATGGAATGGAATATGGAGTTCAGGCCAAAGGCCAAGCACTGGGACCTAGGAGGTCATTCAGCACTGGAAATGAAATCGAGAGAAGGTACTGTAGGTTCGAAAGGTGTAACAGGAGGGGAACCTCGCAGTTGCACTATGAGATAATTGTTAGGAGAGGGTGGATAGCAAGATGAAGAAAGATAATATGGATGGAGTTACAGTGAAAGAAATGAAAGGGGTTGCAGTTAGGGGCTGAACCTAACCTAACCTTAACCTAACCTAACCTTGACCTAACCTAGCCTAAACCTTAACCTTAATCTAACCTATCCTTAACCTAACCAACCTAACCTAACCTATCCTTAACCTAACCAACCTAACCTAACCTAACCCAACCCAACCTAACCTAACCTAACCTTAACTTAACTAACCTTAACTTAACCTAACCTAACCTAACCTAACCTAACCTTAACCTAACCCAACCCAACCTAACCTAACCTTAACTTAACTAACCTTAACTTAACCTAACCTAACCTTAACCTAACCCAACCCAACCTAACCTAACCTAACCTAACCTAACCTTAACTTAACTAACCTTAACTTAACCTAACCTAACCTAACCTAGGGGCGTGGCAAAAAAAAACCAGGGCTGGTGCAATACTAGTATACATCTCGGGAATTTGCTACGGGGCCATCAATATGATTGCATAAATGTCTTTCAACTGTGTAATGTATACATCAATCAGTACAATACTACAGCCAGCTTTAATTGATGTTCCATCTCAATGACATGTGGGATTCTACAGCAAGTTGACCTCCATCTTGAAAGATGCATTCGCTAACTATGAACGTGACAGAAACATAGACAGCGAATTACTAGTGAATCATTTGTTATGAGAGATTTCGCCTTCGCTTTACACGCTGACAAGGTCCAAACTTGCATTGGTGTGTGTGTGTGTGTGTGTGTGTGTGTGTGTGTGTGTGTGTGTGTGTGTGTGTGTGTGTGTGTGTGTTGAATGTTAACTATCTGGAAGACTTTATCACACGATTCACTATCAAAGTTAAAATTTCGATAACATGAAGAACAACAATCCTTTAGTGCTGGCTAATTAATAAAGGTAAATAAAAAGAATAAAATTAATACATATATACAGTTATATGAGAGTGGGCGTTAAATTTCAATGGCAAAGGCACTGCAAAAGATAAAAAGAAGGCTTGATTCCGTAGCATATACTTATGTACCCAATAACGAAGGCTGAATGGGCGACAAATCTAGAGATCAGGTTAGGACAGCTGAAGAATGGATCATTTTCGAAGGTGGTCTGCTCACATGGAGAAAAACAGAGCAAAAAATCCAGTAAAGTAGGTGTACGATTTAGATGTGTTTAAAGAAAGAAGTGGGTTAGAGATAAAGGGCTTTTTAGATGGAGTAGAAGAGGACTGAAATAGAACACCCTTTATATCAAGAACCCATAGAACATTAATATTATATATATATTGGATATATATATATATTATATATATATATATATATATATATATATATATATATATATATATATATATATATATATATATATATATATATAATTTTTGTGTGTGGATAGTAAATACTACATATGTATGTTAAAAAATGACCAGTAGATTCTACATATACTGTATATATAATTTTCGGAAAACACAAATACGCCTTCGTCTACTCGAAACCACCAAGAAACAACCCCACAAAAAAAACAACGCTCAAATCCTTAAAAACCTCGGAAAAACCCCTCCCACCCCACCTCCCCCCACCAAAAAAATAACCTCAACAATTACGAAGCAATCCACGCGAAGCGCGTTATATAACAGGTAAAGCAAACATCTTCTCCAGCAGCAGAGCAATCAATCAATCAATGGTGGGAGGGGGGGGTGGCGGGGGCGGGTTTCACGCCCGTTATTGGAATGACACCGACCGCCCCTAAACGCCTGCATATCCCTCACCCTAATCGTCCGATTCAGTTTGTCTCATAACGTCGACGGCGAAACGAAGATGGGTGTCGGCTCCCGGGCCTTGATAAATTCCCGAATCCTTTATGGCCGTGCTTCCCGCTGTCCCCCCCCCCCCCGCCTGGAGCGGTCCAATTTATGACCCCTCTTAACCGAGGTATGCCGGTCCATTTGTCCGCCCGTCCGCTGGGCCGTTTGCTTCCGAGAATCCGAAAACACACATTCACACGCACACGCACATTCACACACGCTCCCGCCTGCGCACTTAAATACATGAGAGTTCGCTTTGTTCAAGCAAAGGCATTTTCTGATACCGCGAGCGCGCGCGCACACACACACACACATACACGTATACATACACAGACGTACACACACACACACTAATTGACACAACACGTGTCTTTGTTAAGCAATTGATTTTCAGAAGATGCACACACCAGGTAACGCAGAAAGTGACTTCGTTCAACCACTGGTATGTTCTGGAATAGCGCGCAGACACACACACACACACACACACACACACACACTCTCTCTCTCTCTCTCTCTCTCTCTCTCTCTCTCTCTCTCTATAATTAACACAGAAAACAAATGAACTTAAGAGACACTAAGTAATTAACGCGCAAAACGTTACTTCGTGCACCTGGTGGCACTTTTTGCCGAGGTCTTCCGGGACTTTCCCGGAATTCGTCTTCGAATCAAAATCATTAGTCAGGTTCTGGGAAGCAGTATAATTCTCGCCAAAGTTGCATTTTTCTTCTCCAGCTCTCTTTGTTAGCAAGGATCTTTTCAGCTCTTGGAAATCTACGGATTTTTATTTACATGAATTCTGCGACGAAAGTTTTCATTGGACTAAATACACCTGTATCGCTTGCTAAGAATAGTTTATTATTTTTTTTTTTTTTTGCTTTCACACATGGAATACAAACATACTGTGCATTCTCTTTCCTCTGGTAAACACATCTTTAAACAACAAAGTCATCTCTCTCTCTCTCTCTCTCTCTCTCTGAGCTTACCTGAGCACCTTGTGGTACTCGCAAGTTTAAGATTAAGACTTTGGCTGCGCATTCTTGTGTACAACTTTGGACCCCCTATCATGACCCTACAACGACTCGGAAGCCATGGTTTGAACAGATGTATATGTTCAATAATGTTAATGGATGCATTTTAAATTGTACCCCGTCTGTTACTTGAGAATTTTTCAAAGATTAGTACAATATCGTCCTACGAAAAACTTTGTACCCTCACTGTTGTCCAATCCTGGCTAAGACTCCACGATTTGAGCAAACTTTAATCTATATCACACAGCTAATTCTTGAAGCGAGTGTTGTCATTTCTGACCAAGAAGTTCGTGGAGAAAATTTTATAGTGACCATGTTTTAATTTCGCTACTCCACTACTTGAACGAACATGAACATTATTTACTTAAGGATGCTTAGCGAAAAGTCTGGTTGAAAGTGATTCACTGATCCTAGAGAAGTAGAAAATGTGAAAAGAGTATACTATACATACATACATACATACATACACACATACATATAACGAACAATGCCAGAAAACCTCCGGCGAGTTAAAAATCTGAAAAATTACTTACGGCCATTAACAGTCAACTCTCTCTCCTCTCTCTCTCTCTCTCTCTCTCTCTCTCTCTCTCAATAAATTAGAACTCTCTATCGATCTGACAGTCAGGTTCACACACTATCTTTTTCTCACAAAAAAATAAAATACTAAAATAGAAAAATTCCCCCACACCATTTCTGCAATAAATTTGAAAACTATCTATCCATCTAACAGCAACGTCCCTAGTCCTCTCCCCTCCCTCACTCTCTCTCTCTCTCTCTCTCTCTCTCTCTCTCTCTCTCTCTATCATTTCCAAAGCACCATATCTACGGTGTACTCTCGTTTTCGATCATTCCGATCACATTCTCGCTCCGTGTTCCCATTTCCACGTGTTCGCGCCTTCAATTTTACAAGGCATTTCATTTTTCCCCTCATAAATTCGACGAGGATCGGATGTAGGGGCCTCCATTTCCTCAACTATAAATTCATATAACCACCTTTAGCCTTCTGAGAGGCTTGCACTCCTCCTCCTCCTCCTCCTCCTCCTCCTCCTCCTCTCAATGAAGAATTAGAGACATTTATTTCTGGTGAAAGAAATTCATCTCTCGTTATAATGTGGTTCGGATTCCACAATAAGCTGTAGGTCCCGTTGCTGGGTAACCAATTGGTTCTTAGCCACGTAAAATTAATCTAATCCTTCGGGCCAGCCCTAGGAGAGCTGTTAATCTGCTCAGTGGTCTGGTTAAACTAAGGTGCAGTATACTTAACTTTTCCTCCTCCTCTCAATGGGTCATCTAGCTTGTCTGTGTATACATATGAACTGCGACAGTTGCTATTCAACTCCTCCTCCTCTCCTTCCCCTCCTCCCATCAAATGGTCACATAGCTTGTCCGTGCATACATATGAACTATGACAGCTGAAATTCAACTCCTCCTCCTCCTCCTCCTCTCAACGGGTCATCTAGCTTCTCCGCGCATACATATGAACTGTGACAGCTGATATTCAACTCCTCCTCCTCCTCCTCCTCTCAACGGGTCACATGGCTTGTCCGTGCATATATATGAACTATGACAGCTGATATTCAACTCCTCCTCCTCCTCCTCCTCCTCAACAGGTCATCTAGCTTGTCCGTGCATACATATGAACTGTGACAGCTGATATTCAACTCTTCCTTCCTAAAGAATAAACACAGTCCGAATGCTATAAATCCTTTAACTTGAACAATGTGAAAATTATGGTCTATTTTATCCAAGCTCTTCAAGAAGACTTTTCCTCAAACTTCGTTTGACTGAAATGCCCTTTGTTCGAGCTGCCGTTTTCTTAGAATCTGTTTGACTAGAAAGCACTTCTTTGCCGTTGCTGTTTTCTTGGAATCCGTTTGACAGCTCTGCGCTGAAAATCGAGCTGTCTTTCTCCCAGATTTACTTTGATGCTTCACTTTTAGTTTTCTGTAAAAGAAAACTATTGAGACGGCTATTTGTCTGTCCGTCCGCACATTTTCTCTCAGTCCTCATATCTTGAAAACTACTGAGGTCAGAGGGCCGCAAACTGTTATGTTGTTCATCCACCATGATGGTGCGTCCGGCATCGCTATATGAGCCATAAAAACAGGCCACCACAAGGCCGTGGCTAAAAGTTTTATGGGCGGCGGCTGAGAGTTTCACGGGCCGTGGCTGCGAGTTTCACACAGCATTATACGCTGTACAGAAAACACGACTGCGCCGAAGAAACTCGGCGCATTTTTTACCTGTTATCCTCATGCTGACATTTTTTTTATTCACTTGACAGCAACGACTTTCTTCAACCTGTCGCTTTCTCAAAATACGTTTGACCGCAATGTGCTTTCTCCAAACAAGGCCTTTCACTGTTCATATGAAAACAGAATTCTGTAAATTACCTATTTTCGTCTTCTATCTTCTCAAGAAAGCTTTTTTCTTCCATCAATGAAGTTAGATAATTTTGTCTTCTATCGTCTCAAATATGTATTTTCTTCCTTCAATAAAGTTATGTAGTTCTGTCTTCTATCTTCTCAAGTATGTATTTTTTCCTTCAATGAAGTTACTAATTTTGTCTCCTATATTCTCAATTTTTTTTTCTTCTATGAAGTTTAGTGCGACAACGGATATTAAATTTATAGATATTAAAATGTCGGAAACTAAAATGGCGGACATTAGAATGACGGATATTAGAATGTCGGTTATTAAAATGTCGGATATTAGAATGACAGATATTAGAATGTCGGATATTGAAATGTCAGATATTAGAATTACGGATATTAGAAAGTCGGATATTTAAATGTCGGATATTTAAATGACGGATATTAAAATGACGGATATTAAAATGTCGGATATTAGAATGTCGGATATTAAAATGTCGGATATTAAAATGTCGGATATTTCAATGCAATAATGCCGCTGGAACATTTCTCGCCAGGAAATGTATTCTTAAAATTCGTCCCTCACTCGAGAGATCCCATTAAGGTTAGACTACAACATCCATCGCGATGGAAAACACTCAGATCCCCCAAAAAGACGCGGTGAAAAGAACCATGGACGGGGTTTACACGGAATGAAAGGCTAAACTCCCAGGGGACAGCAAGTACAAAATGGCACTTTTCTCCTGTTTTTTTTTTTTCGTTTTTTTTTTCACCGCTTTTACTGAACAAAACGAGATGGGAAGATTTTCCGGAGCACTTCTGCATAACCGTTCCTATGTAAAATAATAAAAAAAAAAAACTCTGATTCGAATCACTGGTGTTTTTTCTTGTTCTGTATTTTTGGCAGACATATCACTAATCATCCTGCAGTTTTCGGCAAATAGATCAACCGACGCATTTTTGCAAACATAAAATGCAACACAAAAAAACTACGATTCAAATCCCTGGTGTTTTTTTCTTCTCAGTTCTATATTTTTGGAAGACACTTCAATAATCATCCTGCAGTATTCAGCAACTTTATCTAAGTATTTTTTTCCAGAAAGTATCAACAAAGAATCTAACATCGTCGCTATCCCACGTCTCTTCATTGCAAAATTAAATAACCAACTTATTTAATCAATGAAGATTAATAAATATTTTAGCCAACTGGCCATCTTATGTTAGGAATCAGGCAAACTTTAATAAATATCTCGTCAAATAATAAGACAAGGCTGCAAAGGAAGCTCCATGAGATTTACTAAAATAATTTCTGAAGATTTTCGATTTTACTAAAATAATTTCTGAAGCTTTTCGATGTTACTAAAATAATTTCTGAAGATTTTCGATTTTGCTAAAATAATTTCTGAAGATTTTCGATTTTACTAAAATAATTTCTGAAGATTTTCGATTTTACTAAAATGATTTCTGAAGATTTCGATTTTGCTAAAATAATTTCTGAAGATTTTCGATTTTGCTACAATAATTTCTGAAGATTCTCGAATTTACTAAAATAATTTCTCAAGACTTTTGATACAAAAATAATTCAACAAGACACAAGTAAATACTGACTAATGCATCATTTCTTCAAACTATTCTTCGAACTACTTAACAAGAAACAGCATTTACGTTCGCAAATATAGATTTCATCAAAGAATATAGGTGTGTTTGGCATATGTGTTGGAGGCAGGAATTCTTGAAGAATCACTGAATAAACACAATCCGGTAAATTCTAAATCGGGGCGTATTCAATTTTCTCAAGACACCCGAAAAAAATACGAGGAACGAAGACAATACTACATGAAGTTAACCATGAACGTGAAATTCCTAGAGAGGCGTAAAGAAAAAAATATTTTCATATAACAATAACCGGCGTTTTGCCAGGGATGCGAATCTGGCCTATAAGCTGAGATCAAATTCTTTCACGTTTCAAGTTTAGAAACGAATTATGTGCAGGTATCTCTACAAATTGTTACGGAAAATTCATAAAAAAAAAACTGATTTTGTAGGTGGATGTTTCCTGCAGCTCGCCTCACTCTCCCTTATTTTACGACATTCATATGTACATAAACATTATAATATATATATATATATATATATATATATATATATATATATATATATATATATATATATATATATATATATATATATATATGTGTGTATATATATATATATATATATATATATATATATATATATATATATATATATATATACACGCAAACGCAAGTATGCATGACTAAACAAAAACAAAGTCAGAATGATACAAAACCAGAAAGACAAAATTGGCAACTACACAACGTACAGGACAAGAGTAATTCGAAGCGCAAACCTTCTGGGAGCCAGATGCACGAGTGTATTAAATCTTTCAAAATGGGAATCATCACAGTGAAATAGATATACAATGCATTTTGCAGTGACCTTTCCGTGGGGGGCGCATTTCCCCCTTTCCGTGGGGGCGCATTTCCCCAGAGGCGCGCAAGCCGGAACTCATAAAAACCAGGAAGTGCCGGCGAAGCTGCAAAAATTAAATATATAAAGTTATTAAAAATTAACAATAATGGTTACGCCATGCTGACTTTATTGCAGGGGATGATTACAGTGTGAGGCCTTCACCAGTATATCCGACATCACAAGAAAAGATAAATAATCTGGAAGCAATTTTTTCCAGAGATAAAGAATTCGAAGTTTCCAGGAAATGAAAATTGACGTGACGGCTATCATGATGAAAATAAAAATAATATTTTTTTTTACCTTTTGCATGTTAATACAATTTATTTATACAATTGTGGATTTCTATTAAATAATAATAATAATAATAATAATAATAATAATAATAATAATAATAATAATAATAATAATCACATTCATCACCATCATCATCATGATTAATATTATTATTATTATTATTATTATTATTATTATTATTATTATTATTATTATTATTCAAGCTACGTTTAATCCTCACTAGAATAATAATAATAATAATAATAATAATAATAATAATAATAATAATAATAATAATAATAATAATAATAATAATTAAGGCTACGTTTAATCTTCACTAGTTTATATTCCACAAAAAATTCATCAGTACTTTTATCGTAAAATTAAACAATCCACGGTTTCTAGGAAATGAATAGACTTACTTAGGATTTCATGGAAAAAAAAATACTGCTGTGAAACTCACAGTTTTGCAAAAGCTCAGTCCTGTAGCTTGCATTGCTATATACGCTGACGTTATTTTTCAACGTGAAAAGAACATGAGACACGGATATTACACAGATGCATGATGGAAATATATATGATGAAAAGAACTAAATACCATAAAATATTAAATCCATCACACGGTTATTGTAGTTCAAAGCCCTATAGCAAGGTTCGTCGACTTTGTTTTTATTATTATTATTATTATTATTATTATTATTATTATTATTATTATTATTATTATTATTATTATTATTATTATTATTATTATTACCCTGCACTTTTACAGAGAATAAAATGGCTGTATTAAGAACCAAGAGAAGCGAGTCATAAGAAAAATTTGAGTAGACTCAATATAAGATTAATTCACACAGTGCAGGAATCATTTTTAACAAGACATGCTTAAGAGAGGGTTATTTCCTTCCTATATTATTATTATTATTATTATTATTATTATTATTATTATTATTATTATTATTATTATTATTATTAGCAACAGTATCAGAAACTTACATTCACCCATCACCAACCCAATGACATTTGCCAAAACTTTTAAAAGGGTTGAATTTTCATATTGGGTTAGAAAAAAGGCCAAATGAAACTGAAAGGTCATTTCAACTTTATGCAGTAAATTATGATCAGAAAAACCAGAAATCAGCTGGGTCTTTTATCCCAAATTCATAAGGAATAGTATAGTCACCTATTTAAACCAATTAAATATAATCGCATATTACATCTGCTGCTATGCGCTGGAACCCGGAGCTGCCCATCGTGTGTCCCCTACCCTCCCGATCCCATACCTACCCCGCCCCCACCCAGGGCAGACAAAACAGGTTTTCAAGAGGAGGAGTGGATGTGTCATGTCTCCCCTGCCCCCCCATCTCCTATCTACCCTGCTCCCACTCGGGGCGGACAAACAGGTTTGCAGGAGGAGGGTGGATGTTTCATGTCTCCCCTACCCTCCCGATCCCTTATCTACCCCTCCCCCACCTAGACCGGGCAATCAGGTTTGCAGAAAGAGGGTGGATGTGTCATGTCTCCCTTACCCTCCCAATCCCATACCAACTCCGCCCCCACCCGTGACAGACAAACAGGTTTGCAGAGGGAGGGTGATGTGTCATGTCTCCCTTACCCTCCCAATCCCCTACCTCCTCCTCCCCCCCACCTACAAACAGTTTTGCCAGGAGGGTCATGTCTACCTAACCTTTCCATCCCCTACCCACCCCGCCCCCACCCGTGACAGACAAACAGGTTTGCAGGAGGAGGGTGGATGTGTCATGTCTACCCTACCCTTTCGATCCCCTACCTAACCGCCGCCCCCACCCGGGATGGACAAACAAGATCCACTCGGATTATATTATTATAGATCATCACAAAAACACTAAAATAAATGTATATCAGAAAAATGTCAAGTGCCTGGGAAGGCAGGTAATCGTAATGATAGACGAATTATCGTAGGTCATAAACGAATACATTACGATACTAACTGAACTGAATTACGATATTAAAGATCAGGTCTTATACCCACAAGGGGTTATGCATGCTCCCTTGAAAAACCTGCCGTGTGGAAAATGCGTACAAAACGGAATATAGAGTGACGGTGTATCAAAAGAGTAATGAGAAATGCACATTTTGGCGGAAATGAATTTCTGTAAGTCCTTCCCGGATTATATTTCTCTCTCTCTCTCTCTCTCTCTCTCTCTCTCTCTCTCTCTCTCTCTCTCTCTCTCATTAACAAGCCAGACTCCGAAATTCAACATTCGATATTCACATTTCTGATAAGAATATACAAATTCAAATAACGTAATTCATGTTTTTAATAATAGGTATATTTCAATACAGAAATGTCATTCAAATTTCTGATAATAATGGCACACAACTAAAAAACTCAATTCATATGTCTACCAATGGGGATATTTAGGGTAAAATCAATACAATTCACATTTCTGATAATGACCATTTGGAGATATAAAGCAAAATCATCTAAATGGCATACGCTGCTGAAGACCTTTCGGACATGGCAGAAATATTCATCAGTAATCCAGTTTACTGTAAAAGAAAAGTATTGTGCTGCTTTGTCTGTCCGTCCCCACTATATTCTGTCCGCACTTTTTCTGTCCGCCCTCAGATCTTAAAAATTACTGAGGCTAGGGGGCTGCAAATTGGTATATTGGTCATCCACCCTCCAATCATCAAACATACCAAATTGCAGCTCTCTACCCTCAGTAGTTTTTATTTTACTCAAGGTTCAATTTAGCCATAGCCGTGCTTCTCGCAACGCTATAGGACAGGCCACCACCGAGCCGTGGTTAAAGTTTCATGGGCCGCGGCTCATACAGCATTATACCGAGGCCACCGAAAGATAGATGTTTTCGGTGGCCTTCATTATACGCTGTACAGAAAACTCGATTGCGCCGAAGAAACTTTCGGCGAATTTTTGACTTGTTTTTCAATACTTTCCCTAATTAAAAACGAACACAATTCAGATTTTGAATGCATAATTCACGGACTTGAATTAATGCAACTTTCTGCACTGATTATCAAAATATTCAGCCCACGGCAATATTTGAACTGCCTTTTCAAGGTGGGTCGTAGAATCCCATGAGTGACATGCATTTAATTTCAACTTTCAGGTTTATACTGGACGTAACATAGTCTACGGGTAATGAACTTCATATTTAACTAACTCATATTCCTGGGCAAGAACATGTTGAGGAATTTACGGTAGCTAATCAAAATAAAAAGCAGTTTAAGAAAATGACCACCTGAACACTTAAGCCACTTTTGACGCAACAGGTAAGATAATTGTCTAAAAAAGTACCTAAATACTGACGTCATGTTTGACGTAACAGTTAAGATGATTGTCTAAAAATGTTCTTGAACACTGACGTCATTTTTGGCGTAACAGGTAAGATGATTGTCTAAAAATGTGCTTGGACACTGACGTCATTTTTGACGTAACAGGTAAGATGATTGTCTAAAATTGTGTTTGGACACTGACGTCATTTTTGACGTAACAGGTAAGATGATTGTCTAAAAATGTGCTTGGACACTGGCGTCATTTTTGACGTAACAGGTAAGATGATTGTCTAAAAATGTACCTGAATACTGACGCCATTTTTGACGTAACAGTTAAGATGAATGTCTAAAAAAGTACCGGAACGCTGACGTCATTGTTGACGCAACAGGTAAGATGATTGTCTAAAAAAATACCTGAACACTGACGCCATTTTTGACGCAACAGGTAAGATAATTATCTAATAAAAATACCAGAACACTGACGTCCTTTTTGACGTAACAGGTAAGATAATTGTCTAAAAAAAGTACCTGATCATTGACGCCACTGATCAGGGACTTTTTTTAGACAATTATCTTACCTGTTACGTCAAAAAGGACGTTAATTTTTCACAGAACAGGTAAAATAACTATAAAAAAAATTATTTATAACGCATACGGTGACAAGGAGAGTGAGCGATCAGTTACGCATAATAATAATAATAATAATAATAATAATAATAATAATAATAATAATAATAATAATAATAATAATAATAATAATAATAATACACAATTTCCTTTCCAAAACAGTTAACTGTATACAGTACGGTGAATGTAACGTTGTAATGGGTTCAAACGAGACCCACGAGACGACGGAATGGATTGGAGTTGAGTGGAGTGAGTAAACAACAGCTATTAAGGTAAATACTAAAAAAAAAACTAGTAAAAAATGGGACGAAGTTTCTTCGGGGCAATCAAGGTTTCTGTACAGCCGCTACAGAGTATAATCAAGGCCACCGAAAACAGATCTATCTTTCGGTGGTCTCGGTATAATGCTGTATGAGCCGCGGCTCATGAAACCTTAGCCAAGGCCCGGTGGTGACCTGTCCTATAGCGGTGCCAGGCACACGATCATGGCTAACTTTAACCTTAAATAACATAAAAACTAATAAGGCCAGAGGGCTGCAATTTGGTATGTTTGATGATTGGAGAGTGGACGAACAACATACCAATTTGAAGCCCTCTAGCCTCAGTAGTTTTAAAGATCTGAGGGCGGACAGAAATAGTGCGGACGGACAGACAAATAGCCATCTCAATAGTTTTCTTTTATACAAAACTAATTAAACGAAACACACAATGAAAATTCATTTTTTTCATCAAAAAATCTTTCCGAATCTGATGAAGCTAAAAGTGGAACTGCACTGAGGTGCGCCGACGAATCATAATGAATTTCAACAGAAAGGACATTCAAAACGAACAGACCTAGAGACAGACAGACAGAACAAAACCCCAGACAGGCGGAAAAGAGTAATTATTCACCACAATACCTTTCCCCCTCAACTCCTCCTCCTCCTCCTCCTCCTCGAAGGCAACCTCTCAAGTGCGACGATGGAGGTCGCCCTCGACTTCCACCCTAATATGGAGAGAAAAGACTTTTTACCACCTTTTGCCTATTCCATGGGAAAGATGAAACGACCTATACTCGTATCACCGAGAGAGAGAGAGAGAGAGAGAGAGAGAGAGAGAGAGAGAGAGAGAGAGAGGCCCCGGTATCAGGTGCTTTACCGAGCGCGAGATGCAAAGAGGCGTTTAATTAAGGGAGCAGAAGGAGGAACCTTTCCTTTATTTCTTTTCGGTACGGGGAACAATACCATTCCCTCCAATAGGCGGATATTAATTGCCTTGGCGCGGCAATTGAAGGGATTTTTAATCACCTTCGTCGCAGCACAGGTAATAATAATAATAATAATAATAATAATAATAATGATAATAATAATAATAATAATGATTAGCTTGACGGATAAAATATGACCCAGTAAGGGAACGGAATCAGATGATTACATCGAGCAGAAATAATAATAATAATAATAATAATAATAATAATAATAATAATAATAATAATAATAATAATAATAATAATAATAATAATAATAATTAGCTTGACGGATAAAAATATGACCCAGTAAGGGAACGGAATCAGATGATTACATCGCAGCAGAAATAATAATAATAATAATAATAATAATAATAATAATAATAATAATAATAATAATAATAATAATAATAATAATAATAATGATTAGCTTGACGGATAAAAATATGACCCAGTAAGGGAACGGAATCAGATGATTACATCGATTACATCGCAGCAGAAAATAATAATAATAATAATAATAATAATAATAATAATAATAATAATAATAATAATAAATAATAATAATTAGCTTGACGGATAAAAATATGACCCGGTAAGGAGACGATTAAATCGGATTAGCTTGGCGGAAAATTATGACAGATGATTACATCGCAGCAGAAATAATAATAATAATAATAATAATAATAATAATAATAATAATAATAATAATAATAATAATAATTAGCTTGACGAATAAAAATATGACCCAGTAAGGGAACGGAATCAGATGATTACATCGCAGCAGAAATAATAATAATAATAATAATAATAATAATAATAATAATAATAATAATAATAATAATAATTAGCTTGACGGATAAAAATATGACCCGGTAAGGGAGCGGAATCAGATGATTACATCGCAGCGGAAATAATAATAATAATAATAATAATAATAATAATAATAATAATAATAATAATAATAATAATAATTAGCTTGACGGATAAAAATATGACCTAGTAAGGAAGCGGAATCATATGATTACATTGCAGTAGAAATAATAATAATAATAATAATAATAATAATAATAATAATAATAATAATAATAATAATTAGCTTGCCGGATAAAAATGACCCAGTAAGGAAGCAAAATCAAATAATTGCATCGCACCAGAGTAATAATAATAATAATAATAATAATAATAATAATAATAATAATAATAATAATAATAATAATTAGTTTCTTCTTCTTCGTTTTAACGTGCTTTTTTCCCATTTTCTATATGGGGTAAGCACAATGCCTTCTTTACGAAGGACTTTGATTTGGCGTTGGGGTAGGCCGTAGCCTCGATCGGCTGCCCTGCCTGACATCGCTTAGACCCCGGTAACGATGTCTACGTGTATCGTGCCAATCCCCAGCTCCCTTTCTCCCAAGCAGCGAGGAGAACTGGGCTGGTAGGTCGACAGTTCGAGACGTGTGAGGTGTCTGTTATGTTTTTAGAAGATGTTGGAGTGGCTTTGTTTATGTGTGTATTAGTCTGTAACACCCATTTGCTTTTCAACAAACCTATCCGTTGATTACATACGTAATCCCGGGGTGTCTACACGGATAGCATAGTGTCCGCCTTCACTGACCAGTCGGCTGCAGATTTGAACCCGCGCCACGGACCTCTACGAAGTCCTAGGCCGCTGCTCTACCGACTGAGCCACCGAGGCTCTAATAATAATAATTAGCTTGACGGATAAAAATGACCCATTAAGGAAGCGGAATCGTATAATTGCATCGCACCAGAAATAATAATAATAATAATAATAATAATAATAATAATAATAATAATAATAATAATAATAATTAGCTTGATGGATAAAATTATGACCCAGTAAGGAATCGGAATCATATAATTACATCGGTTTCATCTGGCTTCACAAGATATTTCTGAAATAGCGTTATGGAAAAAAAAAGGTGAATGGGTTATATCTGATATTATACATATATGCACATAAACACGAACATATATAACACACACAATAATATATACATATATATATATATATATATATATATATATATATATATATATATATATATATATATATATATATATATATATATATATATATATATATATATATATATATATATATATATATATATATACAGTACATAATATTATATATGTATGTATACACATCTATGCACACACAGAATTCTTATCAGCAGCACACAGACCCCTAAAATACACACCATGGCACTCAATTGTTTCTGAACACTCCTGCCTGCTTCCTGGATATATTAGAAGAATCTCAGTGACTCTCCTCCTTATTCCAAAACTTTCCGGAATGAAATATTCTTTTCACCATCTTAGCGTCTTCCATTCTCTCCATACGACCAATCCACCTCAAAGCATTTTTGGTCAATATTTTCACCAAAGCTAAACCTTTTCTCCGCCCCCCCCCCCAAAAAAATACGCAAAAAAATACATCTCATCAGCTTCGGTGTGTTTTGGAACTGTAATGTAAAATTTGGGCCACGGGCCAAGAGCTGGGACTTATGAGGTCATTCAGCACTTAGAATAATGTGGAAAATTGTTAGGAGAGGGTAGAAAGTACAATAGAAGAAAGAGAATATGGAAGGAGGTATAGTAAAAGGAAAGAAAGGGATTGCAGCTAGGGGCCGAAGGGACGCTGCAAAGAACCTTAAGTAATGCCTACAATGAACAATGTGAGGTGCACTGGTGGCACTACCACCAGCGGGGTCCAAGTGTTTTGTTCTAACTGGATTTTTCATTCAAACTCGCAGTACTGCATTATTTTGGCTCGCTTTTAATCAATATGGATGCAAACTGCAACATATTTAAATTCATTATCTACAATTCACCGCCATATACAACACCATTAAACACCATCTTTTAGAAAAAAAAAAAACTCCTGGAATCTGTTCACATTCAGTTCAAAGAATAAGTAAGCCCTTCGGATATTCTTGAACCCTTATACAAATTACTATTTGCGTGACTTTATCACTACGTCACAAATAGGATTGTATTTAGTTTCGTCCTGCCACATCCGACCTGTTGATTTCATCCATATGTACGGGCAAGTCTCTCCATCCCTCTGCATTTGAGAGAGAGAGAGAGAGAGAGAGAGAGAGAGAGAGAGAGAGAGAGAGAGAGAGAGAGAGAGGTATAATAGGTCAAGTGTTTTTTGCTAAACTGTCTATTAGCACAGTTCATCGAGGTTAAGTCGAGTGCAATGCGAAATATAAAAAGCCCGTCTCGGTTCTAACAAGTATTTAGTTTTTAAATAGGTTTTAATACCCGTTTTTACGTTGATTGTTCTAGTTCATGGTAAAGCATTCATTCTGAGGCTTTACTTCTCTACGTGAAATATTATTGAGGTGAATGTTGGCCGTTAAACTATAACATCTAGCCCCACTTATGCCTCCCCCAACCTCTCCCCCCTTCCCTTCTTTCTTCCTCCCCTCCCCCTCCTTCTGCCTCTCCCACCGTCTGCCTCTCTCCTTCCCCTCTTTCTCCATCCTCCTCCCTCTCCCTGTCCCTCCTCCTGCCTCTCCCCCTCCCTCTGCCTCTCCCTGCATCTCCCTCCTCTCCCCCTGCCTCTCCCTCCCCTGTCTCTCCCCTTCCCCTCTTTCTTTCTCCCCCTCTATCTCTCTGTCCTTCCCCTGCCTCTCCCCCTCCCCCTCTCTCTGCCTCTCCCTGTCCTCCCCCTGCATCTCCTTCCCCTCTTCCTCCCCTTGCCTCTCCCTTCCCCTCTTTCTTTATCCCCTCCTCTCCCCTGTCCTTCACCCTGCCTCTCCCCTCTGCCTCTCCCTGCCCTCCCCTGCATCTCCTTCCCCTACCGCTGCCTCTCCTCCCCTCCCATTCCCCTCCCTCTCTCTCCCCCTCCTACTCTCCCAACTCCTGCCTCTCCCCCCTCCCTATCCATGCCCTTTCCCTGGCTCTCCCTCTCTCCCTCCCCTCCCCCTGCCAACACACGCATTAACTGCAATCCAGGGATATTTATGACTAAGGAGGAGGGTATCAGTGCAGTGCGTATAGCAGTGGTGTCCTTCCTCGGCCATTTGTATAACGCCGGGTGGTGACCATAGGCTATAACGAGAGGTTATAACCTCGGGTTTTAAGCACTGGCTATAACGAGGGGCTATCATAACCCTAGGCTCTAAGCAAGGACAATAACCCCTGTCCCGGTTTCTTTAGACTTTGACAATAGGTGTATAGGTAGTCCAAGGAGATACATACATATATATATATATATATATATATATATATATATATATATATATATATATATATATATATGTGTGTGTGTATATTCTGTGTGTATGTTTGTGTGTGTGTGTGCGCGCGCGTTAGTAAGTCAGTGCCACCGATGTGCCACCTTGTTCGCAGCCTTAAGCATAATCTCAGAGAAAGCTCTCTGTCACAACGGTATGTGTGGATGAATCTAAGAATCACTTTTCTAGCGAATGTGTCAAATCGCGGCCCTCCGCCCGAAACCAGGTAAATAACAGGGCGCGCATCGAAAGAGGAAGTATTGTTTTCCGATGTCAATATGTAGCAATTCATGGCTGAAATACTTGACGACGGAAAATGCCCCGAAAATCGTCATGAATTTAGCGGCGTCGCCCCGCCCCCCCTCACCCCCCACCACAGACCGCCCTCAAATTTAGAGTCGACTTTCATACCTATTTCCCATCCGTATTTGCTTTGTAACAAAGCCTCGGATGCTTTATTTATTCCGCAAATCCCTCTCCCCAACCCCAAATAAAACGCCGTATTTTTATTCGGATTCTTTTTCCCGTATGAATAATAGGTTCGGATCACATAAGACCGCAGATATCATCGCGTTTTAGTGGTGTGAAATGTCGCTCGGAATGGCGACTGAGATTCGCTTCGCCACCCAAGTTTTTATTCGGACTTTTTCCGTTCGCAGCGTTCGCGGGTGTTGCTAATGTTGGTTGTCTTTGCTTATTCTCTCGCTTTTTTATGCTCTGTTCGCTTTTATGTATTCTGTAAAATAAATTTAGCTAATAATTAAATAACTCAAGTTTCATAGTGACTTTTCAGGATTTTACTCTCTCTGATTTAGTTTATGCTTCCAAGATGCTTTTATTTCTACTGTTTTTTAGAGAATGAAGTTTTCTCTTGTGTTTAATGATTTATAGAAATATTGACCAATATCCTTCTTCGTGTACACACAGAGAGAGAGAGAGAGAGAGAGAGAGAGAGAGAGAGAGAGAGAGAGAGAGAGAGAGAGAGAGAGAGGTGTCGGGCCAAAGTTTTCCACTTCTTTGTCTGTCTTTATTGTGAGTTTCTTCGTCAACGAGAGAGAGAGAGAGAGAGAGAGAGAGAGAGAGAGAGAGAGAGAGAGAGAGAGAGAGAGAGAGAGAGAGAGAGGCTACTGGCCTCGGCTGGTCCTTTTCTCAAAGTAATTCGGAGCCGTAATAAACATCTTCTCGGGTTTCGTCATTTAAACTTCCACCATTACTTTGAACTTCATGTTTGACTTCTGACAGATACCTTTACACTTCGTCAACTCGGAAATTGTACGGCCGGAGGAGGAGGAGGACGACGACGACGATGAGAGGATTGAGGGAAGGAGGAGGAGGAGGAAGGCAGGGAGGGAGGGAGGAGGAGGAAAAGGGAATGATGAGGATGAGAGGATTGAGGGAAGGAGGAGGAGGAGGAGGAGGAGGAAGACAAGGAGGGAGGGAGGAGGAAAAGGGAATGAGGAGGATGATGATGAGAGGATTGAGGGAGGAGAGGAAGAGGAGGAGGAGGAGAGGAGGAGGAGGAGGAGAGGAAGAGGGGAAGGAGGAGGAGACGAAGGGAGAGAAGGTTAAAGATGAAGAAAAGGGTGGGGGAATGAGGAAAAAGGAGGGAGAAGGATGAAAATGATGGGAAAGAAGGAGGATCGGAAAGAGGAGGAAGTTACGAAAGGTGAGGAATAAGGGAAACGGTGGAGGAGAACGTAGGGTAAATAGGTGGAGAAGGAGGAGGAGGAGGAGGTTGAACAGGCAGGCGGAGGGGAGAGGAATGAATCGTTCATTGTGAATAATACAATATGAATGAAAGGGTGATGCGAACTGATCAGGGGTCAGGTGATTTGCTGATCGTTGCGCAGTTCCTTAATAATGTATTTATAAAAGATAGCTTATTCCCCCCTTGTTTTATTTTTCATTATTTTCTATCATGTTTACAATTCATAAAGGCGGTTATGTCTCTTACACCCTTCCTCATCTATCTTTTCCCTTTCAGTTTTGTATAAATGACGTGAATAAATACCTCAGGCTGCTTTGTCATGCCCGTGGTGTGCCTGGTATAAATCACTAACTTAGTGGGGGGGCGTGTACAGGGCTGTAATAAATAGAATTCTGTAACTCTTTTTGAAATTATCTATGCTTGTAGTTGAAATATTAAAAAATCTGTTGAATAAAACCACCAGAGAAGTTTTTGCAAGAATTATTATTATTATTATTATTATTATTATTATTATTATTATTATTATTATTATTATTATTATTATTATTATATAAAAGTGGTTCAATCTACTAAGACTCAACGTCATTCCATTTAGGAGATTAAAAGCTGCAATTATGGAATCACAGTTGCATGAAAATTATGAATTTGGCACAAGAGCATACAAGCAAGATCAATGTTTTATTTTAAATAGCAATAAAATGCCCATTAGATAATAAAAAAAATAACCAAGATATTTTTAAGCAAATCTTGTACGACAGAAACGAACAAATAAAGGCCGGAATTCAGGGGGCGATATACTCTACGGACTCTCAAACCCATTATTAACTTAAAAACATCATGGGTTCTCAACCTAGGGGCAAGGGGGCCATGACAAGAATTTATGGGGCCCATAGCAGACTGCTACAAATTATACATTTCAAAATATTGTTAGAAATCAGAATTTATAAAAAATGCATGATTCTGCCCTGGCAGAAGAAATTTTTTTTTATGTATGTTGACAATTTTAAAAGTTACGCAATATTGCTACATGTGACAAATTGAATGTTTTTTTTTTTTTTTTTTATTGGGGTGGGGGTTGTGGGATTTTGGAGAAAAATGAAAGGGAGCCACACGAAGGTTGAGAATTCGTGAAGGGAGGAATGATGTGAAAAAACGTTGAGAACCAGTGTCCTGGTAGAATTTAAAAAAAAAAAAAAAAATCCTTCCATCCATTCTCAAGATTTTTTTTTTTTTTTTTCAAAAAGACAACTGACATAAACACAAACACACGAATAAAAACATCACCTCCCTGTAGCATCGTTTTTAAAGGCGCCGGTACAAATTCCTTCGTTTTTTTTTTTTTTTTTTTTTTTACTGTAAATCTTTGCAGGCGATGGTAACTGCAACCTATGGAATGGGGTGAAGGCGGCTTTAAATATGAGCCTTTGCTAATAACGAGATCACCGTCTGATTTTTACTGTGAATTTTAAAAATATAAAAACGTGGAAACGCTACCCAGATTTTTCATTAAAACACTTTAATAATAATAATAATAATAATAATAATAATAATAATAATAATAATAATAATAATAATAATAATAAACACTTTCCAATAGCTGCATTAAACCGGTTTAATAATATAATAAAATAAAAAAAAACACTCTCCAATGCTTTTATTAAAAGGCTTTTTTAATAATAATAATAATAATAATAATAATAATAATAATAATAATATTATTATTATTATTATTATTATTATTATTATTATTATTATTATTATTATTATTATTATTATTATTATAACAGTGGACATTTATATTCAATTCCAAAAACAAAAATTTTAATAAAAATAGAAGGCAAAAGATAAGACCAAGAAGGGAGTTAGGGACACACCCACTTACACAAAATTTAGATTATAGAAAATAACAAAAATAACGAAGGGAAATAAGCGATCTTCTATAAACATTAAAAACGGTAAGGGGAAAAAATAAGACCTAAAAGTGAGTGACGGACATTTCTGCCTTCATAAAATGAAAAGACCATACAAAATAATAAAAATAACGGAAGAGAGTAAGCAATCATCTATATACATTAATGAGGAGCTGTAGAACGATCAGCAAATTACCTGATCCATGATCAACTGGCCTCACCCTTTCATTCATATTGTACTATTCACAATGAATGTTTCATTCGCCTTCCTGCTCAACCTCCTCTTCCTCCACCTACGTTCTCCACCCCTTCCTTCATTCCTCACCCTCCCTAACTTATTCCTCTTCCTCCCCTTCCTTCCTTCATCTTATTCTCTTCATCCTCTCTCCCTTTTCCTCCTCCTCCCTCCATCCTTCGCTTCCCCTCCTCTTCCTCCTCCTTTCCTCAACGCCTCATCCCCTCATCCCTTTTCCTCCTCCTCCTTCACTCAATTTCTCTTCTATCCCTCCTCCTCCTCCTCCTCCTCATCCTCCTCCCTCCTCCTCCCCTCCTCCTCCTTTCCTCCCCCTCCTCCTCCTCCTCCCTTCCTCTCCTCTTCAACCTCCTCCTCCTCTTCTTCCTCTTCCTCTCCTCCTCCTCCTCTTCCTCTCTCCCTCAATCCTCCTCCTCCTCTTTTTCCTCCTCCTCCTCCCCTCCTCCCTCCTCCTCCTCCTCCTCCTCCTCCTTCCCTCAATCCTCTCATCCTCATCCTCCTCATTCCCTTCCATTTTCCTCCTCCCTCCTCCTCCTCCCTTCCTCCTCCTCCTCCTCCTCCTCCTCCTCCTCCTTCCCTCAATCCTCCTCCTCCTCCTCCTTCCCTCCCTCCCTTCCTCCTCCTCCTCCTCCTTCCTCAATCCTCCCCCCCCCGTCCTCCCTCCTCCTCCTCCTCCTCCTCCTCCTCCTCCTCCTCCTCCTTCCCTCAATCTCCCTCTTCCCTTTTCCTCCTCCTCCCTCCTCCCCTGCCTTCCTCCTCCTCCTCCTCCTCCTCCTCCTCCTCCCTTCCCTCAATCCTCTCATCCTCCTCCCTCCTCCTCCTCCTCCCTCCCTCCCTGCCTTCCTCCTCCTCCTCCTCCTTCCCTCAATCCTCTCATCGTCGTCGTCGTCGTCGTCGTCCTCCTCCTCCTCCTCCTCCTCCTCCTCCTCCTCCTCCTCCTCCTCCTCCTCCTCCTCCTCCTCCTCCTCCTCCGGCCGTACAATTTCCGAGTTGACGAAGTGTAAAGGTATCTGTCAGAAGTCAAACATGAAGTTCAAAGTAATGGTGGAAGTTTAAATGACGAAACCCGAGAAGATGTTTATTACGGCTCCGAATTACTTTGAGAAAAGGACCAGCCGAGGCCAGTAGCCTCTCTCTCTCTCTCTCTCTCTCTCTCTCTCTCTCTCTCTCTCTCTCTCTCTCTCTCTCTCTCTCGCTGACGACGAAACTCACAATAAAGACAGACAAAGAAGTGGAAAACTTTGGCCCAACACCTCTCTCTCTCTCTCTCTCTCTCTCTCTCTCTCTCTCTCTCTCTCTCTCTCTCTCTCTCTCTGTACATGATATTGGTCGATATTGCTATAAATCATTAAACACAAGAGAAAACTTCATTCTCTAAAAAACAGTAGAAATAAAAGCATCTTGGAAAATAAACTCAATCAGCGAAACAAAAATCCTGAAAAATCAAAATGAAAACAGAGTTACTTAATTATTACCTACATTTATTATACGTTATACATAAAACCGAACAGGACATAAAAAAAGCGAGAGAATAAGCAAACCCACCCAACATTAGCAACACCCGCGAACGCTGCGAACGGAAAAAGTCCGAATAAAAACTTGGGTGGCGAAGCGAATCTCAGTCGCCATTCCGAGCGACATTTCACACCACTAAAACGCGATGATATCTGCGGTCTTATGTGATCCGAACCTATTATTCATACGGGAAAAAGAATCCGAATAAAAATACGGCGTTTTATTTGGGGTTGGGGGAGAGGGATTTGCGGAATAAATAAAGCATCCGAGGCTTTGTTACAAAGCAAATACGGATGGGAAATAGGTATGAAAGTCGACTCTAAATTTGAGGGCGGTCTGTGGTGGGGGGTGAGGGGGGGGCGACGCCGCTAAATTCATGACGATTTTCGGGGCATTTTCCGGCGTCAAGTATTTCAGCCATGAACTGCTACATATTGACATCGGAAAACAATACTTCCTCTTTTGATGCGCGCCCTGCTATTTACCTGGTTACGGACGAAGGGCCGCAATTTGAATCCTTTTTTTTTTTCAGACAGTTTTTCGGCCTTATTCCATAACGACAAAGTGGTGTAAACCCATGCAGAGTGGGAGCATGGTCGCTATTTTTTCTGTTCTGTCTGAGTCTACACAAATATATATATATATATATATATACATGTAACAATAACAAATATATATACATATATATATAATATATATATATATATATATATATAATATATATATATATATATATATATATATATATATATATATATATATATATATATATATATATATATATATATATATATATACATATACATATATAAATTTATATATATATACATATATTACAACTGCCAAACTATGAAGACAGAAACTTCTCGATTTCCCAATATTTTTCTATATGATTTCCGCTGCAGTTCTCCGAAAAGCATTGCCTACTCAGATTTTCGAAAATTTTTAGTGGGAGCTGAATCCAAAAATAATGGGGTATCGAGAGGTTAAAAATCACTGTTTGACAATTGTATCTCCATAGTTCCAGTGAATGTGACTGGTGTGTGTGTGTGTATGTATGTATGTATGTATATATGTATATATATATATATATATATATATATATATATATATATATATATATATATATATATATATATATATATATATATATATATATATATATATTGTATATTATATATATATATATATATATATATATATATATATATATATATATATATATATATAAATAATATAATGCCTAAAAGATGCTGCAAAGTTAAGACACCGAGGACACTCTACATCAAGGACATCTTCCGAAGAGCCCAGAAGAACTGGGAAGATTGTCACTAACTGACTGAAAGGGAGGCCTCTTTGGCACTGTTCTGGTGAATTGTGACTGCAACAGGAACAAGTAAAAAATGCGCCCACGTTTCCTCGGCGCAATCGAGTTTTCTGCACAACCGCTAAAGCGTAGAGTCAAGGCCGTCGAAAATATATCTTCTTTCGGTGATCTCGGTATAATGCCGTATGAGCCGTAGCCCATGAAACTTTAACCACGGCCCGGTGGTGGCCTGTTGCCAGACGCACCATTATGGCTAACTTTAACCTTAACGTAAATAAAATCTACTTAGACTAGAGGGCTGCATTTTGGTACGTTTGATGATTAGAGGGTGGATTATCCACATACCAATTTGCAGCCCTCTAGCCTCTGTAGTTTTTAAGATCTGAGGGCGGACAGAATAAAGTGCGGACGGACAGGCAAAGCTGGTACAACAGTTTTCTGTTACAGAACACTAAAATGAGTATGAACAATTACTGGTACTGGTTGGATTTAAGCGAAAAGGAGTCGTGGGATGACAAAGGCCTTGAAATGTTGAGTTATGTGACAGGGAAGCAGAACGATAGGCCAGAGTTTCAGTTCAATGGCAATTTACGGAAAGGCATAAAGAAAGGTACGACTCTAGCTGATGCACATAAAGAAGACCTGGATTGTGAACTTTCTGATGCAGAGGATGTGGCAAATATGACTGAAACGTCTTGTTTAGAAGCAAATAATAATCAGTTCTTATTGCAAACAATTAATAAGTTACAACAGTAAGTTAGAAGAGATCATAAATAACCAGCAGGAAATCGAGTGTTTACAGATTATACGACAGTACGCAGGAAGATAAAGACGTGGCAACAGGTCTGATAAGTGAACCGATTACGGTCTTAAAGAATAACCACATAAGTTGTGTCAGATGTTGAAAAAGAAGGAATATAGACTGGATTGTGTTCTGAAGACTCTAGGTAGGAAGAATGGAGAGGATCTGAATCACTTGATGAAAAAAAAGTTACCAGGGCATTGTATGGTGTCGATTCCACTTTGAAGGAAAAATTTCAAGTGTTGGAGGAAGATGTTGGGAGATCAAGGAATCAGTATGAGAAGATTAGATCTAAAGAACGCTGGTTATCAGAAAGGAATGGTAATATCAAGGACGGACATGCGGAGATTCCTGTCCAGATTTTTCGTGGTGCTCCTAAACTAGTGGTTCACTATTTTTTTTTTTTTTTTGTGATGGCGTCCTAAACTAACGTAGTCATTACCGCGGCACCCCTTCTTCACCATCACACCATATCGCATGAATTAACTTCTTATTTAATGAATGAAATTGTTATCCATACTCAAATCAAAATCAGCACACCGTACACGCAGATATATCCTGTACAAACAAAGAGCATATTAGAAGAATTAGATAAACTTAGGCGTGATGAATGCAGACTAACATAAATCAACATGATAAGCACCTTTAATCTTATATATATATACATATATATATATGCATATATATATTATATAATATATATATATATATATATATATATATATATATGTGTGTATGTGTGTGTGTATATATATATATATATATATATATATATATATATATATATATATATATATATATATATATATATATATATATATATATATATATATATATGTATATATATATATATATGATTAAAAGTTATTTATCATGTTTATTTATGTTGGTCTGCATTCATCACGCCTAAGTTTATCTAATTCTTCTGATATGCTCTTTGTTTGTACAGGATATATCTGCATGTACGGTGTGCTGATTTTGGTTTGAGTATGGATAATAATTTTTTTCATTAAATAAGAAGTTAATTCATGCGATATGGTGAAGAAGGGGTTAGTTTGACGAACTACCGGATTTGTGCAGTGGCTCAATCCGAGCCTTCAGTGAGCGGCGGGATTTGAACCCCGGCCCTCTCGACAGGTAGCCGAGAATCATACCACTGCGCCATCTTGTCGCAAGATTTAAAAGAGAGGGGTGTAATGGAAGAGAGCAAGTCCATGTGCTTCTCCAATAGTTCTAGTTAGGAACCGAGGGTGTGGTTTAAGATTATGCACTGATTACAGACAACTAAATAAGGAAATCATAAAAGATCCCTTCCCATTGCCCTGGTTTAAACAGACTGTGGATGCATTGAATGGTGCCAAATTCTTTTCAACCTTTGATTTAACTCGGGGTTATCTCCAGCTAATGTTGAAAGAGGAAGACATGCCAAAGACAGCCTTTTCCGCCCACTGGGATCATTTTCAATATCGCAGGTGTCCTATGGGTTTGACAAATGGCCCGACAACGGTCCAAAGGTGCAAGGAAAATATCCTAGGCGGTTTTAGTTTTGAGTTTTTTGATCATTTATTTAGATGACCAGATTTTGTATTCTTAAACTATATCAGAACATCTTGGGAGGGTTAAGCATTTATTGGAAAGGGTACGCTTGTATGGCATCAAGTTAAAACCCTCTAAGCGTTTTTTACTGCAAAGATCAGTGAGAAATTTTGGATATATAGTAAGCAATGAGGGAATAAGTCCAGATCCAGAGAAAATTCAAGCCATCAGTGAATGGAAAAACCAGAAACGGTAAAGGATATTATTATTATTATTATTATTATTATTATTATTATTATTATTATTATTATTATTATTATTATTATTATTACTGCAATATTCTGATTAGAAAAACAATAACGTGTCCAATAAAAATTATCATTCCAAGAGGAATATCTTGGAACTACAAGTACCACCAAACTGAAATATATTATATATATATATATATATATATATATATATATATATATATATATATATATATATACATATATACATATATATATATATATATATATATATATATATATATATATATATATATATATATATATATATATATATATATATATATATAAATAAATAAATGAAAATATAAAATAACCTCTGGAGCTCTATTTGGCAGAAGGTAAAAACACATGCAAACGTCCTCTGGACACATTGGCATAAGAACGCATAAAGGGAAATGGAGAAAGAAGACACTACAGGACGAGAGTACACTCTTAAAAACAAAAGGCCCATTTGTAAAGAATGAACAACAAAACTTGAATTCGTGATTCAGCTATTCGAGGTTGGCTGTGGCCATAGTAATCTTCCAGAGAGAAGTAATAAGGAGTGGGCAATAATAATAAAAAATAGTTTCAATTTAACGAGATAAAACGTTGGAGTGTATATATATAGATATGTATAGATATACATAGATATCCTGTATACAATGTATAATACATTCATAGATAATAAAATATATATGTATTTATAACATATATACATACATACGTGTAGATATACATACAGACACACACACTATAATATATATATATATATATATATATATATATATATATATATATATCCACATATATATATAACATATATACATACATATAGATATACATATATAATATATATATATATATATATATACATATATATAACATATATACATACATATATATGTAGATATACATACAGACACACACACATATAATATATATATATATATATATATATATATATATATATATATATATATATATATATATATATATATATATATATATATATATATATATATATATATATATATATATATATATATATATATATATATATATATATATATATATATATATATATATATAAAAATATAAACTAACATAAAAATACTCAAGAAAGAAATGTAGCTGAACCACCGCCCCCGGCTATCCAGCAAATGGAATTAGAATTCAAGACCGCTGAAGGCCTTGGTGGAGGTGAGCCTATTGCCCAAGTCAAAAGTACGAGAACAGTGGTTATAGCCTACGTTTATAGCCGAGTGTTATATCCTATCGTTATAGCCTATAGTTGCCACCCGGCGCTCAACAAATGGATATGACGGGACACTCCGCTCTCATGGGAACTACACATACTCGCTTCCGTCATAATTACCCATAACTGCTTTGTGTGTGTGTGTGTGTGTGTGTGTGTGTGTGTGTGTGTGTGTGTGTGTGTGTGTGTGTGTGTGTGTGAGAGAGAGAGAGAGAGAGAGAGAGAGAGAGAGAGAGAGAGAGAGAGAGAGAGAGAGAGAGAGAGAGAAGTATTTCAAAGTGTGTTTGAGAGAGAGAGAGAGAGAGAGAGGTATGCAAAGTGTGTTTGAGAGAGAGAGAGAGAGAGAGAGAGAGAGAGAGAGAGAGAGAGAGAGAGAGAGAGAGAACAGCTACCAAAGAGGTCGTCTTCATACGAGAGACATGCACATTATTTTAGACACTCTTAATGCACAACTGCTGTGTCTAAATTTTGCATGTAATGCTGCATTTATGTATGTACGTAAGCATTATGTATTCATTTTTGCATGTACGTATGTATGTATGTATGTATGTGTGTGTGTATGTATCTGCAATGTGGGATAGTATGAGACAGGTAATAACATGAATTCCTTTCGTACATTTCAAACTTACAGTTGGTATAATCATTTTCTACCTTATCTTAATTTTAAAATATGTACAAAGACAAAGTTTTAAAAATTCACTCGACTTCAATTTTACTGTAAAAACCTACATTCAAATTACACATACCCAACCTTATCCGTATTTTAAAATATGTACAAAGACTAACATTTTCAAAAAATACATTCACATAAAATTTTGCTTTAAAAACCTGCATTCATAATTACACATACCCAAATCCGTTTTTAAAATCAAAAGCACATGACAAGGGGAGAAGGGTCTCATGCAGAAGTGAACTTTCTAAAGAGAAACCTTTTTATTAAAATTATTAATAGCTATACTGAGCCAACAGACACCCCTCCCCTCCCTCCAACAAAAAAATTTAGCAATTACAACAGATGTTAATTTTTTTTTTTGTTATTTCTTAACTTCTATAAGAAACTCCCAGTTCCAAACATACCTATTCTTTAATGAATAAATTTTGACACAGGTTAATAACAGGGAATGGAGTTAATTTTCCATTCATTCTCAATATAGATGTTAAATAGCTAGAGGTATCCCTTCTAACGTTCAATAGCAAGGCGATCTCGACATTCCGGCAGCCGGTAATAAAGACGAAATTCAAATGATCGACTACTTTTGTGTTACATTATGAAGAAATAGGTTTTTGCAAGTCTTTATTATCTGTGAATTTGCCAGATTTTTTATCACTATCAACATTTAATTACTTTTTTTTTTCATTTTCTTCCTTGTGACTTGTCCGGTTCCACTCATCAAATGTTTGTTTGTTTATTATTGTTTACTTAGTAATAATAATAATAATAAAAAATTAAATATACTTTGTAAAAATATACGTCTGCATAATTTCCCGACGAAAGCTTCCAAACCATCAAGCTACTAGTGGTCTCTGTTGGGTTTGGAAGAGTCAAAAGGTCCACAACAGGCCTCCTAATCCCTCTCACGCCTTACCACACTTACAGGCTGCCTTCGGGTATGGGCATGTGTTTGGGCATGGGCGTTATGATTTTCTTGATCACGACAAGCACTTCGACAGAATCTAATAGTTTTTTATTCAGTAATAAACCATTATTTTTTGTTGCATCTCGAATGTGCTCTGTTACCTGTAAAACTGTTTGTTTTCCACATGACAAATGTTAGAATTAACATGTCACTATTTTTTTATTTCCCACATTACCAATGTTAGATTTAACGTCACTATATGTTAAACTTTCCCCTGCAATTCATGCGTAATTCCCGTTTCACTGACTCTAATACAATTGTGTTGCTGTTCCTCGGCACTTAAGTAGATTTAACAACTTATACTAGCCTTGTAACTAGCGAGTTACATTTCATTATAACTGCAGTTACACTTCACCTGTAACTTTTGTAAATCATGTTAATTTGTCTGTAATCAGATGTAAAATTTCACATGTATATAAATGTTAATTTCTTTTGTAACAAGTGTGCTATCTCCTATGTAACCCATGAGTTCCATTTAACCTAAAACCCATGGTAGTTTTTTGTCAGTACCCACAGGTTAGATTTCACTTGCTACTAAATTTGAATTCCCTTGCCATTCACACGTCATATTTCACCAGTAAACCACGATGCATTACCTTATGACTAGTTGATCTCTCTTAACCCCAATCAGACCTATGAGCTAATCTTAGATCCCCATAACTAGCGTTATAAATAGACCTAAATGTAGTTTAGGCTAGGCTACTCTTGTGTAGAAAACGGGTCTAGGTTGAGTAGGTCACTCTACGCTAATCAACTGGCTTCTTAATGATCACATCCTAAGCCAGGCTTTTTCCAAGTTAGATTGAAATCATCTGAAGCAGTGGTTCTGAACCGTTTTCTGGCCCATGCACCCTTTCACCCTATGTCAGAATGCCATCTCCTCCCGCCCCCCCTCTTTCCAAAATTGTCTGCCTCAAAAGATGCATTCCAAATAATATGCAACAAAATACTAACACACACACACAAGCTAGCGGAGAGAAAGCTCCGCATGACTTCTCAGTAGTGCGGACCGATGCACACTGAATTTTGTGTGGTCCTAGAGCCGGTTTGGGCCTGCCAATCTGTGGTCACCATTTCCCCCACCCCCCCCCAAAATTCTGAAATTTCCCCTGGGGAGAATTCCCTCCTGGTTGAGAACCACTGATCTAAAGCATAGCACTTCCGAAATCATAGGATATTTCACCTTAGATTTACCTTTAGAATATAGTGAATTATCTTCAGTCTAGAAGTTGACTGTGATGATGACAAGCTCAAGAGTTAGATCAACTAATAAATGAACACATAAAAAGATAAAACTGTAAGTAAATCATTACAATACCAGGAGAATTGTATTCGGGTAGTAATAGCAATTAAATGAAAAAAGTCGAAGTTGTTCAAATGAACTGGTTAAGTAACATACGCGCATCAGAAAAGTGAAAAAGTTAGAAATCCCGAGACACGAATAAACATTTCCCTGTTACGACGGTGCAGTAAAAAAATTACCCAAATAAATGTCTTCCCTTCTACATCAGGAAATCTGTTTTGAACTTGAACACCGTGAAACAAAATGCAGCGGGATTCGATAAAATTTCCCCATTCAACAGATTTAGGGAAAAAGTAAGACGATTTAATATTTTTCATACAGGGGAAATGCAGAATAGCGTTTGATCAAGCAGCTCACGTCCTCTCGTCCAAGTCAAAACTGCTAATCAGGTTCACGATAAGGGGAAGCCTTCAGCGAAGAGCGTCTCGGTTCCAGAATTTTTCCAGAGTGACGCTCAGAGGCAACAATACACAAACACACACACACAAACACAAGCACCCACGAAGGCACTACTGCTGCATGAAGATAACGAAAAGGTGTTGGGTAAACATAAATGAACAAAGACGTTAGCACACAAAGTGTTTGAGGATGTCTTTGGCTCTGGGATTAATTTTAAGTAAAAGTGGGTAAATGCGGCTGGATGAAACCGTGAATAGGAGAAAAGGGAACATACTTTGTCTAGCTTCCAAAGAATATGGTGCTCATTAGAAAGAAGTAACAGAAGGTAATGGGAAATACAGAGAGAAGAGATCACTTATTGAAAAAAAATTAACAAATTAATAAATGAATAAAAATTTAATTAAATTATTACAATACTAGAATTGTATTAGGGTAGTAGAGAAAGAGAAATATAGATATCAAATGCAATTAAAAGAAGAAATTAGAAGTTGTTCAAATGAGCTGGTTACGTAATACATACGCGTGGGAAAAGTGAAAAAGTTAGAATGAGAAAAGTCAAAACGTTAGAAATCAGGTGACATAAAGAAATATTAGGAAGGCTGGCGAAGATAAGAGGATAGGTCAGTGTTCTGAGATGGCCGGGTCGTGTGGAAAGAATGCTTGGTTGGTGAAAACAATGTGTCAAATTTGAAAGTATTAGGTGTAAGGAGAGTAACACCTACAAAGCGCTAGATAAAAGGCATTACGGAGGAATATAGAATTTAGGCCAAAGGCCAAGCGCTGGCACCTATGAGGTCATTCAACGCTCAAAGGGAAATTGACAGTAAGAAGGACTGAAAGGTGTAACAGGAAGAAAACCTTGCAGTTGCACTGCGAAACAATTGTTGGAGGGGGTGGAAAGTCAAAGAGAAGAAAGAGAATATGAACGGAGTCACTGTAAAACGAATGAAAGGCTGCACCCAGGGCCCGAAGGGACGCTGCAAAGATCTAAGTAATGCCCACAGTGCACCACGTGAGGTGCACTGACGGCACTACCGCCCTAGGGGATAGAAGGCATTAAAATGCCTTAGTAAATTACAGGCCTTAATATCTAGAAATCACAAGGCTCAATAGTATTATGTATCCCTGAAGGTTTGATGCAATGATAATACCCCTTCTGAGTTGTGTGCAACTGCATGAAGCATACCACTGCGGAAGTTTTTTGTACACAAGGTTCATCCATGATTAAGCAGCTAAAGAATGAATGCTTCAGTGAACGATTTGTTTTTTTATCTCCTGAGTCACGCCTTCATCGCTGCTGAAGAAGCAAGTTAATTTTGGTAAAGTAAATGCTTTATACATATACATATACATATATATATATATATATATATATATATATATATATATATATATATATATATATATATATATACATACATACATACATACACACACACACACACACACACACACACACACACACACACACATATATATATATATATATATATATATATATATATATATATGTGTGTGTGTGTGTGTATGTATTTATATACATATGTATATATATGTATATATATACATATATATATATATGAATAATAATTTTCAACTATCAGTTACTGTAACCACTTCACCTATGTACCAAACTGCAATTTTCTGTCCATGCCATAATTCAATTATAATCACATTTCCCCTGCGAATAAAATCAGAGTCAAACGTAATTAAAAAAAAATGGAAAGAATGAAATACAACTACAATCGTAATTATTACTATTTCCGTAATGATAATGATGACGATTATTAGATATTCGATCAACCGCATTAATATCTTTCTTCCGATTAGAGGAAGTGGCCAATGTTCAATATGCACAAAAAAAGGAAATTAAAAAAAAAAAGAAGCAAGAAGTTCCTGCGGAAATTTTAATTAAATGCCTATCCGTAGCTCGCTTGAGCTAGAGCACCTGATCCCAATACGACTCCTGCTCTCTCTCTCTCTCTCTCTCTCTCTCTCTCTCTCTCTCTCTCTCTCTCTCTCTCTCTCTCTCTCTCCTTCCTTCCTTCTGTCCCTCGAGGCGCGATGGTACAACCGAAAGAATCCTTTGCATCACAGAAATGGGCGAATAACCCAGTGTGGCCTATTGGACTGGACATTGAATCAAGTACTTGGTTCTTACGCGACTGTTGTTGGCCACAAATGGCGTCGAGTTATTTAAGATATACATGTGAATTATCTATACTGCGTCCAAATGCATAACATAAACAGGAGGTCCTCGGCGAAGTGCCCTTCGTGTGACCGGAAGCCATTTCTCTTTCTCTCTCTCTCTCTCTCTCTCTCTCTCTCTCTCTCTCTCTCTCTCTCTCTCTCTCTCTCTCTCTACGAGGAAGTAATACCAACTCTCCCATGAAAATATGCAAAAGATGGTAAAAGCCTTCCTCCCCATATTAAGTTGGAAGTCAAGTGTGACCTCAAAGGGTGCTTCAAGGGTTGCCTCCGAGGAGGAGGAGGAGGAGGAGGAGGAGGAGGAGGAGGAGGAGGAGGAGGACGAGAATATATGTTAATTAAGAATCTCTCTCTCTCTCTCTCATTTCTTTGTTAGGCCAGTCGTGCTTACTGTCCATTCCATTCATCATTAATATCTCTCTCTCTCTCTCTCTCTCTCTCTCTCTCTCTCTCTCTCTCTCTCTCTCTCTCTATATATATATATATATATATATATATATATATATATATATATATATATATATATATATATATATATATATATATATATATATATATATATATATATATATATATATATATATATATATATTCTATATATATGTTTATATATGCTATCTCTCTCTCTCAGTGTTTCATGTTGCTCTCTCTCTCTCTCTCTCTCTCTCTCTCTCTCTCTCAACACACATTTCTCTCTCTTACTCTCTCTCTGTCCATTCAGAACATTAATATATATATCTCTCAAGTCAGTGTTTCATTCCATACACTCTTAATATATATATATATATCTATATATCTATATATCTATATTATTATACTCTTATGTCCATTCCATACACCATTAATATATATATATATATATATATATATATATATATATATATATATATATATATCTCAAGTCAGTGTTTCATGCTACTCTCTCTCTCTTTTAATACACATTACTCTGTTACGCCAGTCTTTCTCACTGTCCATTCCATGCACCATTAAAACATAACTCTCTCTCTCTCTCTCTCTCTCTCTCTCTCTCTCATCTACATGTCCATTTTTGTTCGTCAACATTTACGCAATTCTACACAGCTCTTGGTTACGTGTCAACATTTGGCCCCCTTGAAAAAAAAATGCATAACGCTATTAATGAATATGCATTACGTGAGGGGAGGATTCATTTCGGTTATTTATAATGCTTACGTTATGCAAAACAATACCGCCAATGGAAACGTGGTCTATTGAGTTTAGTATAAATAATGTTGGTTTTTTTTTATTTTTTGGCATTGCTCAATTCTTTTTATTGTGAATAAAAGTTTTTTTTTCGGTTTGCAAGACATTGATAAAAGTCAAACCATGTTATTAAAAGTCATACTTTTTTCTACGTCATGTGCATTTTTGCTGTGGGGAACTGATACACTGAACTGAATTGAATATAGAATTCAGGCCACAGGCCAATCACTGGGACCTAAGAGGTCATTCAGCGCTGAAATGGAAATTGACAGTTAAAGGTTTGAAAGGCGCAACAGGAGGAAAACCTCACAGTTGAACTATGAATCAACTGTTAGGAGAGGGTGGAAAGCAAGATGGAAGAAAGATAATATGAAAGGACGTACAGTAAAAGGAACGAAAGGGGGTTGCAGCTAGGGGCCGAAGGAACGCTGCAAAGAACCTTAAGTAACGCCTACAGTGAAAACTAATACATTTTTTCGTACATTCATGGTATATTTTATGTCACGAAACCGAGACACGTGATTACTGGGAGGTTATTACACTGTATGGGAATTTTACAAACATAAGTGTATTTATATATTAGGAAACACAGACATGTGCTCATTTCTCTTTGTAAACAGGAGAGACGAAAATCCTGTGAGACGAACTTTGATAACTTCTTCCTGCTAATCCTCATTTTCCTACCAATTTATATTAGCTGAGTTCCATACAGAACAGAACAGAATACAGTACAGAATTTAGGCCAAAGAACAACAGAATTCAGCGCTGAAACGGAAACTGAGTTAAAAGTGTGAAAGGTGTAATAGGATGAAAAACTCGCAGTTGCACTTAGAATCAATTGTTAGAGAGGGTGGAAAGTAAAAGGGAAAGACAATATGAACGGAGGCACAGTAAAACGAATGAAAACGATTGCGGCTAGGGGCAGAAGGGACGCTGTAAAGAAACTAAAGTAATGCCTACAGTGCACCGCAAGAGGTACACTGACGGCCCTACTCCCCCTACGGAGACTGAATTCTTATCTCAACAAACTCCGCACTGAAAATTAAAATATATTAAGCCCGAGGCATAAATCTAAAGTCATTCTGAACGATCTCACGAATTATATAAATTGTAGCCACTGACAACGAGGTTGAAGGTTTCATCATCGTGCTCCGGCAAGCTACCGTTCAGAAATTGGACGCGCTGTCCACTTCAGGTTCTCTGGCCGCAGCTGTAGTCTCCACATTTTGGCACGTGGAATAAATACAAATGTGCAAGTCAGCTCTTATTTTATTGGCTCTCCAGCTTTATTACTACCCGTTTCGGTTTGCATTAGACAACCAGGGTTAATTACAAAATTCTTAACCCTTTGCCAGGTTTGGGACCGAAAGGGTATATAATGACCGAAAGGGTATGTAAGGAACGAAAGGGCATATAACAACCGAAATGGTATATAAAGATCGAAAGGGTATTTAAGTACTGAAATGGTATATAAGGACCGAAAGGGTATATAACGACCGAAAGGGTATATAAGGACCGAAAGGGTATCTAAGGACCGAAAGGGTATCTAAGGACCAAAATGGTATATAAGGACCAAAATGGTGTCTAAGGACCGAAAGGGTATCTAAGGACCGAAATGGTATAAGGACCGAAATGGTACATAAGGACCGAAATGGTATATAAAGATCGAAAGGGTATTTAAGTACTGAAATGGTACATAAGGACCGAAAGGGTATATAACGACCGAAAGGGTATATAAGGACCGAAAGGGTATCTAAGGACCTAAATGGTATATAAGCACCAAAATGGTATCTAAGGACCGAAAGGGCATCTAAGGACCCAAATGGTATATAAGGACCGAAATGGTACATAAGGACCGAAAGAGTATATAAGGACCAAAATGGTATATAAAGATCGAAAGGGTATTTAAGTACTGAAATGGTATATAAGGACCGAAAGGGTATATAAGGACCGAAAGGGTATATAAGGACCGAAATGGTACATAAGGACCGAAAGGTATATAAGGACCGAAAGGTTATATAAGGACCGAAAGGTTATATAAGGACCGAAAGGATATATAAGGACCGAAAGGGTATATAAGGACCGAAAGGGTATCTAAGGACAGAAATGGTATATAAGGACCGAAAGGGTATCTAAGGACCGAAATGGTATATAAGGACCGAAATGGTATCTAAGGACCGAAAGGGTATCTAAGGACAGAAATGGCACATAAGGACCGAAAGGATATATAAGGACCGAAATGGTATATAAAGATCGAAAGGGTATTTAAGTACTGAAATGGTATATAAGGACCGCAAGGTTATCTAAGGACCGAAAGGGTATCTAAGGACCGAAATGGTACATAAAGATCGAAAGGGTATTTAAGTACTGAAATGGTATATAAGGACTGAAATGTTATCTAAGAACCGAAAGGGTATATAAGGATCGAAATGGTATATAAGGACCAAAAGGGTATATACGGACCGAAAGGGTATATAAGGACCGAAGGGGGTATATCTAAGGACCGAAAGGGTATATAATGAAAGACCGGAAGGGTATATAAGAACCGAAAGGGTATATAATGACCGGAAGGGTATATAAGGACCGAAAGGGTATATAATGACCGAAGGGTATATAAGAACCGAAAGGGTATATAATGACCGGAAGGGTATATAAGGACCGAAAGGGTATATAAGGACCGAAGAGTAAAATCACAAAACAAAAGAGAAATTCCCTCTAACTCAGAAATGTTTATCTAGTCTATTATTTAAATCTAAACTACGATGACGTCACTGCCGACCTTTGTGTTACACAGACTCCTCTCTCTCTCTCTCTCTCTCTCTCTCTCTCTCTCTCTCTCTCTCTCTCTCTCTCTGTAGCCACACTGAAAATTTCAGATTTAAATCATACCAATGCTGCGTAATTCACACTTGTGACGCCAAAGCGACAAAACAGCATAAAACAGGATTACGTTTAACGTACCATGAAATGAAGGATAAAAAAAAAAGTAAAAAATGCGCCGAAGTTTCTTCGGCGCAATCGAGTTTTCTGCACATCGTATAATCAACGCCACCGATAATAGATCGATCTTTCGGTGGTCTCGGTAAGATGCTGTATAAGCCGCGGCCAATGAAACTTCAACCACGGCCGCTGGTGGCTTATCCTATATCTTTGGTATGCTTGAAGACTGGTGGGTGGATGATCAACATACCAAGCTGCAGCCCTCTAGCCTCAGTAGTTTATAAGATCTGAAGGCCAACAGAAAAAGTGCGGACTGACAGACAAAGCCGGCACAATAGTTTTCTTTTACAGAAAACTAAGAAGCGTAGCTAACTTCCTGGCAAAATTAAAAAAAGTTTTACATTAAACATCTGCTAATAAAAACAGTTCATAATGATGTATACGATAAACCCCCCAAATCATGGACCCAGAATATGAAACTGATAAGCAAAGCATCCGGAGTACATGAATGATTGATTGGTTTGTATCTAGTAAAGAGATAAGCCTCTCTCTCTCTCTCTCTCTCTCTCTCTCTCTCTCTCTCTCTCTCTCTCTCTCTCTCTCTCTCTATATATATATATATATATATATATATATATATATATATATATATATATATATATATATATATATATATATATATATATATATATATATATATATATATATATATATATATATATATATATAATAATATTCATATATATAAATATTGTATATTATATTTATATCTATATGATAATTCTATCTGATTCCGTGGCTATAAATCTTATATAGAAATACCTTCTTTTATTATGTAAAAAAATGTGCATTTTATTACATAATGTCAAATCTTATTCAACTCTCGAAGGTCACTAACTGAAGTCTCCGTGACTCTAGTTTTAACAAAGAGAATTACGAGGTATTTTTATTGTGAATATTATTACCTCATTCAAAGCCTACGACCGCTGTCAGAGAGAGAGAGAGAGAGAGAGAGAGAGAGAGAGAGAGAGAGAGAGAGAGAGAGAGAGAGAGAGAGAGAGAGAGCAATATTTCAACTTACTGCAGCGCCATTACTTCAATAACCCCCAACATCAGGGCTTACCAGCAAAAAAAAAAAAAAAAAATAGTAACACGAAATTAATGACCAAGTAACGCCGAAAAATATACAGCATTCACAAGCCATTTCGCCCTAATAAAAAATCGAAGCTTTTGTTGATTGAGTTGTCATGAAACTAAAGATTACCAAAAGGAAAGGTTTTTGCAGCTGTAGCTAAGCTAACGAGATTATATATATATATATATATATATATATATATATATATATATATATATATATATATATATATATATATATATATATATATATATATATATATATATATATATATATATATATATATATATATATATATATATATATATATAATTATAAATATATACACAAATTAGCATTTCCTGATATTCGCAAACGGACATATTTCACTCCTCACCTCCCCCACCCCACCCCCTTACCCTCCCCGTTTCCATACAGCATCGCAGCTTAATTACCACCAAATTATTTCCGCTCGGCGGCTGCACAAATGTGCTGCTCCCTCCGCAGTTGCAGCAAAGTGAACTGCTGTGCAAAGATCAAAGGTCGTCGAAGCTGAAAACAAATCGCTAATTTCCGGACCCATATGATATCGTAAAATACGTCGACTAAATTTCTCTCTCTCTCTCTCACATTGCAAAGTTGTCGTTTTATGATAAGTTCTCCCGAGTTTCCTGTGACAATGGGTCGCCTGCCCTATGTTACTTTATCTTCTCTCTCTCTCTCTCTCTCTCTCTCTCTCTCTCTCTCTCTCTCTCTCTCTCTCTCTTTATGTGCTGATATATGAACAGTATGATGATCATTTTTAAATGGGATACAGGAACCATTACTTAGACTCACTTTCAAAATATTTTTTTTCACAAATTCAACTGCAACTCTCTCTCTCTCTCTCTCTCTCTCTCTCTCTCTCTCTCTCTCTCTCTCTCTCTCTCTCTCTCTCTCTCTCTTCTGATTCTGTGTCAACTGGTTATTTCAGTTCACAGTAACCAATTTCTCTCTCTCTCTCTCTCTCTCTCTCTCTCTCTCTCTCTCTCTCTCTCTCTCTCTCTCTCTCTCTCAAACTGATTCTGTGTCAACTGGTTATTACAATTCACAGTAACCAATACTGTACATTAAATACTATACTATGTCGGTGTTGGGTTCATCATTGTTACTTAGCCTTTATGCCTTGGGGCATCATCTACCATCAAGTAGGAATGGCTATGTTGATTAAAGTGCCTTGTATGAAATCTTTGTATTTCTCTCTCTCTCTCTCTCTCTCTCTCTCTCTCTCTCTCTCTCTCTCTCTAACTCTCTCTGTCTCAACTCTTTCTCTCTAATGGAGTACAAAATCAAGTGGTATCAATCACACCAATCCATTTGTAGAGGAGAATTATGAAACCCCTGTCGCCATGACATACGATAAATTATAGAAAAATATATCCCACCGTCAACGTTGTTATAAATATATCAGATCGGCGTTGTCTAGGGGGAATCAGTTTGTAAACAGTGATAAATTTTCGAAATTATTTTCACGGCAGTCTGATCTGTGAAAACTTTATGATCATTATTCAACTATGGTATAGTTCCCTATTCATTAGAGAGAGAGAGAGAGAGAGAGAGAGAGAGAGAGAGAGAGAGAGAGAGAGGTGCATTATTCAATACTTTCCACTGAATATGTTTTAACCGCATTGAGAGAGAGCGAAACAAATATATAGTATTTTATTCCTTGAATATTTTTCGTCAGTTTTGGAGAGAGAGAGAGAGAGAGAGAGAGAGAGAGAGAGAGAGAGAGAGAGAGAGAGAGAGAGAGAGAGAGAGAGAGAGAGAGAGAAGGAATACAGTAGCTTCTTTCAAAGTTAAATTTTCAATGAGTGAGAAAAGGTTATTCACTGATTATATAGATCATGTTCGGATATGTTACAACTCCTAATTCATTGAATTGTGCGCGTGCGTGTGTGTGTGTGTGTGTGTGTGTGTGTGTGTGTGTGTGTGTGTGTGTGTGTGTGTGTGTGTAGAGAGAGACTCGTTTATACCAACAAATACAACATAACACTGTAAGACAACTCTTCTACCCGCTAGAGTAAAATCATTAATATCCTAGTGTTTAATTAGTACCATACCATTGGTAAAGACAGCTATAAAATAAAGACGAATTTCCCGTTGAAAATTGTCATCGGCAATTTTGGATTAAGTGTTAAAAATTTATAGAATAAAGATTTTTAAAATCTCGTCATATCTTGCTCATGAACTAAAATACGTAGTTGTACAACAATTAAAAAGCATATCAAATGTAACATACCGACTCCTCAGTGACTTAATGAAAATGTATAAATAACAATAACAAAAACAAGTGATATGTCTACAATCAACACAATTACGTGAAAAGGTCAGTAGATTGCAAGGGCATCCAGTGTCATGAACACCTGCAGTTACAGACAAAGGTCAGTGGCTTGCAAGGACATCATGACTCAAGGCTAAAACCAACAGAGTTACAGAAAAACGATCAAATTTCAGCCTAAAACCGAAAAAGTTACAGAAATGGGTAAGTTCTTTAAAATGACATCAAGTATCATGTCTAAAACCTTCTTAGCTACAGAAAGGTTTCAGTTCGTTAAAATGACATCAAGTATCATGTCTAAAGCCAGCACTGTTACAGAAATGGGCCAGTCTTTAAAATGACATCAAGTTTCAGTCTAAAAACTAAAAAGCTACAGAAAGGGGTCAGTTCGTTAAAATGACACCACGTTTCAACCTAAAACCAACTTAGTTACAAAAAGGTTTCAGTTCGTTGAAATGACATCAAGTAACATGTCTAAAACCAACTTAGTCATAGAAAGGCCCCAGTTCCTTAAAATGGTATCAAGCATCATGTCCAAAACCAACTTAGTTATAAAAAAGGGTCATTTCGTTAAAATGACAGCACGTTTCAGTGTAAAACCAACGAGGTTACAGAAAGGGGTCAGTTCGTTAAAATGGAAGCAAGCGTTATGTCTTGAAAGGGCAGATTTTCACAAGGAGAACAGATAGTGTCTGGAACGACTATCAATCAAGAAAAAGAACATTAAGTGGCATGCCTAAAAAACCTTAGTGCAATAAAATGGACAGAAAGTAACGTGTTTAAAACCAAAGTTAGTTACAGCATCAGGACACCATTTCTGGTCAACACCAACATCAGCGAGGAAAATGGACCTCCGTAGTTCAAAACGAACAAACACACACACACACACACACACACACAAGAAATGTAAGCTGAAGTAAAAGAACGTAATTATATTTCCTCCTTCCTTCCTCCAGATGATGAAATGGAGATATTTAAGAAGCGTTGTTTAACGTAAATCCAATAAATTATTGCCAATGTCTTCTTGCACGAGAATTAAGCAAAGACTAAGCACCTTTTCCCATGATTCAAGATGGCTAAAACCATTCAGTAAATGACGGAGAGCGTCCTTACGTGTACAGGCGTCGGTACAGAATATTACGATACAGTATTAGCAATGCCGAGTATAAAATTGAAATGGCCACGCTAGAATAATCGCAGTTTAAATATTCAAACATTAGTTATACCAATCAAAGTTTGTACATTTGTAAGTAAACAGATTCGATGAAAATAAATAATGAATAAACAAAACAGCATTTTGCAGCAAAATATTTCACATTCAAAAGTGATAGCCGAAGCCCCCCCGTACTAAATATGGTAATTCAGTGAAATTCTATCAATTAAGATAAAAGGGAAAATGCTAATCAATTTACTAAATAAAATGGGACGTCCAGGAAAAAACTGACAACTGTTAATACTCAACAGTGTTACCTCCATAGGACATATTCCATTTTGTATTCATGCATGTATGTATGTATGTAGGTCTGTATATTCCATGGATGTATGAATGTATGGATATACATACATTAAGTATATGTATATTCCATGAATGTATGCATGTATGTATATATACATTATGTACATATCTATATTCCATGAATGTATGCATGTATATAAATACAAATTATGTATACATATATATATATATATATATATATATATATATATATATATATGTGTATATATATATATAGTGTGTAGGTATGTATGTCTGTATATTCCATGAATGTATGCATGTATGTATATACATATATATATATATATATATATATATATATATATATATATATATATATATATATATATATGTGTGTGTGTGTGTGTCTGTGTGTGTGTGTAATACATATACAGTATATACAATATTTAATACATATTTGCAATACATATATATACATATATATGTATATATATATAGTGATATATGCGCAATAACATACTGGCGGTGTCCCTAACCAAAGGCTGGCCTTGGGATAAAACAGACATCAATCACTGCCCCAATCCACCAAAACAACTCAGTTGAGAATGAACACTGGCTCCTGATAACATTTGCAGCATCGCTCGCCCTACATATATGGCTCATCAGCAACACTTCAGCCCTGCTGCAAAGCTTGCATCGCTCTCGCAGTTAATGGCCGCTGAAGGCCTTTCGTTCCAACACCTCTGCTAGTCCACCTACACAGCAATTACTATCTAGTCTCCTCCCTTTCAAGATTATATTTACACGTCCTTTCTACAAACCTCTCGTCTCTTTTTGTCCCAACAAAAGCCAGAATTTCTGTTCCATCATCATAGTCTCTATTTCTAACCATTCAGCGCCCCTTGATAATATACAAGAGGAACACTTCGTCTTTACACCTTACAACTTTTTTTGTTTCTTTATCATTAACATTCATCTGTGACACTTCAACAGCCATAAAGAACGAGTGAGTTCAACAATCCCTTCAGATACTCAAAACTTTTGTTTCCCTGGATTTCTCTTCTATTCCTTCTGAAGAGTTGCCACTTCTCCCCTTCTTCCTTCCGCAATACTTACACTTACCAGCATGTCCATTTGAATCAACTTCGTCCATTCTTCCCAGCTGCAACATTCTGACTTCCATTAAACTCTCAAAACCTTTACTATTACTAACACCGACTTTCAGTTTTCTTCCCCCTGAACTCTTTCAAATTCTCACCAGTCTCTGCAGTTCCTCTTGTCTATCACCAATGAGCTGACAATTATCCACAAACATATCTCTCTCCATATCGCATTCACAACGCCATTCTCTCGTTTCATAGTTCCTCGCTGGGTGAGCGGGTTCCGTTCTCAGTTACCACTCTGTTGGTCGCGAGTTCGAATCTCCGACCGGCCAGTGAAGAACGAAGAACAAGAGGAATTTGTTTCTGGTGATAGAAATTCATTTCTCGCTATAATGTGGTTCGGATTCCACAATAAGCTGTAGGTCCCGTTGCTAGGTAACCAATTGGTTCCATGTAAAAGTAAATCTAATCCTTCGGGCCAGCCCTAGGAGAGCTGTTAATCAGCTCAGTGGTTTGGCTAAACTAAGATATACTTAACTTTTTCTCTCGTTTCATACGCATCTCCTGCCCTCTCACCATCTTTCCTCATCGTACTATCAATACAAAATTAAATAACAATGATGATAAATATCTGCATAATTTTCAAATATTCATGGTTTTTCTAAATACAATGTAAATTTTCCTAGGTATATGTGCAAATATCCACAAACAATACCATTACATCTGTAGAAATAATCAGATACATTTCCCAAATACTTGCTCCACTTCTGAGAAAATGTTATATCAGTTTCAAAAAACATAGTCCGTACTACTTTCCTTATGTACGAAGTTAATACTCTAAACTATTTCCAAAGAAAATAAGCTTTAAAAAAAATACTCCTATAATGTAAAGTTACCCAATTCATTATCTACAAGCATTCAACTACTTCCGGAACGTAACGCGCAGGCGCAGAAAAATAACTCGGTCATTTCTCTACAAACACTAGACTACTTCCCGAACAAAACGCGCAGGCGCTGAAAAAAAAACTGTCATTTCTTAACAAACACCAAACAACTTCCCGAACAAAACATGCAGGTGCAGGAAAAAAACTCCCCAAGTCATTTCTCTACAAACACTCAACTACGTCCCGAACGTAAAGCGCAGGCGCTGAAAAAAAAAAAAAAAAAAAACTCACAGTCATTTCTCTACAAATAATAAACTGCTTCCCGAACGTAACGGGCAGGCGCAGAAAAAAAAAACCAAGGTGAGAGACTTACTGTACAGCCCACCAAGAACTGGCATGGCAACCGTTTGTTTTGGCCGCGGCACTGTTGCCAAGTTACGTCAATCACACGGTTAAAGTTGCATCGCGATGAGCCTTTCAAAGACGACACAAAAGCAAGATGGAGCCCGATACGATGATGCACACTTCTCTCTTTCGTTGCTCCAAAAACGGCCATCGATCTGGCTGCAAAAGCGGCAGCGGCGTGGGCAGGCAAAGGTGCAAATGCATACGCAATACGCCAGGCAATATATACGCTTTGTACAGCAAATACCAGAAATCTGTATCATCAACGTTTCCTTCGTATCATGTTTACTATGGACGTGGCAACGCGCAGGGAAAAACAGGAAGGCTTGGTACTAAATCGTCAACGTTTCTTGAAATTTAAATCTGCTGTCATTCCTGTTGGAGCATGAGAGCAATGTAGATTTTATCTTCAATAACGCTCCCGTCAAACATATCTGTCGTCAATTTGCAACGTAGAGAAGCAAACTGGAAGATTTTATGTGCTACATCCTACAGGAGCAAACAAAAGGTTTTATTCCGAAACAACAATGATTCTTCTGCCTCACATCTGCTATCAGTGCTGGTACATTACCTAACAATATTTCATCTAGTGGCACTTGTATGATTTTCCCTTGGGAGTTAAGAGCAACTAACCATTAACACCTATTGGATCACTGTTGTTTCTCTTTAAGGAGAGGCGACTTCTCTTATCTAGTCAGTGATTATCTTAAATGACTTCACTTCTCAAATCTAGTGAGCGATTATCTTAAATGACTTCACTAGTCATATCTAGTGATTATCTTAAATGACCACTTCTCATATCTAGTGAGCGATTATCTTAAATGACTTCACTAATCATATCTAGTGATTACCATAAATGACTTCACTTCTCATATCTAGTAAGCGATTATCTTAAATGATTTCACTTCTCATATCTAGTGATTATCTTGAATGACTTCACTTCTCATATCTAGTGATTATTTTAAATGACTTCACTTCTTATATCTAGTGATTATCTTAAATTACTTCACTTCTCATATCCAGTGATTATCTTAAATGACTTCACTTCTCATATCTAGTGATTATCTTCAATTACTTCACTTCTCACATCTAGTAAGTGATTATCTTGAATGACTGAAGTGGTTATCTTAACAGACTTCACTTCTCATGTTTAGTAAGCCATTATCTTCAACGACTTGCAACCAGCCAATACTGACTTGAGGGTGTGTAAAAGCCAAAATATTCTCCTCGTGATAAAATCGTAGAATGGGAGAAATGTAATAAAGGAACAAAATGGGAGAACTAAGAAAAAAACTCCAAGAAAAACCGAAAGAGAAGACAATGCTGTAATTTCTTATACAAGATGCATTTGATACGTGACTGTCTTTATAATATATAACTTGAAATCACTCAATGCTGATTTAAGGTGTTCTAACAGGAACACATTTTCTGACAATTTTTGGGAATCTTTGGCCCAGACTTCGCGCCGGAGGCCCAAAGGTTTTTCTATACTGCCCCAAAATTAGTCTGGTTACGCGATGTTTCTTACCTGGGGTGCTAGCACCCCCAAGGGGTGCTGAAATCAATATTAAGGGGCGCAGGAAATGCCCCACTGAAGAAATCTATATTGGGCTTGCCCAACTGGAGAAATCTATATTGGGCTTGCCCCACTGAGGGAATCTATATTGGGCTTGCCCCACTGGAGAAATCTATATTGGGCTTGTCCCACTGAAGAAATCTATATTGAGCTTGCCCCACTGGAGAAATCTATATTTGGCTTGCCCCACTTAAGAAATATATATTGGGCTTGCCCCACTGGAGAAACTACTGTATATTGGGCTTGCCTGACTGAAGATTTCTATACTAGGCTTGCCCCACTGAAGAAATCTACACTGGGCTTGCCCCACTGAAGAAATCTATATTGGGCTTGCCACACTGAAGGAATCTATATTGGGCTTGCCCCACTGGAGGAATCTATATTTGGCTTGCCCCCCTGGAGAAATCTACTGTATATTGGGCTTGCCCGACTGAAGATTTCTATACTGGGCTTGCCCCACTGAAGAAATCTACACTGGGCTTGCCCCACTGAAGAAATCTATATTGGGCTTGCCCCACGGAGGAAATCTATATAGAACCTGGACAAACAAGTATAGGTCACTTTTGACTTTGAGGTGGAAAGGAATTTTTTTCGCAACCCATTTTTATTAGTGCGTGAACTTCTGAAAAAAAAATATCTGTCACTGATTACCGTTTGAGCAGCAATAAACACACGTGTTATAAAACATGTTTCAAAACAATATATGTATATATATGTATATATATATATATATATATATATATATATATATATATATATATATATATATATATATATATATATATATATATATATATATATATATACTCTGTATATATATATATATATATATATATATATATATATATATATATATATATATATATATATATATATATATAAATATATATATATTTATATACATATATATAATATATATATAGCATTCACCATAAATTTAACATACGCAACAAAACCACCGCATTTGATGACACCATTAAAACCCAGAACCATGCAAACCACTGAAAACGGTTTACAGTATTTCTTCGTTCATTTATGTATATACGCACTTAGAAACAGTTTACCCGTACTCAGGATAATGGACTCATTAAAAAATCAGACGAAACCAATACATTAAGCAGCGTCATTAAAAAAAATCGCTTAAAATCACTAAAACACCACATTTACTTATTCACGATGACGGCAATATTTGAAAACACTAAATGAAAGCATTTTATTAGTCATTATAGTATTCTTTAAAACGCTTTAACTTTATTTCTATATTCGCTAAACTACCGAATAATCCTTTCAGGGTTCAGGATTACGGAAGCCATCGTTAAAAAATATATCTATATCTAATTACATGTTGTTTATCCACTTAACTATCAATTATAAAGTCGTTTATCCACTTACCTATCTATTATAAAGTTGTTTATCCACTTGCCTATCAATTATACAGTTGTTTAACCCCTTACCTATCAATTATAAAGTTGTTTAGCCACTTCCTTATCAATTATCAAGTTATTTAACCACTTACCTATCAATTATAAAGTTGTTTATACACTTCCTTATCAATTATAAAGTTGTTTATCCACTTACCTATGAATCATAAGTTTTTTATCCACTTCCCTATCAATTATAAAGTAGTTTATCCACTTACCTATTAATTATAAAGTTGTTTATCCACTTACCTATCAATTATAAAGTTGTTTATCCACTTACCCATCAATTATAGAGTTGTTTATCCACTTACCTACCAATTATAAAGTTGTTTATCCACTTACCAATTAATTATAAAGTTGTTTATCCACTTCCCTATCAATTATAAAGTTTTTTATCCACTTCCCTATAAATTTTAAAGTTGTTTACCCACTTACCTATCAATTATAAAGTTGTTTATCCACTTCGCTGTCAATACATATTTATTTAGTACCGTCACCAAATAAAAACAAAATTCGATGAAACCAGCGCGTTTAAGAAGCATGATTCAAAAAATCTATAAACGATTTGCAAGGTTTATTCTAAAAAATATCCATAAATCCCAGTAATCTATAAAACTCAAAATATATAAACCATTTGCAATGGTTTTTGATAAAATATCTATATACCTCGTTAGTCGATAAACCTAAAAATCTATAAACCATTTGCAAGGTTTATTAGCAAAATATCTATAAATCCCAGTAATCTATAAAACTCAAAATCCATAAACCATTTGCAATTGGTTTATGATAAAATATCTATAAATCTCGTTAATCTCTCAAACTAAAAGTATATGAACCATTTGCAAGGTTTATTAGCAAAATATCTGTAAATCCCGTTTATCTGTAAGCCTAAAAATCTATAAACCATATGCAAGGTTTATCATAAAATACCTATAAATCCCGCTAATCTGTAAACCTAAAAACCTGTAAACCATTTGCAAGGTTTATCAAAAGTATCTATAAATCCCGTTAAGCTATAAACCTAAAAGCCAGTGAAATAAACCACTTGCAAGGTTTATTATAAAATATCTATAAATCCCGCTAATCGATTTGTCTAATTTATCTACATATCGAACAACGCAATCTATTTAATCCCGAATTACAGCAACGTCATTAAAAAAAAATAAAAAATAATACATAAGACTAGTCACTAGACGAAACCAGCGCATTTAAGAATCAGTATTTCAAAGTCTATAAACCATTTGCAAAGCTCATCATATAATATCTATAAATCCCGTTGATATATTTACCTAATGATTTATCTGCTTATCCAGAAACACCATCTATCTAATCCGAATTCTGGATAACAACATCGTCATAATAATAATAATAATAATAATAATAATAATAATAATAATAATAATAATAATAATAATAATAATAATAATAAATAACAAGTCTAGACGAAACCAGCGCACTTAGTAACATCATTAAAATCCCGCGCGAAAACGAATCCAAATTATCTGACAGTTAATGACGTCCCCTGTTAACATCCGGTGTAATTAATACGCGAAGTAATTAAGTAAGTGTTTGGGCTTCACATAACTTAGGGCTTTTCGCTAGAATCGCCCTATATCCTTCACGTGACATTCGCAAAAGGCTCGGATGTTTATGTCTAATGTCTAAGAGAGAGAGAGAGAGAGAGAGAGAGAGAGAGAGAGAGAGAGAGAGAGAGAGAGAGAGAGAGAGAGAGAGGGGTGTACAACTTGAGGAGAGAGAGAGAGTGTGTGTGTGTGTGTGTGTGTGTGTGTGTGTGTGTGTGTGTGTGTGGAAGGTACCCAGATACAAATGAGAGAGAGAGAGAGAGAGAGAGAGAGAGAGAGAGAGAGAGAGAGAGAGAGAGAGAGAGAGAGAGAGAGAGAGAGAGAGAGGTAGTATAAATTGATGAGAGTGTATGTTTGTGCGGATGGTCAACAAATACAAATAACAGAGAGAGAGAGAGAGAGAGAGAGAGAGAGAGAGAGAGAGAGAGAGAGAGAGAGAGAGAGAGAGAGAGAGAGAGAGAGAGAGGGGTAGTTATAAATTGATAGGAGTGTACAATCAATTTATATGTCTGTATGGAAGGTCAACAAATGAAAATGAGAGAGAGAGAGAGAGAGAGAGAATTATAAACTGAGGAATGTGAGTGTATGTGTGTGTGTGCGGAAGGTAACCAGATAAATGAGAGAGAGAGAGAGAGAGAGAGAGAGAGAGAGAGAGAGAGAGAGAGAGAGAGAGAGAGAGAGAGAGGTAGTTATAAATTGATAAGAGTGTACAATATGTCTGTATGGAAGGTCAACAAATAAAAATGAGAGAGAGAGAGAGAGAGAGAGAGAGAGAGAGAGAGAGAGAGAGAGAGAGAGAATTATAAACTGAGAAATGTGAGTGATGTGTGTGTGTGCAGGAGGTAACCAGATAAATGAGAGAGAGAGAGAGAATGAGAGAGAGAGAGAGAGAGAGAGAGAGAGAGAGAGAGAGAGAAAGTGGCCGCCTGGTGAAAATTCCTCTTGAAAATATGGGGGAGAAATTCGTCGCCGTATCCCCTGGTCAGTAAATGCAGCTAAGCCAGATGGATCTGACAGCTTTTAGAGCGCCAGGTGACTATATATATTCTGTTTCCATTAATAACGGCTCCGTCCCCCTCCGAACTCATTCGGCGGAACTTCAGTTCTTACGATATTCCGCAGATATTTCACATCTATTCCACCGCAGAGAAAAGGAAGCGGAGGAGAAGTGACTTTCTTGCTGGTGGAATGTGCAACGTTTCACATTGGGTATGTGTCATCTTGTCACATTCGCATACAACAGAATACGGAGTTTAGGCCAAAGACCAAGCGCTGGGACCTACGAGGTCAATCAGCGCTGAAACGGAAATTGACTGTAAAACAAGTTTGAAGTATGAAACAGGACAACCTCGCAGTTGCACTAGGAATCAACTGTTAGGACTGGGTGTGAATTAAGATGGAAGAAAGACACTATAAACGGAGATACAGTAAAATGAATTTAAAAAAAGTTGTAGCTAGGGGGCGAAAGGACGCTGCAAAGAACCGTAATTAATGCCTACAGTGCACCGCATGAGGTGCACTGTCGGCAATACCCCAGTACAGGGGACACCTTCCTATGCAATTTTCCACAGAGTAAGAGCTATTTCAGTGCGTGAATACAAAACCCAAACTCCCATTATTCATTACTTGCAACATATGTTGGTACGTCCTTTTAAAATATCAATATCAATGCCAGTTTCACATTTATTATCTGGCAACTTGAATGTGATGTTTTGGCAAATGTCGCGTTTCGTTTTAACATTTAATCATAATGTAAATGGCAAATTTCTATTCATTATTTGGCAACATACACACACACACACACACACACACACACACACACACACACACACTTTTTCACATAGTATATGCTGTCTTGGTGCAATGATTAATATAAATCCTAATTTCCTATTATCATTAACGTGTATCAGCGAGGTGGCGCCCCTGTCGGCTCTCTCTCTCTCTCTCTCTCTCTCTCTCTCTCTCTCTCTCTCTCTCTCTCTCTCTCTCTGTATATATATATATATATATATATATATATATATATATATATATATATATATATATATATATATATATATATATATATATATATATATATATATGTATCACATGTATGTATATATACATATACATATCTCTCTCTCTCTCTCTCTCTCTCTCTCTCTCTCTCTCTCTCTCTCTCTCTCTCTCTCTCTCTCTCTCTATATATATATATATATATATATATATATATATATATATATATATATATATATATATATATATATATATATATATATATATTATACAGTATACATATAGCCTATATACTGATTGTCCCAGTAACAACAGAATTAGACCTGGTGTTAACACTATGCAGACTCGAGTTCTGACTGTTCTTTACAAAACTGCACTTTTGATTAACGAAAGCAATTCACACCTAAATTCCTCAAAGTCATCACAGACTTCATTACTAAATAATCTCACACTGAGAAATAAGTACAACGAAGCAAAAACCAAACCAGATGGAACAGCTGAGAAATCATCCCTCCAAACCAAGACAATAAAGAGATAATCAAAGGCCAAGCGCTGGCGCCTATGAGGTCAATTAGCGCTGAAAAGGAAATTGACAGTAAGAAGGTCTGAAAGGTGTAACAGGAGGAAAGCCTCGCAGTTGCACCGTGAAACAAGTGTTAGAGTGGAAAGTAAGATGGAGGAAAGAGAATATGAACGAAGGTATAGTAAAAGGAATGAAAGAGGTGAAACAAGTGTTAGAAGAGCGTGGAAAGTAAGATGGAAGAAAGAGAATATGAACAAAGGTACAGTATAAAAGAATGAATGGGGTTGCAGCTAGGGGCCGAAGGAACGCTGCAAAGAACTTTAAGTAATACCTACAGTGCACCATGTGAGGTGCACCGAAGGCACTGCTCTCTACGGAAACATAGTTAAAGGAAGGAAGCAGCAGAGGTTAATGACTGTAAACTCGCATTTATCTACAGATGGCTAAAACAAAGCTAAATAAATTAAATTAAAAGGTTAGCGAGTTATTTAATGACAGTCATTAATGACGCAACGGACCCAAAGGCATAAATGACGGACAGACGCGCCTAAATATGCCACTGTAATAAGTACATGCATATAGAAACGCATAAAAAAACACAAACAAATGAAAATAAAAGGCCATACTCTTCAGGAATTTTCCGCTGTCTGTCATCATTAACGTTTAATTACGCAGCTTATAAAATAAAAGTTGATTGTGTTCCCAGAATATGGGAAATTTATGCAAGTGAAAATAAAAAAAGAGAAGAGACTCGGAATTCATCACTGGGAGCAGCCTGCTGATGGCCTAGTAATGGTTATGATGATGGTGATCACATTCATCTCGGAAACATCAACGACTGTCGTAATGATGGAACAGTCATTCTCATACTATTTACACGGTGACGAAATATGAGGGACTTTTGAGATACACACGACGGTAATTGGCAACTGGAATTATTTCCACGTTTACTGCAACAGAAGGGAGTTGCAGCCGCAACCATTCTTGGACGGGGATGACATGAACTGAGCAAAATGTTAATTCCAGTTCCCACGAGAGAGAGAGAGAGAGAGAGAGAGAGAGAGAGAGAGAGAGAGAGAGAGAGAGAGAGAGAGAGAGAGGGGAAAGACTTTTTTTTATTGCAACCTTTGTCGGTCGCTCTTTCAACCTGTGACTGATTTGTGAAATTTAGGCTGTCGGGCCAAGAACTGGGGCACTTGAGACAGTGAAAAGATGGAGCTGTGGAGTGGTTGGACAGCAAAATCAGGAGAGCCAGAAATTAAAAGAAATGAAATACAAGGTTCTTAAGGTGTAATTCGTAGAAAACCTCCACAGTTGCTACAAGAAATAATAGTTAGGAAAGCGATCCACAAATTAAAAGAAATGAAGTACAAGGTTCAAAAGGTGAAATTGGCAGGAAAGCCCCACAGATCCAAGAAATGATTGTTAGAGAGGTCAGACAGCAAGGCTGGATGAAGGAAATAGGTGAGAATGGAGGTAAAGTAAAAGCCTAAAAAGTGGGTGCAGCTAGCGGCCGAAGGGACGCTGCAAACACTTTTGTAATGCCCACAGTGCACCATGTTAGGTGTCTAATTAGCTATGCAAGAGTTTCTCGCATCAATAGTGAGAAATTTTAGTCTAACAGAAACATTTGAAGATGAAATATTGCATCACTAACTGATTCTCTCTCCCACCCACACTCCCCAGTGATGCCACCTTTAGGCGTACTTAATAACGAAGGCTCTACAGAGGCCCCACTGAACCCACAGGTCGAACCCGAATTCCAGTAAAATGCTGGAATAGATCTGCAGTATTTTTTTCAGCCTGATCATCTGCATTTGACAACAAGCCTTCCTTTTTCAATTCTTAAGCTAAGGGTGGCCCCACCTTATCAACTATTAAAACCTGCCGAAACATTCACAACAACTAGGGAGGGTGGAAAGTAAGATGTTAGAGAGGGTGGAAAGTAAGATGGAAGAAAGATAATAAGAACGGCGGAATAGAAAAAGGAATGAAAGGGGTTGCAGTTAGGGGCCGAAGGGACACTGCAAAGAACCTCCAGTAATGCCTACAGTACACCATCAAACAGACACAGAGGGAAGTTTTTTATTCACCTTATCTATTTATATGTTTGTCACTCTAAACCGCATCTGAATAAAAAAGGTGTTTTTGGAACTCAATGAAATCTTGTACAGATGCGTGGGCGGTTACAGACAAGAGATGACAGCATATCTGGATAGACCTATATATATATATATATATATATATATATATATATATATATATATATATATATATATATATATATATATATATATATATATATATATAGAGAGAGAGAGAGAGAGAGAGAGAGAGAGAGAGAGAGAGAGAGATAATATATATATGTATGTATGTATATATATACATTAATATATATGTAATATATCATGAGTATATATATATACTGTATATATATATATATATATATATATATATATATATATATATATATATATATATATATATATATATATATATATATATATATATATATATATATATATATATACACACAATATACGTACCAGGATATTTGTATCGGTACTGGCGGAAGTTTGCTCTCTCTCTCCTCTCTCTCTCTCTCTCTCTCTCTCTTTCTCTCTCTCTCTCTCCCCTTTGCTTTCTAGCGCTAGGTAACCTGAAACTCTCCCTCCCCCTCCTCCCCGCCACAACCACCTTCCCACCATTACGCATTAACTTGCTAGGGCCATCAATAGTTAAACGGACTTCTGAGTTCGCCATTACAATCTCATGGCGGTGACGGAGGGCATTCAGGAACTGGGTCATGTAAAGTCGACATGAGCTGAAATGAATTACTGAAGTGAGGCTGCCATAATAGATGTCTTCAGCGCATGGGAAAACAGAAGAAATGGGAAGTGGGTACGCATGGTTTTAAGACAAGTCCTAACAAGTCCAAGAATATTGGAATTGTCAAAGAAAATTGGAATAGAGGAAAGAACTGTTTTTATTTTGTGGTTAATTGGAACTGGAATATAAAATTTAGCCCAAAGGCCAATCGCTCGGACCTATGAGGTCATTCAGCGCTGGAAATAACGTTAAAACAATTATTAGCAGTAAGATGGAAAGTAAGATGGAATTGAAACCACATTGAAAAGGAACTTATTCTCTTGTGGTTAACTGGAACTGGAATATAAAATCCACCCCAGAGGCCAAGCGCTGGGGCCTATAAGGTCATTCAGCACTGAAAGGGAAACTGCGAGTAATAAGGAAATAATTGTTAGGACAGGGTAGAGAGCAAGATGGAAGAAAGAGAATATGAATGGAGGTACAGTAAAATGAATGAAAGGGGTTGCAGCTAGGGGCCGAAGGGACGCTGCAAAGAACCTTAAGTAATACCTACAGTGCACCGCATGAGGTGCACTGACAGCACTACCCCACCCCGGGGGATAATACATTTCATGACTCTTCTACATACAAACATCATCTTCCAACCTGACACTGTTTTCATTCTCCCAAAAGGGGCCGCTGTTCACATTTAGGTCACATCACTGCGCTTTTCAAAGTTTTACTGTCGCGTAGAGCCCGGTGTCATTTTCCATTTGATCGTTTTTTTTTTTCCACCACCCGTATCAACTCATTCTTTGAAACGGACGCAATAATTACTGTCCTCCCGTTCCGGGAAGTCGAAAGCATATTTGCTATACATGAAGGTTATTCTTAAAACAAACAGAGGTGCACAATTCAACTCACTCCTGTTTTATATGGCTTTGCTGAAATTGTTAAAAAGGGGGATTTGTTTCGTCAAATGTTGGATACGAGAGAGAGAGAGAATTTCAGATTTTCAGACACTTGAAACTATTCACTGATGTTAGAAAAAAAGTCCTGTTTCTTTTGGAAGTAGCTGTGAGAGAGAGAGAGAGAGAGAGAGAGAGAGAGAGAGAGAGAGAGAGAGAGAGAGAGAGAGAGAGAGAGAATTTCAAACAACTGAAACTTCTCACTATGTTAGGGAAAAAAAGTCATGTTCCTTACAACTGTATATATTGAAAAATACAACTATACATATTGAAAAATAGACAAAATGAGATTCCCTATGCATTCTAAAACAAGCGGCAGTACGAAAACATTGGTAAGCCGTTTGAAAAATTATCTTGCGTCATCAGTGCATTCATTTAGGTGAAAACTGAAAACAGTGAAAATGTTTTTCGTCTCATTAAGAGGAAATTATTGCTTCCACATATTCTAATGGGTTACATATAATAACTAGGCCAGGGACACTTACATAAACTGAAGGGTTTGAACCTCTAGAAGCTTGTCAAAAATTAGTTTCCAAAATGATTGTTAAGAAATTATTTAAAGGAAGACAATTGGAAGGCATCGTACTTCATTCCATCACGTTTATTTCATCAAACGCGAAGCGAAGACATTTCCTTCAACGCATATTTATTTATATGTATATATATATATATATATATATATATATATATATATATATATATATATATATATATATATATGTATGTATGTATGTATGATAGATAGATAGACAGATGGATAGACAGATTGACCACAGAATCACAATGCTTCCATAATTACAAAATATTCAGAATTACAATACTTTCATATCTTACAAAAGATAAAGTTTTTGGTTCGATTCATATAAAATAAAAATTCCACATAAAAAAAGACTAAAACTTATAAGCCCTCCAGAAAATTACCAAAAAAAAAAAACTATGAAGATGATAACATTCAGTGACATTGTTCATATTTAATAAAATACAGAGGCATCTACATATGACGTCTATGACTACAATGGACTAACACGAGCTGCTTGAATTTATCCGTCTGAAATGTTTCAGAAAAATGTAGAATTCATTTTTACCTCATGTAAGCCTTTTCCCCCTTTGATGGAATGTCTTTTGAGATTAGCCTGCTAGCGCAAGACCTTCTTCATCCTGACTGCAACCCACCCCACTCAACTAACTACCACGTAAATGATGCACTGTTGAAGTGACGAGGAGAGATGAAATTTGACTGAACGTGGTAAAATCATCCTTGCTCGTTCTGGAATCGAATCCGGGCTCACTTACTTATAAGGAGTGTTTCCTAACCGATGAACTACAAGGACCTATAAATTAATATATATATATATATATATATATATATATATATATATATATATATATATATATATATATATATATATATATATATATATATATATGTGTGTGTGTGTGTGTGTGTGTGTGTGTAGATATAAATAATATATATATATATATATATATATATATATATATATATATATATATATATATATATATATATATATATATATATATATATATATACATATATATATATATATATATACATATATACATATATATATATATATATATATATATATATATATATATATATTACAAACGTACACAGTTGATAAAGTACCTGATGCATATACTTAACTTTCTGGTATGAACACAATTCTAAAACAATTCATCTCTTCAGAACAACTATCTAAAATAATTCCCCGATTAAAAAAAAAAAAGTATCTAAAATAACTAGCACGGTAAAAGGTTCAGTGACTTCCAGGTATACACCCAAATTCTTAATCAATTCCCCTGGTAGAACCAACAGTTAACCAGTAAAACCAAGAGCCTACTAGTAAAATCAACAGTCAACTTATCAACAGCAAACTAGTAGAACCAACAGTCAACTTGTATAACCAACAGTTGACTATTAAAACCAACAGTTAACTATTAAAAGCAACAGTTAACTTGTAAAACAAACGGCTAACTTGTAAAACTAATAGTTAACTCGTTAAACCAATAGTTACCTAGTAAAACCAACAGTCATCTAGCAAAATCAACAGTTACCTAGCAAAACCAACAGTTAACTAGTAAAACCAACACTCAACTAGCAAAACCAACAGGTACCTAGTAAAACCAACAGTCAACTAGCAAAACCAACAGTTACCTAGTAAAACCAACAGTCAACCAGCAAAACCAACAGTTACCTAGTAAAACCAACAGTCAACTAGCAAAACCAACAGTTACCTAGTAAAACCAACAGTCAACTAGCAAAACCAATAGGTGCCTAGTAAAACCAACAGTCAACTAGGAAAACCAACAGGTACCTAGTGAAACTAACAGTCAACTAGGAAAACCAACAGGTACCTAGTAAAACCAACAGTCAACTAGCAAAACCAACAGTTACCTAGTAAAACCAACAATCAACTAGCAAAACTAAGTTACCTAGTAAAACCAACAGTTACCTAGTAAAACCAACAGTCACCTAGCAAAACCAACAAGTAACTAGTAAAGCCGGCAGTCAATTAGCAAAACCAACAGGGGCCTAGTAAAACCGACAGTCAATTAGCAAAACCAACAGGGACCTAGTACAACCAAAAGTCAACTAGCAAAACCAACAGGTACCTAGTAAAACCAACAGTCAATTAGCAAAACCAACAGGTACCTAGTAAAAGCAACTGTCAACTAGCAAAGCCAACAGTTGACTAGTAAAACCAACAGTCAACTAGCAAAACCAAAAGTTACCTAGTAAAACCAACAACTAACTAGTAAAACCAAACTTATAAAATAATTCCCCGTTCAAGAGAAAAGTTCTAAAATTAATTCCCTGCTTGAGAACTTCAACAGTTCCCTGACAAAAACCAAACTTCTTATGTAACACTGTACAATCTACGCAATGTGATGCCAATATATTGAAGTAAGTAGCATAAACTGCAGGATAATTGCTACAAAATATTTAGAATGTAAAGCTGATTAGAATAAAAACAGAAGTTTGGATAATGCTCACATGAACCCAAGCCATATAGCCCTTGCAAACCAATATATGTACTCAATACTCAGCGCTACGATGACCAAACTATCCTTCAAATTTCAGGATAAATAATACAAAATCCCAAGGCATTCCTGAACACACACCCTTCGCATCAAGATCTGCAACGTGATATATTTAAACCACCCTCCAAGTTCACTGCATGGCCACTTTCATTCCACGACCGTAAGTCTTCCTCATACGTACTAATCCGACTGTTATGGAATGCTTCGTAAATCATACAGTTTTGGGCAAAGTGAGAGGTTTTTACAGTTTACAACGTAGAACATACAATTTCTGCGTGCGCGTTCTTTTACCACTTCAAGCAAATTATAAAAAAAAGACTAGCAATCACAGGTTCGTAAATATGACAGCTTTCCGCCACGGCAACCTACAACTATGCCCAGTGAGTAAAATATACCAAACGAATGTACTTGGCGAACCTATATTGGTGACCTACAATTATTTTGACCTGACCTGAAACCTAACTTCCTTATCGCGGATAATTTCCATAACGCGCACTTTCTCAAGCGCACTGACTATGATACTAGGTACTTAATGCCCCTCGGAGTGGATTGAACTGGAATACAAGATTTCGACCAAAGGCTAAGCGCTGGGACCTATAAGGTTATTTAGTGCTGAAAGGAAAATTGATACTTAGAAGCTTTGAAAAGGTGTAACAGGAGGACAACCTCGCAGCCGCACTAAGAAACAATTGTTAGAAATGGTGGAAACTCAGATGGAAGAAAAAGAATATGGACGGAGGTACAGTAAAAGTACTGAAAGAAGTTGCAGCTAGGGGCCTAAAAGACGCTGCAAAGAACCTCAAGTAATGCCTACAGTGCACCACATGAGGTGCACTGACGGCACTAACCCCCTATGGGAGTAAATACCCCTCGGGAAAAGCTTTACGATTTTCTGATGCTAAAAATTGGCTTCCAGTCAATACTTGAGGATGGAATTGGGGTTTCAGAGAAATACCCTGAATCACATTAAAAATAAATTGTAGACACCTTTCTAGTTTTCTGTAAAAGGAAACTATTGTGCCGGGTTTGTCTGTCCGTCCGCACTTTTTCTGTCCGCCCTCAGATCTTGAAAACTACTGAGGCTAGAGGGCTGCAAATTGGTATGTTGATCATCCACCCTCCAACCATCAAACATACCAAATTGCAGCCCTCTAGCCTCAGAGACTTTTATTTTATTTAAGGTTAAAGTTAGCCATAATGGTGCTTCTGGCAACGACATAGGATAGGTCACCACCGGCCCGTGGTTAAGTTTAATGGGCCGCGGCTCATACACATTATACCGAGACCACCGAAAGATAGATCTATTTATGGTGGTCTTGATTATATGATGTACAGAAAACTCGCTTGCGACGAAGAAACTTCGGCACATTATTTACTTATTTATTTAGATTTGCTTTGATTTCGTAGAGGGTCATAAATGGTATTAGTAAGAACTGAAGAAAAACTGCATTTTCCCTCCAAAAATATTCTTCAGTAAAAAACAACGCATACAACTGTTATGAGCACTCAAATATGATAAAAAACTTTCAAGACAAAGCACATAAATTATAACAGTCATGAGCACTCAAGTTAATATTCTAAATTATACAAAATTACAAATGTGTACGAGACAGACTGCGACAGCATAACACTTAATTTGAACGAAACCTCATTACATATCTACCAACAAAAGATTTTCCTCAGAGAATTTTGCTAAGAGGATGATTACCATCTTAATGCAGTCTTGTAACTTCCACAAACTGGGATATTCGGTTAAGCAGACATCAAAATATGGCCATTAACAACCGGACTGGACTAACTGTCAGGTATCTAAATTACATATTAAACCAAGTTTATATACTATGCATATATATATAAAAATTTCTGACTCACATCAGGAGCGAACCCAGGTCTTTCAACTGAAAGGCAAGGGCGCTGCCCACTAGGCCATAAGAGTCATAAAAGAAATTGGACCCTGAGGGCAACTACACCCAAGGAAAGACCTGGGTTCGATCCTGATGTGAGTCAGAAATTTATTTCTGTTCCACAGGTGATTGTGTTGATTATTTCTATATATATATTATATATATATATATATATATATATATATATATATATATATATATATATATATATATATATATATATATATACATATATATACAGTTATATATATATATACATATATACAGTTATATATATACACATATATACAGGTATATATATATATATACATAGTAAAATGATGACTGCAACACCCATGCTTCAACGCCTAAACAGTGAATGAGCCCCCTATGGACAAAACTTCCAAAACATTAGATGTTTAATTCATCCACACACAAGACACATCAGCAGCTTATCGAACCCTTGCAAACAGTGTGCCACTCACCTCCACCTTCCACAAGTCTTTAGTAATGAGGTGGCCACTCTGTGTCCCTTTCTTAACTTCCACATGCAGTTGGTACCAATACACAGCATGGTCCAATGGTGGCTGTAGACTGGCACTACCCACGGACCTTACAAATGCTAGCTCAGCACTCTACCCGTGCCAAATAGATATCTATATACAGTATGTATATATATATATATATATATATATATATATATATATATATATATATATAATATATAAATGTTATATAACATATAATGCAAATATTTATGCATACATATATAATAATACATATGTATATACACACATATACAAGTGTATAATATGCGTCTGTGTGTGTGTGTGTGTGTGTGTGTGTGTGTGTGTGTGTGTGTGGTGTGTGTGTGTGTGTGTGTGTGTGTGTAAGAATTTAAGATCGGTACTGCGTTTCAACTCCCATAATTCTTGACGATTCGATGCACAGTTCTTAGCAGCTGTACTAAATGTATGATCTACAATGAAAATCAACACCCATAAATTGCTATCGCCATTATCCGAACGATTAAGTTAACTTGGGGCTTGCTGGAATGCTGCTTTTATATGAGAGAGAGAGAGAGAGAGAGAGAGAGAGAGAGAGAGAGAGAGAGAGAGAGAGAAATTAGTTAGCTTAATAAGCCTCTGCATAACAAAGTTCAGAAACACCGAGTGTGGAGAGAGAGAGAGAGAGAGAGAGAGAGAGAGAGAGAGAGAGAGAGAGAGAGAGAGAGAGAGAGAAATTAGATAGCTTAATAAGCTTCTGCATAACAAAGTTCAGAAACACCGATCCGGGGAGAGAGAGAGAGAGAGAGAGAGAGAGAGAGAGAGAGAGAGAGAGAGAAGAGAGAATTTAGCCTAATAAGTCTCTGCAAAACGAAGGTAAGAAAAACCGGTGGAGAGAGAGAGAGAGAGAGAAAGAGAGAGAGAGAGAGTGAGAGAGAGAGAGAGAGAAGAGCAAACAGAAAGAATAAACAGCTACATAACACACAACAAGCAGGATTAACCTGAATGAGGCCACGAAGGTGAAAGAGGGGTAGGGGGGAGGGGGTTGGCTGTTCAGCGGAGTGGAGGGGGGAGCATAAGAGGAGCTGGAGTGCATGTGAAGGACGAGGGTGAAGAGTGTCTTGATGGGTTGTCGTCGTCCTCGTCGTCGTCGTCGTCGAGTACGAGGCGGAAAGAGTCGGAGCTGCGGCGAAATAGCGGAAAACCCGGAGGGGGCGCGGAGAGCACTCGGTCGTTCTAATACTATACAATGAGAGTCAAAAAGTGGAAACAAGGCGAGAGGGCGCTATAACCGTCCTTCTTTGAAGGGGCGGGGGAATTAATTTTTTTGGGAAGGTTTAAATGTTGGGTTTCCTGGGTTAGGGCCCACACCCCTCCAACCCCAATATTTTTATCTTCCCTCGGATATAACATTCGTTCTTTGAAGGGGCGGGGGTACTCATTTCTTTCGGGGGTTTAAATATTGGGTTCCCCTGGTTTAGGACCCGCTTTCCCTCCAACCCCAATATTTATTTCCCTTCGGGTCTGAAGGTCGATTTGGGTTCCCTTGGGTTAGTGACCATTCTTCAGATATTTGGGTTCCCTGGCTTAAGACCCACTTCCCTTCCAACCCCAATATTTATTTCCCTTCGGGTCTGATGTCGATTTGGGTTCCCTTGGGTTAGTGACCATTCAGATATTTGGGTTTCCTGGCTTAAGACCCACTTCCCTCCAACCCCAATATTTCCCTTCGGGTCTGATGTCGATTTGGGTTCCCTTGGGTTAGTGACCATTCTTCAGATATTTGGGTTCCCTGGCTTAAGACCCACTTCCCTTCCAACCCCAATATTTATTTCCCTTCGGGTCTGATGTCGATTTGGGTTCCCTTGGGTTAGTGACCATTCAGATATTTGGGTTCCCTGGCTTAAGACCCACTTCCCCTCCAACCCCAATACTTCCCTTCGGGTCTGATGTCGATTTGGGTTCCCTTGGGTTAGTGACCATTCTTCAGATATTTGGGTTCCCTGGCTTAAGACCCACTTCCCTTCCAACCCCAGTATTTATTTCCCTTCGGGTCTGATGTCGATTTGGGTTGCCTTGGGTTAGTGACCATTCAGATATTTGGGTTCCCTGGCTTAAGACGCACTTCCCCTCCAACCCCATTATTTCCCTTCGGGTTTGATGTCGATTTGGGTTCCCTTGGGTTAGTGACCATTCTTCAGATATTTGGGTTCCCTGGCTTAAGACCCACTTCCCCTCCAACCCCAATATTTATTTCCCTTCGGGACTGATGTCGATTTGGGTTCCCTTGGGTTAGTGACCATTCTTCAGATATTTGGGTTCCCTGGCTTAAGACCCACTTCCCCTCCAACCCAAATATTTATTTCCCTTCGGGTCTGATGTCGATTTGGGTTCCCTTAGGTTAAAGACCATCCATTAGATATTTGGGTTCCCTGGCTTGGGACCCACTTCCCTCCATCCCCCCACAACCAATTTTTTTCCCTCACTTCTGAGCCCAATTTGGGTTCATACGGGTTGGAGACCATAATTTCCTTTTTCTTCTGATACAGGTTAGATGCAGTTATTGGGTTCCCGTAGATTTAGCCCGTTTCTCTATACCGATTAAATCTTTTTCGTCCATTCGGGTTTGTTTCCGTAACGGGCCACTGGGTTCCCGCTGCTTACAACCCAGTCGTTTTCCCCAATATATTCATTTTACTTTTGCATTCTAAATTCAGGTCAGAGACCTCCTCTATATAAATATAAATAAATATAAATATATATATATATATATATATATATATATATATATATATATATATATATATATATATTATATATATATACATATATATATATATATATATATATATATATATATATATATATATATATATATATATTTTTTTTTTTTTTTTTTTTTTTTTTAATATTCTAAACCAGAGACTTCCCAAGAATATTCGGCACTACACAACGTACTGGAAGAGTGAAACTACGAAACTAGAGAGAGAGAGAGAGAGAGAGAGAGAGAGAGAGAGAGAGAGAGAGAGAGAGAGAGAGAGAGACCTATTTAGCATCGATCTGGCACTATACAACCTGAGAGAGCTTTCGAAAGCAGGTAGATCAATGCCAGAAGTCAGCGGGGCCACTCAACATCCTTCTCCCCTCTTTTCAATGATGTTGTGTTCAAGTGATTGGGGTAGCTGCTGGGATAGTGCATATATATATAGATATATATGTGTGTACATTATATATATATATATATATATATATATATATATATATATATATATATATATATATATATATATATTCATATATTCATAAATATATATATATATATATATATATATATATATATATATATATATATATATATATATATATATATATATATATATATATATATATAAAATGCATTATATTTATATATGTACTCGTATATGTATGTATACATGAATATACATAAAATGTTCGTGCAAACGCAGGGAGTAATCCTACGAGTACAACCAATGGTTTGTGAACTTAAAAGACAGCTATGTAATGGCCACTTCACCACAGCGCACCAATAATTGGTGTGATTTGCTGTGTTTGCTAGAACACTCGAGCTTTTGTTCACATTATTTACCTTACCGGCTTGTTCCGTGCAAATTTCAAAAGTTATTTGAATAATAATAATAATAATAATAATAATAATAATAATAATAATAATAATAATAATAATAATAATAATAATAATAATAATAATAAGAGGTAACACTACCGTATTGCGACTAAAATAACAATAAGAAGGTATTTACTAGTTCATATACCTGAACAAAAAATGCAAATACACAAGGTTTCTTCTCTAGATCTTCATAACCTAATGTACTGAGCATGCCCATAGTCGACCTTTCAAACCCGCCCCCCAACCCCCCCACACCCCCCCCCAAAAAAAAACCTTAAATTCACTACAGGATTTGCATGACTACTTGTTACTGAAAAACCAACAACTAAAATTAAACCCCCACGAAATCACAACAGAAACCTTCCAAATTTGGTGAACAATTGTAAGGAATATTAAGGCATTCACTCAGTTTTTCAGGGATTTGTGAACACGACAGTATTTCAGATTAAAAAAAAAGGGCAATCTTAAGATTTTTGGAAAAATACACCATTGCGCAGTTCACAGAGAAAGACAACTTTGAGCTGTTAAAAAAATTATTGCGTAAATGTGAAGAAAAATTATTGGGTATTTCAGAAGCAAAAATTTTCAAATTACACAGTGAAAAAGTACAATTGTAAGAATCACGAAAATAAGGTTATTTCAGAAGCAAAAATTTTCAAACTGCACAGAAAAAAATACAATTGTAAGAATCACGAAAAAAAAAGTTATTTCAGAAGCAAAAATTTTCACATTGCACAGTGAAAAAAATAGAATTGTAAAAATCACGGAAAAACAAGTAATTTCATAAGCGAAAATGTCCAAATTACACAGTGAAAAAAAAATTGTAAGAATCACGAAAAAAGTTATTTCAGAAGCAAAAATTTCAAATTTACACAGTAAAAAAAATAAAATTGTAAGAATCAGGGAAAAAGGTTAAGTTTTCGGTAACAGAAAACAAGAAGCACCTTTGAATAATGTTGATACATGGACAATTCTGAGTAACCTTTAAAAAATGGCAATTCTGAGTAACCCTCACATAAAAAAAAAAAACGAATAAAATATACGAAAAATAAACAACGAAACTAATCCCTGTTAAAATACTCTTCTTTTAATTTTGTTATAGTACGAACGTTTGAAAGGCGTAACAGGAGGCAAACCTTGCAGTTACACTGTGAATCAATTGTTAGGAGAGTGTGGAAAGTCAGATGGAAGAAAGAGAATACGAACGGAGGTACAGTAAAAGGAACGAAAGAGGTTGCAGCTAGGGACCGTAGACACTTCCTGGAGAACCTCAATTAGTAATGCCTACAGTGCACCACGTGAGGTGCACTGACCGCCCTACCCTCAACGGGAGAACGTTTGTAATATTTGTAAAATATTCCCCCGCTAACGACACGTGCCAGAACCTTTAGACATCTTTACCGACTGATGAAAAGGAGCCAAAGTCTGGAGGACATGATTGTGGAATATCGAACTGAACTGAGAACTGAATATAGAATTTAAACCAAAGGCCCAGCACTGGGACCTATGAGGTCATTCAGCGCTGAAACCAAAGTTGGCAGTAAAAGGTTTGAAAGGTATAACAGGAGGAAAACCTTGCAGTTGCACTATGGATCAGCTGTTAGGAGAGGGTGGAAAGTAAGATGGAAGAAAGAAAATATGAACGGAGGTGCAGTATAAGGAACGAAAAGGGTTGCAGCTAGGGGTCGAAGGTACGCTGCAAAGGACTTCAGTTAATGCCTACAGTGCACCGCACGAGGTGCACTGACGGCCCCACCTCCAAACGGGGCTATTGTTGTGGAATGTCAGCTCGGACATCTATGAAGTAATGTTTTGGTATTCGAGATGAGAAGGGGCTACGGACCCATGATAATGGACAGCGGCATAAACAAGGCCCAATTAACTAACAATTACCGACGTTCAATAGTAATATCCGATATAGTAATTACGCGAATCAATTAAATGACTGTGTTTGGTTAAGCCGGAGAGCTTTCATTCGAAATGCCATCCCCGATGGGAAAGGAAGAGTGTTTTGACTCAGTGAGAGAGAGAGAGAGAGAGAGAGAGAGAGAGAGAGAGAGAGAGAGAGAGAGAGAGAGAGAGATTTCAATCATGGACTGGAATTTAAACTGATAAATACCTACGTGAAATGCATAAAAAGATTAATCGTTCAATCATGAGATGCATTTTTATATTAAAGGCGAACATGAGGTAGGCTGCTTATGTAATTCAAATGGAGAGAGAGAGAGAGAGAGAGAGAGAGAGAGAGAGAGAGAGAGAGAGAGAGAGAGAGAGAGAGAGGTTTTTAATCATGTGATAGACTTACAAATGCATAGCCTACATGGGGTACTAATGTAAAACTAAGAGAGAGAGAGAGAGAGAGAGAGAGAGAGAGAGAGAGAGAGAGAGAGAGAGAGAGAGATTTTTAATCATGTGATAGACTTATAAATACGTATATGCGGGTACTAATGTAACACTGAGAGAGAGAGAGAGAGAGAGAGAGAGAGAGAGAGAGAGAGAGAGAGAGAGAGAGAGAGAGAGAGAGAATGCTTCACATTAAATTTGGAAGTTTTGACAATTTCAACAATGAAGCAGGATGGTTTGAAAGGTGTAACAGGAGGAAAGCCTCACAGTTGCGATATTAAACAATTGTTAGAAGGTGGACAGTCACACAGAAGAAAGAGAATACGAACGGAGGTACAGCAAAATGAATGAAAGAGGTTGCAGCTAGGGGCCGAAGGCACGCTGCAAAGAACCTTAAGTGATGCCTACAGTGAACCACGTGAGGTTCACTGACGGCACTACCACTCCCCTACGGGGATGGAAATATACATTACTGTCCGTGATAAGAAACATACAAAAACCTTCTAGTACGTCTAGTGTGAGCGGCAATACGTCATAAAACGGACCAAACGTCAACAGAATAATTTAACATTCGAATAAATTAAGATGAAAGATAATTATAACTAAATTACTGCCATCTCCATTAGGGAACTATTTACATGGCCATACCAACAACACTTAGTACGTTACGTCTTTCTAATGCACACCATATCCTTTGGAAGCTTGAATTTTAAGTAAATGGCCCCTTTGGTGGGCTTGTTCCATATGAATAGGGTTCATCTTCTGCATGATAATAATAATAATAACAATAATAATAATAATAATAATAATAATAATAATAATAATAATAATAATAATAATAATAATAATAATAATGTTAAGTATACCTTAGTTTTACCAGACCACTGAGCTGATTAACAGCTCTCCTAGGGCTGGCCCGAAGGATTAGACTTATTTTACGTGGCTATGAACCAATTGGTTACTTAGCAACGGGACCTACAGCTTATTGTGGAATCCGAACCACATTATAGCGAGAAATGAATTTCTATCACCAGAAATAAATTCCTCTAACTCTTCATCAGCCGGTAGGGGGAACTGAACTCCGGCCCATCGAGTGACAGTCTGAAGCTCAACCGACTCAACCAATGAATGGCAGTATAATAATAATAATAATAATAATAATAATAATAATAATAATAATAATAATAATAATAATAATAATAATAGCATGAGTGTTGATGTGGAAAAAGAAACCTACATTTATTATGAGTAAAAGTATATTTAAAATTATATCTAAACAGAGCGAATCTGTCCGATTCCCCTTTTCAATCGAACGGAGTCCGGAAAGCTCTCTAAAATGGAAGATTGCAGTATCTGCAAAAATACAAAACTGAGAAAAATGGTGGATACACCCTTGCCTTACTACTGATTTTGCGGATACTGCAAAGGGGACCTCCTAAATACTCGTGGAAAGCACTGAAACATCATCCTGAAACTGCAGTCACTTGCGTATTAGTGTTTCACGAGCCCAGTAGGAGGCATATGTCAATTTAGGAAATTTTGCAGATACTGAAGTTTTCCATTTTAGGACAGCATACATAACTGTGGTTTTGTTTCTCCAATAATAATAATAATAATAATAATAATAATAATAATAATAATAATAATAATAACACCACTTTTCCCTTATGAATGGTGCTGAATGCGATTTTTGTCAATGACACTCGTACGTCAGCGAAACCCATTGATGAAAAAACTGTGAATAAATTACGTCGCCAGCCAATGAATGATACACGCCGTTGGAAAAGGTTACTGGTGCCTCAGACAAAAGTTCACGCTTATTTATTCAACGCGGCTTCAATGAAGTAAGAAAAATGAGGAGAATAATGCTACAGAATAAGCTGCCATTATCTCTGTTACGTGTTGAATTCTTGTACGTGTGGCCGCACGAATAAATGGATGACACCATCGCCATACGTGTGTGTGTATATATACATATATATATATATATATATATATATATATATATATATATATATATATATATATGCAATGCAATTATCTTCTGATCCCTATAAGGTTTAGCTTTTGCAGCAGGACTGTCACCTCGCGCGCGTTGGTATATACGAAAATGTCGTTATAAATTTTATGTATATTCGTTCCCTATTTCGCTTTGTGTAACGTATACGGTTTTGTGTTTCTAAGTACAGATTTGCTAAGCGGAAAGGTAGCAACTCCCTAGGTAGAGGTCTATGCAAAAATCACACACACACACACACACACACACACACACACACACATATATATATATATATATATATATATATATATATATATATATATATATATATATATATATATATATATCTAGAGAGAGAGAGAAAGAGAGAGCCGTATATATCCTTAGAGCAGACCAATAGTGTGAAAAAGGCTATGCAGTACCTGCATGCTTATTCATTCACCCTTCCTCTTTCCGGAGAGCGAGACTTTTCCGTGAAGTTCAGATCTAATTTTATCAGAGAGAGAGAGAGAGAGAGAGAGAGAGAGAGAGAGAGAGCTTCACTGACGTAAATGTTATAGATTTGTTTTGTCACTCAGGGAGACGACATCCGCGTTAGGCAATTCATCCGAGGAGCATGATTTAAAAGGAGAGAGGCTTTTTCACCAAAATAAAGTCTCCGATTTCTTCCTCTCCTTCTTCCCCTCGTCAGTCAATAATTAACGGAGTGTTGGTTGCCCGCTCTCCCAGCACACCTGACTCCCCTCCATGAAATTCTGAGGAGGCGGAAGCAATAATTCACACGAGAAAATTAGAAGACGAATTCAGAAATATATCCCTGTCATTCTGCGGTGCATTTACAATGAACGGGTAAATCTGGCGTCTGAGGCAGAAGGGGTTTATAGATTTGGAATTGCTGCGCTCGACAATCTTGTTAACAACTGTCTGGTTTGTGGGTAACCTTTTGGGGAGGAAGCGTTAAAGGGTAGCGTGAAAGATTAATCATTCTGCAATCAAAACTTTCTCGATAATTTTCATATGCTTGTTTTAAAGCCCTGAGCTATCATATGTGGGACTAGTTGCAGTGACAGTGTAATCGATGGAAACTAATTAAATGAATAATTACTCTCCTGATAGGCCTACAGGGAAAACTACGTTGATATAGCAACAAACCAAGGAGAAAACGTTAAAAAACGTAAGTATAACAAAACATACCTAAATCGACAATACAAAACGCATGAATACAGCTACCACAGTTGTCAAACATGCTATATGCGAGTTGACACAGACGAGGGTGCATTCAGAGCTATTAAATCAATAGACCTATGCCATAAGCTGAATCACTGGAGGAAGCTACAAAACTACCCTTTCCGTGAAATTTTCATATGCTTGTTTTAAAGCCCTATAGTTATATGTGGGACTAGCTGCTGCGACATTTTAATCGATGGAACATAATTAACTCAATAATTAATCTCCTGATACAGGAAAATTGCGTTGCTATAGCAACAAGCCAAGGAGACAGAGTTAAAAAAAACATAAGTAAATAGACAATAGAAACCATACGAATTACAACTACCAATGTGGTCAGACACGCTATGTATGAATTAGCCCTTTTTTGGCCGAATCGGTTGAGCTTCAAACTGTCACTCGATGGGCCGGAGTTCAATTCCCCCTACCGCCTGATGAAGAATTAGAGGAATGTATTTCTGGTGATAGAAATTCATTTCTAGCTATAATGTGGTTCGGATTCCACAATAAACTGTAGGTCCCGTTGCTAAGTAACCAATTGGTTCTTAGCCACGTAAAATAAGTCTAATCCTTCGGGCCAGCCCTAGGAGAGCTGTTAATCAGCTCAGTGGTCTGGTAAAACTAAGGTATACTTAATTACTTATGAATTTACGTGGAAGAGGGTGCTTTCAGAGGTAATTAATCCAAAGACCTACAGTATACCGAAAGCCGGCGCTGCGTTGAAGAAACAACTGAACTATTGGGGTTGAAGCAACAAAACTACCCTTTTTATAAAATTTTCCGCGTAAGTAAACCACGTCAACTTGCCCAATGGAATACCACTAGGTTTTTCAAGAAAAACTGCTGCAGGTAGATTAATGCATTTTAACCTATTCTAGCTGCACTACACTCAGTAGAGTGGTTAATACCCGTAGGCCTAGGCTTAATGCAAGACTGCTAATGTAGGTTAATGAATTTTGACAGAAAATGCAGCATAATGATGAACAAATCACTCTGTCTTTCTCATTTTCCTCCCCAATGGCAATAATTGACCTCAAGATACGTGTTTGTTTATTTTGAATATCATTAAAACCTACGGGAATCTATCTGAATGTGGGCGAGAGAGAGTAGATACTGTCAGTATCAGCTGCAGTAGTATATTAATTATCATTCATAATGGAAATATCAACTTGCATGATATGTTCAACCTCCTTGTATCAGGTAGTGAAAAAGAAAAAAATGTATGTTATATATATATATATATATATATATATATATATATATATATATTATATATAATTTTTTGTCACATACGCCGTAACACTTTATACGTTCACGAATATTAAACTACAAATGTCGTTTAATATCCGATTCACCATATATACCTCGTGAATAATATACACCCAAGGGAAATTATCAATTATAATTTCCCTTGGGTGTGTGAAATTCCTGAGGTATAGTGAACTGGATGTTAAACGACATGTAATCTTTAATGAATGTGAATAAACACACACACACATATATATATATATATATATATATGTGTGTGTGTATATAGTGTTTGTGGTTATGTATATACATTAATACACTATATATATATATATATATATATATATATATATATATATATATATATATATATAACAAGTATGTGCGTGCATTCAAGCAAGAAACTCTACCCGAAACAGTGGAAGGCCATGGTACAGACGCTATGGAGATACCAAAAAATTTATGAACACCGGTTACATAATTGCCAGCCAACACGTAACAATTTCAAGTGGCACCTGAGTCGACCTTGAAATTGAATAGTAAAACACACTTGCACCATAAGAATGCACGGCATAACCAATACACCTAAAACCAGTTTGTGTGTGTGTGTGTGTGTGTGTGTGTGTTAATTGGTGCCGTTGGGACAGTAACTTAACCAAGAACAAAGAGTTTATTAAGGATAGCAGCCAGTCCATGAAAGAATCTCTCACTAATACCTACTATTTCAGGTGGGGACAGTGAGGTTACGGACCTTTCATTGTCAGTGACCCCCAAGGGTTTTCGGGGGTGGTTATCTAGGACTAATATTTCTTGGGGGTCATTATCTTTATGATATTTACAGTCTTTTGTTTAGGTTTTTACGGTAATCCCCAACGGGCTTGTGTTAATGGGGGTCACTATCTAGGAAAGATCCGAGGTTAGGTTAGCTCAAGGATTGTAAAAAACAGGCCAGGGTAAAACTTTACTTTAGTTGCGTGGCCTGATTCCCGTCATTCGTCGACCGGGACAGGTTCCTTATGCATAAATAGGCATAACCTTTCCTATAATACCAGGTCCTGACCTAACCAGATCTTACCTACCTAACCTTGTCCTGACCGGGGTGGGGGGGGGCTGCACCTGTCGGCATCTGGCGGGAATCAGGCCGTGCAAGTAAAGTTTTACCCAAGGGGTTATAGGCTATTCCCTTGATAGATGGGCTTGAGAAATAGTCTAGTAGCCACGTCAACCCAATATCTCTATCAGTGATCCAATTTGAAAATTAAAACAATAGGCTTATGCTGGCAATCAATAGTGGTTAGACAAACATTCTTTAAAGCGAGCCACTCTAAAAGTCATATGGAATACGACCATGTTCTTCAAAAACATCCTCCATGGGTCTAGGCCTGACACGCTTGAACTGTTGGACATACGTAATATATATTTTTTTTATAACTTACACAAGGAATAAAGCCCCCGATACAAACATATAAAGTTAAGCATTGTACTTCGGTAATGACCACGTTTCAGGCATGAGGGGTTAAAAACGAATGGTTTATTGCGCAATAATATATTACACGTTCCTAACTGAACCATTCTGCTGACAAACCCACACAGCGCTAACACGGGTATAGACCTAGGCTAACAGTCGATTCTAATAACTCTGCTGTTTCCAAAACATCGTTAAATATCGCACGCTAAACAAGAACGACCAATTCTGACTAAGTCTGCCCATTTCCTTTGTATTAAAGTCCCTCCACACCGCATGTTCCGAAGTTTATCGTACGCTGCCTTAGCTACATAGCAACATAGCCCACATCCCGTAACGGCAAGGTGAAGTGCTTGCCTTTAACCTAGTCTTTTAATTATACTTTAGACGGACACACAACATTCTTATGCAAAATACTCACTTTGTGACGTGGAGGATGGCCGTTCTGATTATCCCCGTAGGCTTGTCCTCTTGGCCCTACGAAATCAAAACCGGTAAAAATAAAAAAAAATAAGGTTAGGCCTAGCGCTCCGCCAGCACGCTGGCTCCAGTTCAAGCCATAGCCACCATTTTCGAAGTCTCAACTGTTATACACAACGAACCACTAAAAGAAAAATATTTGCCCACCGATAAAACATGGAAATAAAGAACACTTTCAAAAAGACTACGTAACCCACGCGGAACCGGTAAGTAGCGGCCTCAGAGAACGCAAAGTCACCCCTTGTCGGATGACGTCGACTGACCGTCTGATGGTTACGTCAAGTGTTGTTATTTTTTTCCCGTTTCAAAAATTCCGCCGTTTTCTTCCTGAAGTAAACAAGGCCGGTACTGAAGATTAAATAGTACCTTTGGAGTAATGATGAAGTCAATGATTTTAGTATTTTTCAATTCATTTTTTTAGACTAACTACAGTAATCTTAGCAGCTTAATGCGAATCAGAATCTTTAATTGTTTTGGTTTCTTTGTTGTTCAGTAATTTGATCGTATTCAGAGGAGATAATAAATAAGTAATATAACAATTATGGCTTCGGTTTCATCATCGTCAGAAGAATTTTACATTCGCACATGTTCTTGGGAATCATTTCACAGCAGGATAAATAATTATCTTGTCATTTAATGCATGACTAACATTGGTTCTATTTTAAAAATGTGGATGCATGACAATGTAAATAATTTTTCATACATACTGTAGTTTATATCGGTTTATTAACACACAATATGGTACGAAATTTTATTTAAAGAAATTTGTTCTACATTGCATGTAGAATGTAGACCTACTAGAGCCATTTGATGACCTGTGGTACTAGCACTTGCGGCTGGTCATATATATATGTGTGTGTATATACATACATACATACATACATATATATATATATATATATATATATATATATATATATATATATATATATATATATATATATATATATATATATAAAAAGTGAATGTTTATGTGTGTATGTTTGTATACTTGTAGCTTTGTGCGCTATAAAAATCCGAACCGCTTGACCGCTCTTGACAAAATTTGCAAATAGGCCATCATTTAACTCAACTTAGAAAATAGGGTCGTTTCAAACCCATACCCTTTCCCCCTTCCCATTGTAATTTATGTGATAACAGCTTGATCGATCTAGACAAAATTTGGCAGGTGGCCATCATTTAACCCAAATTAGATAACAGGTAGGTTTCAAACCCGTACCCCCTTCCCCCTTCCCTTTGTAACTTATGTGGTAAATAAACTGTACGGGTTTATCATACCTCATTTCACGTACGCGATGCCATAGAAATATATTATTGAAAATGCTTCACTTTCCTGTGATTAATAATTCTGTGTCAAGGTTCTTTTCCCCTTTGCTTTCATAGAGCTGAGCTTAATGTGAGCATAGTGTTGCCTGTCTAGGTCTCTTAGCTCTAAAAAATTAAGTAACGGCTAGGTTCTTACCTTGAGGCAGCGCTTGTAATTTACAGGCTTTCTCTCTCTGCTGTTTAAGCAATAACCGTGAGATATAAGTTTAACTATTTTTGGTTAAGACAATAGGAAAGCAAAATATGCTAAACAACGCTCCTGAAACTTCTCCCGGGGACGAGATGCCGTAGTCTGCTGAATGTTCATTAGTAATATCATCATTTGCCTTCAAGATATTGGCAAGGATTAGAACAAAGTGTTTATTTCAAATGTTAGCAATTAATTTTGCCGTGAATCGTCACTGAACATTCTCGGGAGCCTCTTATACCATTCCCTCAATTTCTCCAAGTGCTTTCGAAGGCTCCGTGAGGAATCTCCAGAAGAAAGAATCGCGCTGAAGCCGAAATAACGATCTTTGGAATTCCCGAAGCTCAGTAGCTTTTTCTGATTCTAGCATTCCGATCAGGCTGAAAGAAAGTTAAACATGTCTGTACTTGGCAAAGTTAATTTTGATGTGAACAAATTACTGGCTCTGATCCGTCCTGGATCAGTGTTATTATCTTTTGTAAATGGAAATGTTATCCAAAACCTTTTGGATGGTGGCCTATCTCCTTAAGGAAATCAACAGCTGTCAGGCTCACTTAAGGTTGGGTATACCGGTTCGAGACATAGGCAACTGTGCCTCTGTCACTGAAACTGGATTTCTGCCCACCTTTTCGATGGTGGCCTGTCTCATTAAGGAAATCAGCAGCTGTTAGCCCCACTTAAGGTTGGGTATACCAGTTCGAGACATAGGCAACTTTGTCTCCCCTCATTGAAACTGGATTTCTGCCCACCTTTTGGATGGTGGCCTTCCTCATTAACGAAATCAGTAGCTGTTAGGCCCACTTAAGGTTGGATATACCAGTTCTAGACATAGGCAACTTTGCCTCTGTCATTAAAACTGGATTTTTGCCCACCTTTTTAATGGTGGCCTACCTCCTTAAGGAAATCAGCAGCTGTTAGCCCCACTTAAGGTTGGGTATACTAGTTCGAGACATAGGCAACTGTGCCTCTGTCATTGAAACTGGATTTCTGCCCACCTTTCGATGGTGGCCTGTCTCATTAAGGAAATCAGCAGCTGTTAGCCCCACTTAAGGTTGGGTATACAGTTCTAGACATAGGCAACTGTGCTCTGTCATTGAAACTGGATTTCTGCCCACCTTTTCGATGGTGGCCTGTCTCATTAAGGAAATCAGCAGCTGTTAGCCCCACTTAAAATCAGGTTGGGTATACCAGTTCTGACATAGGCAACTGTGCCTCTGTCATTGAAACTGGATTTCTGCCCACCTTTTCGATGGTGGCCTGTCTCATTAAGGAAATCAGCAGCTGTTAGCCTCACATTAAATTTCTGCCCACCTTTTCGATGGTGGCCTGTCTCATTAAGGAAATCAGCAGCTGTTAGCCCCACTTAACTAGGTTGGGTATACCAGTTCTAGACATAGGCAACTGTGCCTCTGTCATTGAAACTGGATTTCTGCCCACCTTTTCGATGGTGGCCTGTCTCATTAAGGAAATCAGCAGCTGTTAGCCCCACTGTTGGGTATACCCCATAGCAACTGTGCCTCTGTCATTGAAACTGGTTGGGTATACCAGTTCTAGACATAGGCAACTGTGCCTCTGTCATTGAAACTGGATTTCTGCCCACCTTTCGATGGTGGCCTGTCTCATTAAGGAAATCAGCAGCTGTTAGCCCCACTTCAGCAGCTTTAGCCCCACTTAAGGGTTGGGTATACCAGTTCTAGACATAGGCAACTGTGCCTCTGTCATTGAAACTGGATTTCTGCCCACCTTTTCGATGGTGGCCTGTCTCATTAAGGAAATCAGCAGCTGTTAGCCCCACTTAAGGTTGGGTATACCAGTTCTAGACATAGGCAACTGTGCCTCTGTCATTGAAACTGGATTTCTGCCCACCTTTTCGATGGTGGCCTGTCTCATTAAGGAAATCAGCAGCTTTCAGGCCCACTTAAGGTTGGGTATACCACTTCGAGACATAGGCGACTGTGCCTCTGTCATTGAAACTGGATTTCTGCCCACCTTTTCGATGGTGGCCTGTCTCATTAAGGAAATCAGCAGCTGTTAGCCCCACTTAAGGTTGGGTATACCAGTTCTAGACATAGGCAACTGTGCCTCTGTCATTGAAACTGGATTTCTGCCCACCTTTTCGATGGTGGCCTGTCTCATTAAGGAAATCAGCAGCTGTTAGCCCCACTTAAGGTTGGGTATACCAGTTCTAGACATAGGCAACTGTGCCTCTGTCATTGAAACTGGATTTCTGCCCACCTTTTGTCATTGAAACTGGTTTCTGCCTGTGGTGGTGGCCTGTCTCATTAAGGAAATCAGCAGCTGTTAGCCCCACTTAAGGTTGTTCTAGACATAGGCAACTGTGCCTCTGACATTGAAACTGGACTTTGCCCACCTTTTAATGGTGGCAAATCAGCAGCTGTTACTGTGCCTCTGTCATTGAAACTGGATTTCTGCCCACCTTTTCGATGGTGGCCTGTCTCATTAAGGAAATCAGCAGCTGTTAGCCCCACTTAAGGTTGGGTATACCAGTTCTAGACATAGGCAACTGTGCCTCTGTCATTGAAACTGGATTTCTGCCCACCTTTTCGATGGTGGCCTGTCTCATTAAGGAAATCAGCAGCTGTTAGCCCCACTTAAGGTTGGGTATACCAGTTCTAGACATAGGCAACTGTGCCTCTGTCATTGAAACTGGATTTCTGCCCACCTTTTCGATGGTGGCCTGTCTCATTAAGGAAATCAGCAGCTGTTAGGCCCACTTAAGGTTGGGTATACCAGTTCGAGACATAGGCAACTGTGCCTCTGTCATTGAAACTGGATTTCTGCCCACCTTTTCGATGGTGGCCTGTCTCATTAAGAAATCAGCAGCTGTTAGCCCCACTTAAGGTTGGGTATACCAGTTCTAGACATAGGCAACTGTGCCTCTGTCATTGAAACTGGATTTCTGCCCACCTTTTCGATGGTGGCCTGTCTCATTAAGGAAATCAGCAGCTGTTAGCCCCACTTAAGGTTGGGTATACCAGTTCGAGACATAGGCAACTGTGCCCACCTTCTGTCATTGAAAGCTTGGCCATTTCTAGACATAGGCCACCTTTCGATGGTGGCCTGTCTCATTAAGGAAATCAGCAGCTGTTAGCCCCACTTAAGGTTGGGTATACCAGTTCTGACATAGCAACTGTGCCTCTGTCATTGAAACTGGATTTCTGGATTTTGCCCACCTTTTTTCGATGGTGGCCTGTCTCATTAAGGAAATCAGCAGCTGTTAGCCCCACTTAAGGTTGGGTATACCAGTTCTAGACATAGGCAACTGTGCCTCTGTCATTGAAACTGGATTTCTGCCCACCTTTTCGATGGTGGCCTGTCTCATTAAGGAAATCAGCAGCTGTTAGCCCCACTTAAGGTTGGGTATACCAGTTCTAGACATAGGCAACTGTGCCTCTGTCATTGAAACTGGATTTCTGCCCACCTTTTCGATGGTGGCCTGTCTCATTAAGGAAATCAGCAGCTGTTAGCCCCACTTAAGGTTGGGTATACCAGTTCTAGACATAGGCAACTGTGCCTCTGTCATTGAAACTGGATTTCTGCCCACCTTTTCGATGGTGGCCTGTCTCATTAAGGAAATCAGCAGCTGTTGGCCCACTTAAGCAGCTATTAGCCCCACTTGATTTCTGCCCACCTTTTCGATGGTTTGGGAAATAGCAGCTTCTAGACATAGGCAACTGTGCCTCTGTCATTGAAACTGGATTTCTGCCCACCTTTTCGATGGTGGCCTGTCTCATCTCATTAGCCCCACTTAAATCAGCAGCTGTTAGCCCCACTTTTGCCCAACTTGTTGCAGCAGCTGTTAGGCCCACAGTTGGGTATACCAGTTCAACATGGCAACTGTGCCTCTGTCATTGAAACTGGATTTCTGCCCACCTTTTCGATGGTGGCCTGTCTCATTAAGGAAATCAGCAGCTGTTAGCCCCACTTAAGGTTGGGTATACCAGTTCTAGACATAGCAACTGTGCCTCTGTCATTGAAACTGGATTTCTGCCCACCTTTTCGATGGTGGCCTGTCTCATTAAGGAAATCAGCAGCTGTTAGCCCCACTTAAGGTTGGTTTCTAGACATAGGCAACTGTGCCTCTGTCATTGAAACTGGATTTCTGCCCATATGGTGGCCTGTCTCATTAAGGAAATCAGCAGCTATAGATACAGACATAGGCAACTGTGCCTCTGTCATTGAAACTGGATTTCTGCCCACCTTTTCGATGGTGGCCTGTCTCATTAAGGAAATCAGCAGCTGTTAGCCCACTTAAGGTTGGGTATACCAGTTCTAGACATAGGCAACTGTGCCTCTGTCATTGAAACTGGATTTCTGCCCACCTTTTCGATGGTGGCCTGTCTCATTAAGGAAATCAGCAGCTGTTAATCAGTTCAGACATAGGCAACTGTGCCTCTGTCCCCCCCACCTTTCGATGTTGGGAAATCAGCAGCTAGCCCCACTACCAGTTCTAGACATAGGCAACTGTGCCTCTGTCATTGAAACTGGATTTCTGCCCACCTTTTCGATGGTGGCCTGTCTCATTAAGGAAATCAGCAGCTTTAGGCCCACTTAAGGTTGGGTATACCAGTTCGAGACATAGGCAACTGTGCCTCTGTCATTGAAACTGGATTTCTGCCCACCTTTTCGATGGTGGCCTGTCTCATTAAGGAAATCAGCAGCTGTTAGACATAGGCAACTGTGCCTCTGTCATTGAAACTGGATTTCTGCACCTTTTCGATGGTGGCCTGTCTCATTAAGGGAAATCCCACTTTAAGGTTGTCATTGAAACTGGATTTCTGCCCACCTATTCGATGGTGGCCTGTCTCATTCTAAATCAGCAGCTGTTAGCCCCACTTACAACCAGTGTGCCTCTGTCATTGAAACTGGATTTCTGCCCACCTTTCGATGGTGGCCTTCTCATTAATGGAAATCAGCAGCTTTCAGGCCACTTAAGGTTGGGTATACCACTAGACATAGGCGATCAGTCATTGAAACTGGATTTCTGCCCACCTTTTCGATGGTGGCCTGTCTCATTGCGTGAAATCAGCAGCCCCACTTAAGGTTGGGTATACTAGTTCTAGACATAGGCAACTGTGCCTCTGTCATTGAAACTGGATTTCTGCCCACCTTTTCGATGGTGGCCTGTCTCATTAAGGAAATCAGCAGCTGTTAGCCCCACTTAAGGTTGGGTATACCAGTTCTGGACATAGGCAACTGTGCCTCTGTCATTGAAACTGGATTTCTGCCCACCTTTTCGATGGTGGCCTGTCTCATTAAGGAAATCAGCAGCTGTTAGCCCCACTTAAGGTTGGGTATACCAGTTCTAGACATAGGCAACTGTGCCTCTGTCATTGAAACTGGATTTCTGCCCACCTTTTCGATGGTGGCCTGTCTCATTAAGGAAATCAGCAGCTGTTAGCCCCACTTAAGGTTGGGTATACCAGTTCTGAGACATAGGCAACTGTGCCTCTGTCATTGAAACTGGATTTCTGCCCACCTTTTCGATGGTGGCCTGTCTCATTAAGGAAATCAGCAGCTTTCAGGCCCACTTAAGGTTGGGTATACCATTCAGACATAGGCTGTGCCTCTGTCATTGAAACTGGATTTCTGCCCACCTTTCGATGGTGGCCTGTCTCATTAAGGAAATCAGCAGCTGTTAGCCCCACTTTGGTTGGGTATACCAGTTCTAGACATAGGCAACTGTGCCTCTGTCATTGAAACTGGATTTCTGCCCACCTTTTCGATGGTGGCCTGTCTCATTAAGGAAATCAGCAGCTGTTAGCCCCACTTAAGGTTGGGTATACCAGTTCTAGACATAGGCAACTGTGCCTCTGTCATTGAAACTGGATTTCTGCCCACCTTTTCGATGGTGGCCTGTCTCATTAAGGAAATCAGCAGCTTTCAGGCCCACTTAAGGTTGGGTATACCACTTCGAGACATAGGCGACTGTGCCTCTGTCATTGAAACTGGACCTTTTCGATGGTGGCCTGTCTCATTAAGGAAATCAGCAGCTGTTAGCCCCACTGGACTACCTTTTTAGGTTGGGTCTGTCATTGATTGAAACTGGATTTCTGCCCACCTTTTCGATGGTGGCCTGTCTCATTAAGGAAATCAGCAGCTGTTAGCCCCACTTAAGGTTGGGTATACCAGTTCTAGACATAGGCAACTGTGCCTCTGTCATTGAAACTGGATTTCTGCCCACCTTTTCGATGGTGGCCTGTCTCATTAAGGAAATCAGCAGCTGTTAGCCCCACTTAAGGTTGGGTATACCAGTTCTAGACATAGGCAACTGTGCCTCTGTCATTGAAACTGGATTTCTGCCCACCTTTTCGATGGTGGCCTGTCTCATTAAGGAAATCAGCAGCTGTTAGCCCCACTTAAGGTTGGGTATACCAGTTCTAGACATAGGCAACTGTGCCTCTGTCATTGAAACTGGATTTCTGCCCACCTTTTCGATGGTGGCCTGTCTCATTAAGGAAATCAGCAGCTGTTAGCCCCACTTAAGGTTGGGTATACCAGTTCTAGACATAGGCAACTGTGCCTCTGTCATTGAAACTGGATTTCTGCCCACCTTTTCGATGGTGGCCTGTCTCATTAAGGAAATCAACAGCTGTTAGCCCCACTTAAGGTTGGGTATACTAGTTCGAGACATAGGCAACTGTGCCTCTGTCATTGAAACTGGACTTTTGCCCACCTTTTTAATGGTGGCCTACCTCCTTAAGGAAATCAGCAGCTGTTAGGCCCACTTAAGGTTGGGTATACTAGTTCGAGACATAGGCAACTGTGCCTCTGTCATTGAAACTGGATTTCTGCCCACCTTTTCGATGGTGGCCTGTCTCATTAAGGAAATCAGCAGCTTTCAGGCCCACTTAAGGTTGGGTATACCACTTCGAGACATAGGCGACTGTGCCTCTGTCATTGAAACTGGATTTCTGCCCACCTTTTCGATGGTGGCCTGTCTCATTAAGGAAATCAGCAGCTGTTAGCCCCACTTAAGGTTGGGTATACCAGTTCTAGACATAGGCAACTGTGCCTCTGTCATTGAAACTGGACTTTTGCCCACCTTTTTAATGGTGGCCTACCTCCTTAAGGAAATCAGCAGCTGTTAGGCCCACTTAAGGTTGGGTATACTAGTTCGAGACATAGGCAACTGTGCCTCTGTCATTGAAACTGGATTTCTGCCCACCTTTTCGATGGTGGCCTGTCTCATTAAGGAAATCAGCAGCTTTCAGGCCCACTTAAGGTTGGGTATACCACTTCGAGACATAGGCGACTGTGCCTCTGTCATCGAAACTGGATTTCTGCCCACCTTTTGGATGGTGGCCTGTCTCCTTAAGGAAATCAGCAGCTGTCAGGCTTTCTTAAGGTTGAGTATACCCTTTAAATTTAATTGTCATTCTTCCGTTTTTCATCTTATTCTCAGCGATGGGAACATTTCTTTCGCTACAGTTGCAATAAACACATTGGTTTTATATTCTTACGTTTTTGTTTGAGTATAACATTCCTACAAATGGACCTAGTTTTTTGTGTACTGTAAAAGAAAGCTACTGAGATGGCTTTTTGTCCGTCCGTCCGCCCTCGGGTCTTAAAAACGAATGAGGCTAGAGGGCTGCACATTGGTAAGTTGATCATCCACCCCCCAGTCATCAAACACACCAAATTGCAGCCCTCTAGCCTCAGTAGTTTTTTGTATTTTATTTAAGGTTAAAGTTATCCATATTCGTACTTCTGGCACCGCTGTAGGTACCAACAACACATGCCACCACCGGACCGTGGCTGGGTTTCATGGGCCGCAGCTGTAAGTTTCATGGGCCGTGGCTGTACAGAAAACTCAATTGCGCCGAAGAAACTTCGGCGCATTCTTCACATTTTTTTTGTTTTAGATTTCACAGCACATGAGTCGAGAGCGATGGTGAACTGGAATTATGTTATACTAATAACAGTATCTATACTTTAAGAATATCACGGTATCGAAGACATGGCCGTTATGACAACAGTGTACGTGAGGAAATCTTTAATCACAAAATAATTAGCAGTATTTAGCAACCAGTATCATACGTTGCCTCGAGTTGCCATAAACCGCCATTTCTTTTGCCAGCAACGTTATTTCGTCCTTCTGCCGCCTGATTGGCCGTTTGTGTAGGGTTTAACATCTAACTTCATTGTGGTAAGTGTTAAACTCCATTGTTCGCGGACATCATAACAGATACCTCATTGATTTTCTTGGAGAAGTTGTAACCTGCCATCGAATACTGGTGATTTTCAAGTAACAGCAGTTTTGTTTTAAAAAGCTAATGTTAGTTTATACGTAAGAAATCTTATGCCTACTCAAACTACGGAGAAATAACATTACAGACAGAGCAATGCTTATTTGAGCAAGCACAAGGCTGGCTGAATCGAAGTACTAGTTATTTGAGTGGAAACGCCATTAAATAAAGTTCCATTCCCATAAATTATATAAATTTAGAAATTTGGCTGGGGTTGGCGTAACATGGGTTTCAAATGATATTTCCTATCTACTAGGTGTGATTTTGGAGCGTAACCTTAAACGATATTCATCAATTTCTCAAAGATACATTTATTGCTGTTTAAGAGCGTAACCTAGGCATGGTTATGTTGATATTTTATTTTCCTGTGTGTAATAGATCCTTGGCTTAAACTACGAAGAATGAGGGAGGCATCACACGGCCTATTTCTTTTGACATAACGTGATGCTTCATTGAAAAGCACCTGTTGTCCCTTTTTTGCAACAAGGGTCGAATCACTTCTCTTGCTGCAGCAAACAAACATGCTCCTTACTTCAGGTCCAAGGTGCAGTCGTTTGTGCATTTAGCTGTGAAATGCCGTTAGTACCGCTGTATTTCGTAAATATGTTTACAATATTGAACCTCGTACTTACAGTCGATTGCTGCTTCCCGAAGCCTAGGCCTACCTACCTCGATTGTAATTCTAAACTGATTGTTAATGATATCAAGCGTGGCCGTGAGCTGTGAACTTCGCTCACAGATTACTTTGGACAGCATAAATTTTCAGTAATAGCACTGGCTAGTCATACTTCTACAATGTTGATTATGTTTGCGCTCCGTCAGTTGTGGTCAGAGTCTATTTAGCAGATGAGGTTGGAACATGAATCTTGCTACCAACATCATTTACTTTTTGTACAGCCTGACCACCAGGTAGGGAAACATGTTGGAAAATATATTAGTGTGACACAGCCTATTAGTACTATATTCAGTGACGCAAACAATCTAGGTAATTTTGATTTGCTCGTTTTTGTCCGGTACATTCACTGATATAATCTGTATATCGATATTTACAAATCACGGGTATTTGTTATATTTTCAATATACTTGTCAAGATTCTCATGCTTTTCTCTTGTGACAAAATAAAAGGTAAAGTATTTATTTTTCAGTAATTTTCCTTTCCTTGCTCTGTTTAGAAAGTTTTATGATGATGTCTGTTAACTCTTATGTCTATTACAACACGCGTTAATTAGTACGACCGACAAATGTGTGTATATATAACTGTATATGTATATGTATATATATATACAGTATATACAGCTTGTTTCAGTCTATGATACTCAACCTACAGTCTAATCAGTAAACAATTCCCATCAAACTTTTTGTCTCGGCCCCGTCCCCACCCAGGTCCCACCCAATCCGAACGCTTTAGTTTATGCTCCGTAAACGCCAGTGCCTCATCCAATACCATCCTTTTATTTCCGGACAATAATGTTCTGCAAATGTATGAATATTCCCTTTGTTCGCTCTTTAACTTTCCCGGTGGATAGATCTGATTACATCGTCGGCAGGCTACAAATTAATCCAATTCCACGCAAACTTTTGCGGCGAAAAGAATGACAGAATTTGGCAATCCGAACGGCAAACACTAAGCGCAGCAGCAGGCAGGCTAGGCAGGCTAGGCAGGCAGGCTAGCAGGCTAGGCAAGTCAGGATTTCAGGGCTTCGTAATCAGCATTTTATTCGGGGCCGGTAATCTATTTTATTCCCTCTTTCACTCGTTTAATTACTTATTCATTTCATTATTCATTTGTTGCTCTTCGTGTATTCCGGCGTTTGCTTTTTTTTTTTTTTACCAAGCTTGGAATATTGTTGGACTAATCGAGGTTCCTTTGTTTTTCGTTTGTTTTCGAAATTCCTGAAATGATCGGAAACTGAAAGGCTCGAATTAGCCAAGCGCGTTCAGCTTTTATCTTGAAATATAATAAGGCTTCGTGGGCGATGATCAACGTGGGTCTAGACTGGCATGAGTCTTCGTGGCTTAATATTTGTTTTGAAGTGAGGGAAGTTTAAAAGCAAAAGGAAAGCTGTATGCAGTGTGACTTTTCTTTACAGAGAAAGTGACTTCGCACTACGGATGAATTGTGCAGGATATGTAAGGAGGCGAACATACTGCTGATGAGACATCTGCGCAGATGTGTGAAGAGGTTGGGAGGCTGTGGGATACTGAATGTAGCAGTGACTGACTTCTGTTTTTACCTGGGGCCATCCCATCTCTTAGTGTAAAAAGCTTCTGTGTACAGTAAATTAAGAATATTTATCCTTGGGCAGTGAAAATATTAACTCGAGTCACTGAGTTTCAAGACGGTTGATCCCTTAGGGGGCGATAGTGCCGTCAGTGCACCTCATGCGGTGCACTGTAGGCATTACTTAAGGTTCTTTGCAGCGACCCTTCGGGTCCCAGCTGCAACCCCTTTTATTCTTTTTACTGTACCTCTGTTCATATTCTTTCTTCCAGGTCACCTTCCATCCTCTCCTAACAATTGTTACATGGTCCAACTGCGAGGTTTTCCTCCTGTTACACCTTTCAAACCTCTTTACTCTCAATTTCCCTTTCAGAGCTGAATGAACTCATAGCTCCCAGCGCTTAGCCTTTGGCAAGAATTCTATATTCAATATTCCTTCAAGACGGTTGATAACATTTTACCAAACATGTTAATGGGTCGTCTTCATGCATGATTGACCAGGGACTGATTAACCAGCGAGGAAGATAGGTCAAAGGTTAACGTTATGATAAAGAAAAAAAAATTGAACCTGTTTGGTGATGAAAAATTAATAAGCAATCTTCGCGATGTGATTGAATCCTAGAATAACACTTTAACGTTAATGATATCCAGTTTGAACTTAAGAATTAGACACGAGCAGGGTTGCAATATACTCACCGCACTAGTAAGATTGTTCTCGTTTTTTTATTTTTTTTTATTTTCGAAACTCCCCATTTATGTTACACACACACACACACACACACACACACACACACACACACACATATATATATATATATATATATATATATATATATATATATATATATATATATATATATATATATATATATATATATATATATATATATATGCATTTTCTATTGAAGTTTGTGGCATTTTTCATAGATACTATCTTTTTATCAACGCTATCAATCAGTCTTTACTTCTTTTTCTATATAAAAAGATATTATCTGCGAACAATGCCACTAACTTCATATATATATATATATATATATATATATATATATATATATATATATATATATATATATATATATATATATATATATATTTATAAGAGAGAGAGAGAGAGAGAGAGAGAGAGAGAGAGAGAGAGAGAGAGAGAGAGATGTTCCATACCTTACGTCACGTACTAGTTAACTTGAAATAATCATTTTTATCTAACAACTGTTATTTAGTTTTGTAGTCTGGAACGGCACGAGGATTACTTATGTTGCAGTAGATACCTTTTTTTAAAAAGCAGTTTCTATTTCTATTTCCTCTTCTATTTACCGCTCCAACTGCGTCCTTAATGAATTGTAGCTGCCGGATAAACATAAAAAAAAAATTAAATAGACCTCTCTCACATCCTATGAAAAAAAACAGATTGTTATTAAAACCATAGTTTTCCTTCTAAAATCCACCTCTCTCTCTCTCTCTCTCTCTCTCTCTCTCTCTCTCTCTCTCTCTCTCTGGTAGACATCAGAGGTGCCTCACACTGAGGGACCTGGGGCAACCTGAACGAACTGTAAGGTCTGTAAGGTAAGGTAAGGTAAGGTCTCGTAGCACTTGCCACACCTAAATGATTAACATTGGAGTTATAGAATTATTGGCATTTCTAACCCCATTTTCGTTCACTTTATTCTGCACTTACTCCAGTTTCATATCTTCATTTATTTCCACCGTCTGTCTATTGTCTTTCTTTATCATCTGCTCTTCTTTGCTTATTTAGTGCAGATTTTTTTTAATGAATTACCATAGATTTTGTTCGTAACTATAACTGCAGATTTTTCAGTTGCAAAATAGTAACCAGTCCTTTTTATGAAGGCTTTACTTGCTGCATTGAGATTTTAGGACATGTGGACATGTCCTTATAGTAACAAAATTATCATATATATATATATATATATATATATATATATATATATATATATATATAGATAGATAGATAGATAGATAGATAGATAGATAGATAGATAGATAGATAGATAGATAGATAGATAGATAGATAGATATTTCCTTCATTAAAACCGCCATTTTTTTAACAGTCGATTTAATTAATATATTGACATTATTAATCTACAAAAAAGGAAGTAAAGAAATAGACTGGAAAGGTAAAACTTATAACTCCTTTTCTAACAAGTCAAAAAACCCAAACATTCTGCGTTCACTCCTCGCCCGTTCGCTTATTCACAGCATTTTCCTCTGTCAAAACGTTCCATTGTGGCTCTTTTTCATCCACGTACCCCTTCGCTCTTTCCTTATTCTCTCCATCGCCGTCTCCTTTCACTTTCTTTTCATCGGCGTGTCCACTCACTTTCTCCCCCCCCCAGATATTTTCGCTCTCCCCATTCAAAATTCCCTCTCAGGCTTTCACTTGCTTTCACTTGACATGTCAGCCTCCCGACAAACTTTTTCTTTTTCGGCCCAACGCTGGGCCTACTAGGTAGGTACCCCCGGTGTTTTGTTGTTCTCCTCTCTCTCTCTCTCTCTCTCTCTCTCTCTCTCTCTCTCATCCAAAGCTTGAGTTCGGCCACAACCGACCTTTAGTTTTGTATATTTTTATTCGTTCCTTCTTCTAGGCAAATTTCTCTCTCTCTCTCTCTCTCTCTCTCTCTCTCTCTCTCTCTCTCATCCAAAGCTTGAGTTAGGTCACAATCGACCTTTAGTTTTGTATATTTTTATTCCTTCCTTCTTCTAGGCAAAAATTCTCTCTCTCTCTCTCTCTCTCTCTCTCTCTCTCTCTCTCTCTCTCTCTCTCTCTCTCTCTCTCTCATCCAAAGCTTGAGTTCGGTCACAACCGACCTTTAGTTTTGTATAATGTTATTCTTTCCTTCTTCTAGTAAATTTCTCTCTCTCTCTCTCTCTCTCTCTCTCTCTCTCTCTCTCTCTCTCAATCCAAAGCTTGAGTTCGGTCACAACCGACCTTTAGTTTTGTATAATTTTATTCTTTCCTCCTTCTAGGCAAATTTCTCTCTCTCTCTCTCTCTCTCTCTCTCTCTCTCTCTCTCTCTCTCTCTCTCTCATCCAAAGCTTGAGTTCGGTCACAACCGACCTTTAGTTTTGTATATTTTTATTCTTTCCTTCTTCTAGGTAAATCTCTCTCTCTCTCTCTCTCTCTCTCTCTCTCTCTCTCTCTCTCTCTCTCATCCAATGCTTGATCGTTTCAAGTATTTAATTTTTTTAACGCGTTTACAACCGAACTTTGATGTTATATTTATTTTTTGTTTCTTTACTTCATCTAGCTAAGGTTTTCATTACTCTCTCTCTCTCTCTCTCTCTCTCTCTCTCTCTCTCTCTCTCTCTCTCTCTCTCTCTCTCTCTCTCTCATTCAGATATGTAATGATTTTCAATGTGCTTACTACTAGCTTTCGGTCTTTTATTTTTTTTCCATTATTTTTCCTTTTATCCATTTTTGTAGATTTTATGTTTATGTTGATTTTATTTTCCTACTCTTCGTTTGCGAGTTATTTCTGATTTTTGGTATTCCATTTCAATGTCATGTAAATCTTTCGAGTGAAAGAAGACAAACGGCTATGGAAACGCGGATGAATTTACAAAGTTCTGGAATCTGGAGAAATGACACATTTCTTTTTGAAAGTGACTTACTCTCATGTCTGTAACTCTGTTCATTATCTGAAAGAAACTGGACAAGAAAATTAGGGAACTGTTAAATTTTTTTATTAATGCTTGCAAAAACGTTCGATGTCATTTGATTGAAGAAGATCAAATGTGAAGATACCAAACTTGATCTCTGTTTAATATCAACTAGTTTCACTGTTTCCAATTTTTATCCAATCATCTGCTATAACGAAATGAATCTCGTTGTATTTACAGTTTTCCGGTAGGGGGGCCAGTGCCGTCAGTGCGCCTCACTTGGTGCACTGTAGGCATTACTTAAGGGTCTTTGCAGGGTCCTTTCGGCCCCTAACTGCAACCTCTCTCATTGCTTTTACTGTACCTTCGTTCATATTCTCTTTCTTCCATCTGACTTTCCACCCTCCCTTACAGTTGATTTATAGTGGAACTGCGAGGTTTTCCTCCTGTTACACCTTTCAACCCTCTCTACTGTCAATTTCCCCTTCAGAACTGAATGACCACATAGGTCCCAGCGCTTGGCCTTTGGCCTAAATTTTATATTCTATTCTATTCTAAATTCTGTATTCTATTTTATTCGATTTGCAGAGTTTAAAGTGAGGAGGATAATTGAAGACTGGTAAATCTCATTTGAACCACAATAAGAAGAACTGTAGAGGTAAGTTGATAACATTCATTTTTATCTGTTGTTGGAATGGAATGGAATGGAATCTAGAATTTAGGCCAAAGGCAAAGCACTGGGTCCTATGAGGTCATTCAGCGCTGAAACGGAAATTGAGAGTAGAAAGGTCTGAAAGGCGTAACGGGAGGAAAAAACCTCGCAATTGCTCTATGAAACAACTGTTAGGAGAGGATTGATAGCAAGAAGGAAGAAAGAGAATATGAACAGAGGTACAGTAAAAGGACTGAAAGGGGTTGCAGCTAGGGGCCGAAGGCACGCTGCAAAGAACCCTAAGTAATACCTACAATGCCCCGCGTGAGGTGCACTGACGGCAATACCCTCCTACGGGGATTATCAGTTGTTGATTAAAGTTTAGTAAGTATTACTGGAGCAATGGAGGCTAAAAACTTAACGGACAAGCGACTTCCAGGCACCAGCGGATCCAGGGGGGGCCACCTGGGCACGTGCCCCCCCCCCCACCCCCCCAGGAAAAATAATGACAAAATAATAATATTGAAGATTTAGATCATAATAACATAAATGAGAAATGTAAAAAGAGGAAAAAATAAAAGATCTATTATAGAAATAATATATATGTATGTATGTATAATATGAAAATTGGTGGTCCCCCCATGACATTTTTCTGGATTCGCCAGTGCGTCCAGGTACATTGTCTGACGAACATAAAAACGTCTGCGTGTGGGTAAGGTTACGGCAAACTCACAATAAGATTCACATTAAATTTTAAAATAATAACGTGAAATAAACGTCGCTACACATTTAGAGAACTCCATGAATTATTATTATTATTATTATTATTATTCAGAAAAAGAATCCCCCAGTCATATGGAACAAGCCCACAGGGGCCATTCCCCGTAGGGGAGTAGTGCCGTCAGTGCACCTCAAACGGTGCGCCGTAGGCATTACGTAAGGTTATTTGAAGCGTGCCTTCGGCCCCTAGCTGCAACCCCTTTTGTTCCTTTTACTGTACCTCCATTTATATTCTCTTTCTTCCATCTTACTTTCCTCCCTCTTCTAACAATTGATTCATAGTGCAACTGCGAGGTTTTCCTCCTGTTGCACCTGTCCAACATCTTACTGTCAATTTCCGTTTCAGCGCTGAATGATCTCATAGGTCCCAGTGCTTGGCCTTTGGCCTAAAATCTATATCCAACTCAATTCAATCAGTTTAGACCCAACGAGAATGAAAGTGAAACTTATGGACATCAGAATGGCTTGAGGGCCGTTAAAAGGAGAAGCTTTGTCTCCTGTGTTTGAGATGACTACTTTCTGAACTGGCAACCAGCTCATCGCTCAAGTAAAAGTTTTTTAGGCTTTCTACCAAAAGAGGCGTGTTAACATATACACTTTTATGTGTTGTATGCTAAGTGATCTTTGTTTTGGGGGCTTGGGGTATGTTAGGAAAGATGTATGCCCATACAGTAAGGGTGAAAAGGCCAGCAGGGTGTTGATTAAAATTCCTGGTTTCTAGAACTACTTTTTTTTGTTAGGGGGAAGTGTCAGTTTTACAACGAAAATCCGACCCAACAAAAAACGTGAGTTTATCAAGGAAGACATTGAAAGGTTTGAACGGGTCAGATTATGGGGTTTTACTGTATATATATATATATATATATATATATATATATATATATATATATATATATATATATATATATATATATATATATATATATATATATATATATCCATTTATATATATATATATATATATATATATATATATATATATATATATATATATATACACACATTCTACCTCAGAACCTCAAAGCAGGCTGAGCTAGTTATGAACAATCGTCTTACCAACGTAAAGGTTTCGGAAAATGGCAATTATTACTGATCAGTCTTGAATGGAAAAACATAGCTTAGAAGCTTGTTTTGTACAAAAACATAGTTCTACAAAGGTGCTATACACATACTCTATATATACTGTATATATATGTATATATATCTACATATATATATTATACATATCCTTACTTTATGTACATACATATGTATGTGTGTGTGTGTTTACATACATACATACATACATACATACATACATACATACATACATACATACATACACACAAATATGCGCAAGCTTTCTTCACACACATACATATGCATACATATAAGCCATCTTCATACAAATGCACAGAAGCACATTTATATTTATACACATACATATGTATAAGCATCTTTATGCAAGAACACATACAAATGCTCGAATATCACATCCTTCCGGCCTACAAATGTCTCGTCGCGAGGTGTGGAGAGACACGAGATCAGGGGTCGCAGTCCCCCCGCCCCCCGCCCTTCCATCGAGGAATATTTTATTCTGTTTTAGGACTAAAGTATAAAGGGATAGGTTAGGGAGAACCTGCTAAAAGTTTTATTTGGGTTTTATTTTATGTAACCAATCTTCGTGCATATAAACACAGACAAGTTATGTATATATATATATATATATATATATATATATATATATATATATATATATATATATATATATATATATATATATATATATGTATATGTATATATTGTGAATGTTCATTTTAGTTATCAATATGAAATTCTCCTTCAGTATCTTCTCATCCTTTTTCAGTTTTCATCCTCCACCAGTTTCCTTCAGTCTTTTTCCCCTCTGCTTCTAATTCCTCTTATCCTCTTCCATCTCAATCTCTACTGTTTTTCTTATTTTTTTCCCCGACTCCTTGGCTCTTTCATCTCTTTCTAAATCCTTCCACTCCTCCTTCACTCCTTTCATCTTCCGTCCACCCTGTTTCCTCTTGTTCTCTATAACTCCTCCTCCTACTCCTCCTTCTGGTCTTACTAATCATCCTTGTCTTCCTCCTCCTCCTCCTCCTCCTCCTCTTCTTCTTCCTCCTCCTCCTCCTCCTCCTCCTCCTCCTCTTCCTCTTCTGGTCTTACTACTCCTCCTTGTCTTCCTCCTCCTCCTCCTCCTCCTCCTCCTCCTCCTCCTTCTGGTCTTACTACTCCTCCTTGTCTTCCTCCTCCTCCTCCTTCTGGTCTTACTACTCCTCCTTGTCTTCTTCCTCCTCCTCCTCCTCCTCCTCCTCTGGTCTTACTACTCCTCCTTGTCTTCCTCTTCCTCCTCCTCCTCCTCCTCCTCTTCTTCTGGTCTTGCTACTCCTCCTTGTCTTCCTCTTCTTCCTCTTCCTCCTCCTCCTCCTCCTCCTCTTCTGGTCTTACTACTCCTCCTTGTCTTCTTCCTCCTCTTCCTCCTCCTCCTCTTCTGGTCTTACTACTCCTCCTTGTCTTCCTCCTCCTCCTCATCTTCCTCCTGGTCTTCCTCCTCATCCTCCTCCTGGTCTTACACCTCCTCCACCTCATCCCTCTCCGTCTCCTCCTCCACCTCCTCCTTCCCCTCCTCCAGCTCCTGTTCCTCCAGGGCTTTGCATTATGGATGCGTCATAATGCCGAAGTAATGTAGGCGTAAGAGATGCCGGCATTAATCCGTCGGCAGCAAAATAATTCTCTGCCACACAGGTGGAAACGTTAATTACGGTAATGAGTCACTCGCGCTACAACTTGGCAGCCGTCCATTATGTGAGCCGATTGAAGCAGCGTTTCACCTGTTTGGATTTAGAAGAATTTATGCGGGGCGTTCTGAGCCTGACCTCCCCGTCGCGAACTCTCCCTCCCCCTCTACCCTCTCTCCCTCCCTAACTCCCTCCCTCTCAACATCCCGATGTTCACTTGTTCCAATTCACATCTCCCGATAAAGTATTCATTGGCGTCCATTTGCAGGCGCGCATTGCCAACCAATCAGATGCAGGTTTACATCGGTTTTCGAATGAATTATGTTTACGGCGATTAGCTCTTCACAGCCTCTCTCTCTCTCTCTCTCTCTCTCTCTCTCTCTCTCTCTCTCATCTAACCTTTGAAGCATTGCAACGCTTTATATACAACGTTCATCAGAGCTGCCAGTGGAACTTGATGTGCTTTTCATTGCTCTGTGAGAAGAGGCTTTTGCCTAAGTAAGCAGCTGAAGGAAGGAGCGGGTTTGAAAATATTGAAATAAAAGGTGTTTATTGGAGGCGCCTTTGTGGGATGCTGCTGATCCTTCAGCGGCACTGAATGATGTCTATTAGCGGATGAGAGAGAGAGAGAGAGAGAGAGAGAGAGAGAGAGAGAGAGAGAGAGAGAGAGAGAGAGAGAGGTGGGGGGGAGGGAGAGAATGATGCTTAAGAGATCTGAAAGATGCAATGAGAAAACTGGAAAATTTAGCCAAGTAGATGGTTCAAGAACGACCTATTTGCCTCTCTCTCTCTCTCTCTCTCTCTCTCTCTCTCTCTCTCTCTCTCTCTCTCTCTCTCTATATATATATATATATATATATATATATATATATATATATATATATATATATATATATATATATATATATACAGTATATATACATATACTTGGTTAGATTTTCAATTTTCTCATTCCATCTTTCAGATTTCTTAAGCATCATATATATATATATATATATATATATATATATATATATATATATATATATATATATATATATATATATATATATATATATATATATATATATATATACTGTATATATACATATATATATATACACACACACACACACACACACACACACACACACACATATATATATATATATATATATATATATATATATATATATATATATATATATATATATATATATATATATATATATATATATATGCGTAAAGTGCGTACATGTGTCGTAAAAGGATAGATCGAAAAAGCGAGGGGGGAACTTTTTCGTTTTTGTAATGTTTTCATAAACATCATTCCTGTTGCCAACGGTAGGCTACCACTGTAGTATGTCACAATGTCTTTGAGTTATCACGGCCCTTTCCATTACCGTGGTTTCTTGGGTAGCACCGGCAGGTGGAACTAACGTAAGGCCGCTGATGCTTAATCGGGATAGAATGAAACCCGTTACCAGGTGAGCTATAGGGAATGTGAGATGGGAAATCTGGGAATGGTTATAAGACAAACAGGTGAGGTAGGATAAACTATATAAGCCCAGTTTCCTTTTTAGTTTTCTGTAAAAGAAAACTATTCTGCCGGCTTTGTTTGTCCGTCCGCACTTTTTCTGTCCGTCCTCAGATCTCAAAAACTACTGAGGCTAGAGGGCTGCAAATTGGTATGTTGATCATCCACCCTCCAATCATCAAACATACCAAATTGCAGCCCTCTAGCCTCAGTATTTTTTATTTTAATTAAGGTTAAAGTTAGCCATAATTGTACTTCTGGCAACGATATAGGCCAGGCCACCACGGGGTCGTGGTTAAAGTTTCATGGGCCGCGGCTCATGCAGCATTACACTCAGACCACCGAAAGATAGATCTATTTTCGGTGGTCTTGATTATACGATGTACAGAAAACTCGATTGCGCCGAAGAAACTTCGGCGCATGTTTTACTTGTTTTTTTTTTTACTACTTGAAGACATTTTTATAGTGTTATTTATGAGCAGACATCATCTAAATTACAAAGCACTTGAGATAATGTTTCTAGATGTACTCGGTACTGCAGTGTTTCCAGTTATTTTAGGATACTTGCACACTTTTGCCAATCGCGATGTTTTTCCTAGTAGATTATAATTTGTTCTTACCAGAATTCATAGGCCTGATGCTGAATCTCGTCATTATCAAAATCATTGCTATGTGTTTTTTTTATATGCTGCTACAGTCTCTAGTAGAAGTAATAGCAATAATGATACTAGAGGCGGTGGTGCAGAATATCGTTTCTCAGACAGTTGTTTAAATAAACTAAATAAAATAACTTGAGAACTACTTCATACCTGAACAATTTCAGAGCGAAAGTTTTCCGTAAAACTGTCGACGCAAATTAGGAATGGAACTCACCTAAGTGTATGAAGAGAAGGAAATGCTATTAAATATGTGACTGAATGCAGGTAATACAAAATAATTAAAGTAAATTAGTAGCTTGAACTTCAAGTCAGTGGCCCCTTTGGTGGGCTTGTTCCATACGAATAGGGTTCATATTCTGAATAATAATAAATGATAATAATATTTCTATAAATTTTTCAGTCATACACTTTTTCTTTCCCTTTTGAAGAAACTGGCTCCAGAACGTGCTGCCAATTCAATTTTCAGCAAGTCTGTTCGGATGGAGTTGCTAGCCATGTGCCCTTTACTAGCTAAGACTCACCACAGCTGACCAACTATCAGTTGCAATATTTAGTGTTTAAGCTCGTTGGCTAGTGTACGTGAATGTATGTGAGTGTATGCGAGTGCATTTATCAACCAAGGGGAAAAAACGCTCAAATGAATTACAGCACTAAGCCTGGTTTTCTTTAGACAAGCATGCGAGCTCCTTTTCAAGATTCTTATAGCGTTGGGAAGATTGGGGAAGCTGCCGCGCTTCGAAACGAGTAGCACTAACTAACCCTAAAAACGATGGCGCGTCTAGAAAATAGAGCCGTGCAAACCAGTTAGCTTTCTGATTTGCAGAGTTCTCAGATTATTAAGGGGAGTCCGAAGCTCGTTTCTCGAAAGAAAAGAAAAGGACTTCATTTTTAGAGTGTTTTTATGCAATGTAAACAACCAACCACACACAGCGACCATCCCTGGTTTGACATTCAAAGGCAGAGAACCTCTCTACTGCCATAGATTTATTCGTCTCAGTCTCCCGAATATTTACAAGAGAGTTTTGACTGTACAGTAGAATCTCGAGCAACATTGCCGAGGAATATCCACATTTGTGACAGAAACAGATACAGCTGGAAGGAGAGGAGATGAAAAACATCACCCCAATCTCCTTCAGAGGGTTTTTATCCTCTTAAATCAAAACCATTCGAAGTACAAAAGACTCCCCGAGGATCAACGTCTGTTTCGCTTCCTATTGGATACTTTTATTTATTTTTTTTTAGCTTTTTCTTCTTCTTCTTCTTTTTTTTTTGCAACGTTAAATCCTTCAAGAAAGTGTACACACTGAATGTCTGCTGCTGCTGGAGAAGGAAACCTTTAGGCAATGGAGTTTCCCAACGCTGCGAGATTTCCCTCTGAAGAAATGATTGCACGAGGAGGAGGAGGAGGAGGAGGAGGAGGAGGAAGAAGAAGAAGAAGAAGAAGAAGAAGAAGAGGAGGAGGAGGAGGAGGAAGAAGAAGAGGAGGAGGAAGAGGAGGTGGAGGAGAGAAGAGAAGGAGGAAGAAGAGGAGGGGGAGAAAGATGAAGAGGAGGAGGAAAAGGAGGAGGAGAAAGAGGAGAGGAGGAGGAGGGAGAGGAGGAGGAGAGGATAAGGAGGAGGAGGAGAAGAGGAGGATAGGATGAGGAGGAGAAGGAGGAGGAAGAGGGGAAGATGAGAAGGAGAGGAGGAGAAAGAGGAGGAAGAGGAGGAGGAGGAGGAGGAAGAGGAGGTGGAGGAGGAAGAGAGGAGGAAGAGGAAGGGGTTAGAAGAGAAGAAGGGGAGGAGGAGAAGAGGAGGAAGAGGAAGAAGAAGAAGAAGAGGAGGAGGAAGAAGAAGAGGAGGAGGAGGAGGAGGAGGAGGAGAAGGCGAGGCAAGTGTTCAGAAATCTGGAGGAAGATTGGCTGGTGTATCGTATAGTTTAAAAAACAGTATAAGATAGCAAAGGATAACATAGAATGATATACAAGGCAGCAAAAAGTAAGCACATAGATAAATAAAATAGAGAGAGAGAGAGAGAGAGAGAGAGAGAGAGAGAGAGAGAGAGAGAGAGCTGACTGAAAATTAATTCCAATGTTTCATCCGGCTGCGAATTTTTTCCCGTATGCTCTATTCGTCTCATTTCCTCTGTGCAAAATGGAAAAGTGTAATTGCTAGTGTCTATATATATACAGTATATATATATATATATATATATATATATATATATATATATATATATATATATATATAATTTATATATATATATATATATAATGTGTATATGCATATTATATATATATATATATATATATATATATATATATATATATATATATATATATATATATATATATATATATATATATATATATATATATATATATATATATATATATATATATATATATATATATATATATATATATATATATATATATATATATATATATATATATATATATATATATATATATATATATATATATATATATATATATATATATATATATATATATATATATATATATATATATATGCACACACCACACACACATTTATTTATATATATATATATATATATATAATATATATATATATATATATATATATATATATATATATATATATATATACACGTACATACACACAGACAGTAACGCCTCCACCCACATTCGAATCCAGAAGGGAGACTTCAAAGGCAACGCCTTAACCAACGGCGTGGAGGAGAGAGAGAGAGAGAGAGAGAGAGAGAGAGAGAGAGAGAGAGAGAGAGAGACCTCCGACGTTTGTACTCTCTTTGGGTATTGCTTCTTTAAAAATTCAAGTACAGGCAACAAACACCGGCGAATTAAAGCCGGGTCCATCATAAGTTGTCAAGGCCAGTTGGGTTTAGGCTAAACGCAGGAGGAGGAGGAGGAGGAGGAGGAGGTCTCCTACTTGAAGTGTGAGATTCCATTGAAGCGTTTTCCAAGGGCACGGTCGTTTGAAGGAGCGCCGAGGTGCTGCTTGCTTCTGCTTTTTCTCCTGAGGCTGCTTTTCCTCCCGCTGCTGCTTTTCCCTCCTGCTCTTTCTCCTGTCACTGCTTTTCCTCCTCCAACAGCTTTTCCTGCTGCCGCTGATTTAGTGGCTGCTTTTCCTTCTGCTGCTGCTTTTCCTCCTGCTATTTCTTCTGTCACTGCTTTTCCTCCTCCAACAGCTTTTCCTGCTGCCGCTGATTTAGTGGCTGCTTTTCCTCCTCCTGCTTTTCCTTCTGCTGCTGCTTTTCCTTCTGCTGCTGCTTTTCCTTCTGCTGCTGCTTTTCCTTCTGCTGTTGCTTTACGTGTTACTTTTCCTCCCGTTGCTGCTTTTCTCCTTCTGCTGATTTTGCTGCTGCATTTCCCTCCTCCTTCTGCTTTCCCTCCTGCAGCTGCTTTCCTCCTCCTACCGCTTTTCCTGCTTTCCCTACTGCTTTTCCTCTTGCTGTTGCTTTTCCTGCTGCTTTTCCTCCTCCTCCTCCTCCTGCTTTTCCTCATGCTGCTGCCTTTGCTGTTGCAGGATCGCATTGCTGGGTAATGATCGATTTGCTTGCTGCAAGAAGAGGAGGAAAAGGATGAATTATACCTTGATTTATCTGAGAAGGATTTCAAGTTATTGCTTCGTATTTATAGTAGGTGTTCGGTACATTGTGAGAAGCGACGCTCTGGGTAAATGGAGAGATGATACGTGATGCATTCTTGTCTCTGCTGCTGCTGAGAGAGAGAGAGAGAGAGAGAGAGAGAGAGAGAGAGAGAGAGAGAGAGAGAGAGAGAGAGATTTATTAGGCTCAGCTACTAGTCACACGTTAATTGTAATATATATATATATATATATATATATATATATATATATATATATATATATATATATATATATATATATATATGGATGCATGCAAGAACGATGAAGACATCTCTAAGACTGTTTTAAATATCGTAAATCCATCGTAAGCAAAATTCGTATAAGTTCCAACATATGGTCTGATTAATGCTTATGATCAGCTGCAAGATGAAAAAAAAAATTCTAGCAGTGAAATATTCAAGAAATTAATTGGACCTAAGAGAATAAATGTATCCTGAGAATGAATATATACTGAGCCGTATTTATTTTGGCATCAACCATTTCTAATGGTTATTATGCCATCTTTCGTGTAAAGTAGAAATTTTAGGACTTTTAGTCTGTTAACCTTTTTATAAAACCTTTATTTTCAAATGTCTATATTTCCATCCTAAATCTTCAAACTGGGTCTTTTAATTTTACAAAATATGGTTAACAAAATCATTTGCTGTATATCTCAACGCGCGGAAAATAGACCTTTATTCGCCAGCATTTTATCTTTGAATAGTTCAGTAACGTCTTTTACAAACAGGAGTCTATGATTAGCTCTAATTCCTTTCTTTTCTTTTTTTTTTTGTTACGGAGTAATTTTATTTTATTGGTGCTAAGCGTACGACTCCTATTCAATGTACAATCATTTGTATAAAGCAGAATTTATAAACTAGGCCTATGATGAGATTGCAGTTAGAAGAGAGAGAGAGAGAGAGAGAGAGAGAGAGAGAGAGAGAGAGAGAGATAGAATGCGTGACAACAACTTGATGAATGGGAATAGTGGAAGCGTAAATATCAACGATAAACAGGAATGAAAACGGAATAATGGCGTGTTGTGGCTTATGGAAGAGGAGACAGCACTAAAAGCAAAAGAAAGCTTCTTGGCAAGAAAGGAAAGACAACGGGGGAGAGATGAAAGAACAGAGAGAGAGAGAGAGAGAGAGAGAGAGAGAAGGAAAGTTTTGTTACAGTAGAAAAGAAGGAAGGAAGGAAGATCGGAGGGGCGGGGTGGGAGGAGACAGGACAAGGATAGTCTGTTGGGGTAGTACAGCGGAGGTGGTTGGTGTGTATACCGTTGTGGGTGGCTGTGATGGGGCATGTGGTGGGGTGGGGTTGTCTGTGGGGTGTGTTCGGGAGAGGGGAAGGAGGAGGAGGAGGTTTCTGTGGTGGTGGTGGTGGTGGAGGAGGAGGAGGAGGAGGAGGAGGCGGAGGAGAAGGTCTGTGAGCGGCTGAGCGCAGTCTCAGCCCTGATGGTGTTGATGGTCTGTTCTGGGTGGAGGACAGAAGGGCCATCGTGCGCAAGTCAGTTCCTCCCTGACTACGTTGTCATGGAGCCAGGGGACGCTCTGCTGCCAATCCAGCCGTAACCACGACGACAACCTTGACTTAAAACCGCTCAATACTCCTGCAATTATTTTGAAACTAAAGTATCCAGAAGCGAGAGAGGAGGAGGAGGGCGGCGCCTTTAAAACAGATTCCGTAGGAGAGAAAACGCGCGGGTTAACGGACAGCGGCTGAAAGAAAAGTCCCTTCTTTTTTTTTTAATTATTACATAAGAGACAAGTGACTTCATGTAGTGGTGGATCTTATAATAATATCTGATAAAAAAAAGAAGTATAATATAGCCTGTTTGTGAATGTTGAACGGAAAGGATTCTTCTTCTCTCTTTTTACATTTCATAGCTTAGTATTACTACCTAGCCTGTAGCCTGTAGAATCCGTAAGAGAAAGATAAGGAAAAAAAATTATTAAGTTGTCAGTAACAAAGTGACCACGTTTAACCGCGTTCTGTTCAGTGGACGGTCCTCGTCGTCTCTTACTTTGTTGCAAAGTCAGTTGACGTTGAAATTGCAAAGTAAAAGACACTGTCACGTTGCTTAGGAACGTCAGGATGCCCCTTCATCATCTGCTGCCCCAGTTGATAAGATAGGAAAGAGAACAGCCGCGCCTGCGACAGGTAAGATTGATGTGTGTTTGCTGTATTTAATCTTTCATTAATTACAGCTGGTTTTAATCATTTATCCCTTCGTAAGAGTGTGGAATTGTTTTTTCGTGTTTGCTTCTCGTTGTCATAGGCCTAACGCTCAACTCCTTCTGTGGATGTATACGCTTCTAATGCAGTGTTTTTATAGCAAGTCGTATTTAATTTTACATGCCCTGTAATTGTTTTTATTCCGTAATTATCAAAACACCCAATGCAATATGTCATAAAGTACGGCTGCTCTGTCGTTGTCTTTCTGTCAATAAAATTCAAAGCATTTTCTCGCGCCCCCGTGTGTCTTCTTGAGTGACATTTTGATTATGGCGTTGCGTAGGCCTAAAATTTCTTTCGCGGGGAAGTGATTTATGTCAGTCACCCGGCTTTAATTTCATAGGCACTAGAAGTTCTCACAAGACTCAAGTTTATAGCAGCAGGCCTTCCTTACATGAGGGTTTGTATTAGGCCGATGGTCTCTTGAACTTTAATGTTGTACACATAACCCCGGGGTACGCAACATTTGATGTTTGAACAGTTGTAGCCTTATTTCAATCATCAGCTAAGCCTGAAATGGAATACTTTGCATTATGGAACTGTAGGTTTTTATCATTCTAACCTGCAGTTGTAAAATGAATGTTGAGAGTAAACTTTGAACTTTAATGTTGTACACATTACCCTAGGGTACGCAACATTTGATGTTTGAACTGTGGTAGGCTTATTTCAGTCATCAGCCAAGCCTGAAATGGAATACTTTGCATTATGGAAATGTAGATTTTTATCAGTCTAACCTGCATTTGTAAATGTATGTTGAAATTGTCACTGTGTAAAGTCAACTTTATATATAATATTAGTAATAATAATCTGTAGATGCGGAGGACATGAGACTAGTTGTTTTCCCCACCAGCCAGCAATTCGAGTTTGCAAATAGTCGTAAGCTACATACATGCCCGCGCACGTATAGCCTTACATAACTGTGTAATTACTACGCTTGCGCACGTAGTGTATGTCTTTTGTCCCATGCGACGGGTTTAATTGCGATTCATCATGCGTGAAGCAGCAATTCGAAATCGGAATCGGTGGTACATCACCCGCCGCGTCGTGCAAATCAGCCGAAATCGAAAAAATCAAAAGATCCGTCGATCTCTCTCCGTCTCTCTCTCTCTCTCTCTCTCCGAATGACAGTCGTGTCAGCGGATGCGTAGCGCTCTACTGACCTTTCATCGCCAGTGACAGGTGTTTTAAGCTGCGACACAGCCTCCACCTCCTCCTGGACGTCGTAAATAATTCGAGAGTTCCTGATGCTCGTCCATCGGTACGGTTACGTCCCGACGAGGTTAGATAGGTTCTCGTTATTGTTTTCTTTCGCGATGCTTTTTTTTTTTGTGTGTGTTTTGTAATGTTTTATCGCTTTTGGTGTGTTATGAGTGGAGAATGCTGGCTGTCCTCCCGAGATGTATGTGGCCCTTGCTGTTGTTTTTCATTGGTTTTGTAGCTCTTGGTGTTTAAAAAAAAAAGCTTTCCTCTCTAAACTATGCTTCCATTGGTGTATATATGGTTTTCTAGCTTTTCGTTTGTGTTAATTTCTATCTTCAGACCGGTTTTTGTGGTTTTGCTGCCTTCTGGTATGTTCAGAATGACTACTACTTCTCGAGAATAAATTCATTTTTGTTTTAATATGCTTTTATCGTGTTTGTGTGTTTTAGACGAGTGCATTCTCACCGACGAAGGGTATATCATTCATTATAGGCCTAAACTGTAACATGCTGGAGTTTTACAGTTTTGTTTCGTTTCAATAATAGCGTCATGTTACACTGGCCTGCAAGAAACTGAGACAGCTCGTATGTGCTTCCTGTAGCCCCACATTATACAGCATTCACAAGTGGCGTGATTCAGATTGAACAGGGCATGTGGGGTTTGTCTTGGTGTGCCACGGAGTTTGTTTACAAAACGTGCCCAGGTCACACGCAATTGCCCACGACGTTCTTGTTATTGGAGAAGCACACCGCGGGTGTTTCTTGCAACTTTAAAAAGGGCCATGTGCCCTTGTGCATACTTCTTTCATGCGTCAGGCGGATATTTGAACTCTGGTTTTGATTGCCAACATACATGTTGAAAATGTGTTTTCATGGTATTTTGAAAATATATTTTTTTAACTTTTTGTCATTGGATGGTGGGCATTCATAGAAGGTGCTGGTCCTCTGGTTGTTAGTCATCCGTAGGGGTAAGGTTTTTATTATTATTCATGCATAAAATAAAGACAACCTTTCGATTTGCAAGTTGAACTTCCACAGAATGCTATATGCATCTAGGCCTATAGTGGAAGCGAATAGTATTGAAGCTTAAAACAGTAACTTGAATCAATATGAGCTGGAAAGATGAATATGGGGGGAGGGCCTCGAGGTCCTTTTGATGTGTTATGGAAGGCATATAGGAACAAAGAATATTCAAGGCTAAGGGGATTTACACTTCTTAAAAGGAACTATGTTGAGAGTTGACCCCATAACGACGAAAGTGAACGGTGTCATTGTTTGGGGGGATTTTTTTTTTTTTTTTTTTTTTTTAGGTTTTTGTTTGGGACGGAAACTTGTAAGTGTCTACCATTGTGTGATATATTTTTTTTTATTCTGTTGAATGGTGTATGTGTTGTATAGGGTATAAGAAAGAGCGGTAAAGGAAAGCATTTATGCATCGTGAAATAAGATAGGAAGCGAGAGGGAGGGAAAGTTTCCGTACATCATAAAATTTCTCTTTTGGTCAGCTTTTATAATATTGGATATTTTCAAGTTGTTTCTTACAGAAATAGTGTCCAGAAACGTTTAAAACCATCTGAATTAAAGCAGTTATTTCGAGGAAATAGTCTAGAACTCTTATTCCCTTTATATGGAATCAGGTTCTATAAGCCTCCTTTGTTTTGGGGCATGATTTGTCAGTGATATTCTCTCTCTCTCTCTCTCTCTCTCTCTCTCTCTCTCTCTCTCTCTCTCTCTCTCTCTCTCTCTCTATATATATATATATATATATATATATATATATATATAAATATAAAATAATGTGTGTGTGTGTGTGTGTATTAGACTGATACAATTGTCCTAGCACAACCAGTATATTAGGTGACCTAATGTAATCGTGTAAATACTCTTGCTGCAAAGTTTGATTGCGCCTGAACACACACGCATATATGATTACCGTGAACCACCTGTGAAAGAAATGAATCACCTGTTAAGCGAATTGGCAATCGAGGCTAGATAACCGTTCAGTTATTGTGGAGTCCCCAGTGAACCTTGGTGGTGGCTTGATAGAAAATTATCCGCAGGACACCAGCAGCAGCAGCGTGTTGGAAAATGGATGGTAATCTCATTAAGAGAACCTTTCACGGGACAAAGCACGTCGGCTGGAGTCACGCGAAAGCACGATCCATCGGACGGCTATTTTGCGCCAAAACAAGCGGCCGTTGTTGTTGTCTACGTCCGAGTTGTAAATAATTGATCTGAAATGAATGGTTTTCGGGACGGGGATGGGAGGGGGCTGTCGCCCGTCTGCTGATGCACGTTGTTTGGCGTAGATCACACGATAGTTTGCCCGTGATGAATTGAAAGTAAACAATTCCGGGGGTTGGGTGATGGGAGATGAACACGGTTTGGGGGAGGGGGTAAGATTTGAGAGGGACTGGCGGAGTTTGGGGTGGGGGGTTGGGGACGGGGAGGGGAGTTGTTAGTTAGGAGAATGGACAATAGATGGCGTATCCTGCCCGTTGAAGTAATGCATTTAGTTTTGTTGACGACGTGACGTCCATCCCATTTTATTTTCCTTTCTTTTTCCTCTTCGCATGTGGCTGTAACACGGGGCTCCCTTTTGAGAGCGCAACACAATTACCCATTTTTCCGTCGGTCTCAAAGACTCGCACCCCAAAAAATTATCCTGGAACAAGAGAAGGAGGGGTTCCGGGGGTGGGGGTGGGTCTCAGGGAGCTTGGGGAGGGGAAGGGGATGGAGGAAGAAGAGGCCTTTTCTAAATGCGAATTCTTTTGGAAATTCTCATTTTTCCCTGTCACGAAGCAAAGAGACATTAAAAAATACTGGGAGGGGGGAAAAAAGGGTTGATAGTGAAGTCGCCGGTGCGTTGCTGCTGTTTTGCTTAAACATTAGGCTAATTTTCTTGAAAGAGGTATTTTGTCTTTGTTATGGACAGTAATTTATTTCAAGGATTTCGTGCTTATATATGTATATGTGTATATATATACAGTATATATACTGTATATATGTCGTTGTTGTCTATATTTTGCAAAGAATTTATATATATGGTAGAAAAATTAGTTTCGTCTATTTTATGTAAATTACCATTTTTGTATTCAAAAGCTACGTGTGTTTTAGACTCACTAGCAGAACGCATATACCCAAAATCCTCCAGGCTAATATAAGGATATGGCCTTTAGGCTTTTGATACACACTCCCCCAGGGAATTAGGTAGGGGAATTAGGGCATTTCCGAAGCCCTCTACATAGGTACGAATCCCCGGACAAGAAGGAAGAGTTTCCTTAGTCGTTCCCCATTCGGATTCAAGGCTTATAGTGGCAAGATTATATAAAAAAAAGTCTGAGAAAATTGAAAAGCCTATAGGTTATTAGGGATGTAAAAATTATAGGCCTATATTATTCAGACGAATGAGGAAAAATCTATCCTAAGTCTGAAAATATCGAGAAGGCCATAGGTTGTTATGGTTATAAAAATATAGGCCTATATAATTCAGATGACTGACCCCAGCTTATGCTGTATATTCAACATAGGCCTATGTCATTCAGACGGATCAGATCAGTCGATCCTATATATTCAGCAAGGGATTTTTCAGCTAAATGAACGTTTAATTTAGCAGTTTACCCACAAGTTGCTAAGGTGAGCCGCGTGGCTGTGTAGCCTGGCTGAAACACCTGCAGCACAGCGTAAATGGGCAGGTAAATTGCAGGTAAACTAGAAGGCGGAGGCGGAGGCTCTCCTGGGGATCAATAGTGCGGGGGTCGGGTATCTTACATTATTAAACGAAAATGTCTTTTGAACTGGAAATAGAAGACTGAGCAGTTCAGCACATACGAGTAAGATATATGTATATGTATGTGTATGTATCTATAGGCCTATATACTGATATATGTATATAATATATATATATATATATATATATATATATATATATATATATATACATTATACATGTGTGTGCTGAACTGCTTTAGTCTTGTAGGCTATGTCCTGTTCAGAAGACATACAGTATATCCATTCTTCTGTTTATTTATCTACACCCATACACACACACATACACACACACACACACACACACACACACACACATATACATATATATATATATATATATATTTTTTTTTTTAAATAAACATCGTTTTTCCAGCTCAGATAGCAAGACAACACTTTAACGGGTGTACACAAACCTGCACCCATTCACACTCAGTTCCACGATTCAGCAGTTTAAGTGTGCGTATGTGACAGTGATCATACTCGTTTCATTATCTTGAGAGCCACCCCTTGTCACACTTTTATGAAGAAAAATATTCCTAGTGCTTCTGCCTTCGTGTGTGTGTGTGTGTGTGTGTGTGTGTGTTTGTGTATCTGTGTGTGTGCGTGCAACAACGGAACCAAGTCCAAGATTTTTAACCAGAACTGACTTACTGAACAAAGGACATCAGTCATTTATTTTAATATTGAGCGATTTAGTTGAACATCTGTGATTTGGATGATTCATTTCGAATGAAATCTCAACCTGGGCGTCTTCCCTTAATGAAGATTTATGATATTTAGCGACGGTCTTTGTTGGGTACATTGTAGAGGGATCTGCTCTCTCTCTCTCTCTCTCTCTCTCTCTCTCTCTCTCTCTCTCTCTCTCTCTCTCTCTCTCTCTCTCTCTCTCTCTCCTTTTTTGTTGACCAAAGAAAGTCAAGGGGTTTTTACTTATGATAGTTACCATATGTTGTATACAAAATATATACATTCATGCATTCATATATACATACGTAAAAGCACACATACACACGCACGAAGCACACATATAGGCTATATATGTATTATATACAGTATATTAAATGTATATAGGTATAGGTATATATATATATATATATAATATATATATATATATATATATATATATATATATATATATATATATATATGTATGTATGTATCTATCTATTTCTTCCGTATATGAAGACCCCATGACATAAAGCCATATTGAATGACTTATAATGGACGTCTGTGGAAACGTGATACATTCATGCAAGCAAATTTGGAGCAATGCACTTTTGGTTCAGAGCATTAATTTTTTTTTCCAAATGGCGTAGAACATATATTTAATAAAATAAAATAAAAATAATGAACGGTTAGGAAAACCAACAACACACGTTTGTCTTCAAAGGACTCTTTAGTTCAATGTGCCATGCATGAAATGGAGGCCGGAGAGCAGACACAGACACTAGCACAAGCACACAGGCACACACACACAAGCACAAGCACAAGCACATAGGCACACACACACACACAAGCACACAGGCACACGCACACTCACACAAGCACAGTCTCGCACACACAAGCACACGAACAGAAGAGGCCGTGGAAAACCAAACACCCTCCTCCCTCCCCCTTCCCCCTCCCATTCCCTTCCTCCTCAACCCCCCCCCGGGGAGGAAGGGACGAAAAGAGGCAGAAATAAAAAAAGGAGAATGTGAAAAGACCTTGTCATCTTTTATATTCTCCAAGCACTCTCTCTCTCTCTCTCTCTCTCTCTCTCTCTCTCTCTCTCTCTCTCTCTCTCTCTCTCTCTCTCGTCACCTTTAATTATGAATTTCATCTCCTGCCACCTGTGAGCTTTAATCTTCGAGGAATACTTATTGTCGCCCCGAGGATAAAGGGTTATTCGAGGCTCTTGTCTGTGTGTGTGTGTGTGTGTGTGTGTGTTTTTTTTCCTCATTAAGTTTTCAGAGAGCAGTTGGATTTCGTCGGTGCGAGAACGGAGTGTTGGGGCGGGGTGGGGGCGGAGGGGGTTTCATAGTGAAAGCAGAAATAGGAGGGGGAAGCGGGGAATGTATATTTTGCATTTGTTGTGTATTATTATTATTATTATTATTATTATTATTATTAGAAATCTCATAATAGCATGAGTCACTTAAATGGATTTCTTCACCATTATTATTATTATTATTATTATTATTATTATTATTATTATTATTATTATTATTATTATTATTATTATTCAGAAGATGAACCATATCCATATGGAACAAGCCCACCACAGGGTCCATTGAATTGAAATTCAACCTTCCAGAAAATATTATGGTGTTCATTCGAAAGAACTAACAGAGGGTAAAGAGATCAGTTGTGAAGAAAACAGATAAATTAGCAAACAAATAAATAAATAAATAAATAAATAAACGAAAATGTAAGAA
>NC_089741.1:26283991-26306491 GCF_040412425.1 Macrobrachium rosenbergii
TTTTTAGACCTCATTATTTAACATAGAGACTGTCAGCCGTCAAGGACAGTGAACGGGAAGACTTTCTCTATATATATATATGCATCTATATATATATATATATATATATATATATATATATATATATATATATATATATATATATATATATATATATATATATATATACACATATAGATATATATATATATATATATATATATATATATATATATATATATATATATATATATATATATATGTTTTATATGTAGTAGACAGATCATATAGATAGATAGATAGATAGATAGATAGATAGATGGATAGATAGATAGATAGACATTCCGCTCTTTATTAAAGCCCAAACCAAACATAAATCTTTCCTGCAAGGGGGTGGGGGAACTCCTGGTTTTTCCCCAGTAGGGTGTGGGGAACTCCCCTTCCCCCCCACCACCTTTATTTGGGAGTAGGGGGGCTCCGTCCTTTGTCCTCATGGTGTCATGTTATTCCAATCTGTTGCAGATGAAAATTCATATGCAATTGCAATATTTTATCTGATTGCATTGTTTCTGTCAGTATTCCCTTTTTATGAACGCTTCTAGTGCCCTTAATAGATTAATATGAAACCAAGTTTTGGAGATAAGAAGGGTAGTAAAATCTCTCTTCATTTCCTGGCATTTTCCTTTATTTCTAATATATATAACTTAGTTGGCAGGATGGAGGTATAATTTGAACTTAACATTTTTTTTTTATTCTCTCACAAAAGGCATCGTAGTATATCTGGTTAGTTCTTTTCCATTGCGCAGATTCTTTCATGCCCCTCTGGTCGTATCATTTAAAAATTCCTTTATTGGTTTACTTTTTTGAGGTGACCTTTCGAAGCATAATACAATCTCATGTCGTCCAATGTCGAATTTTGTCACCCTTTTGCATTGCGTGTTGATTTCTCTCATTGTATCGAATCATAGTTTGTAAAATGTTCTCTCAATAGGATTTACCAGTTTTTCCCTGTGCATGACTTGATACTGTAGAGCGTATGTTCCATTTAGATCTGACCTCGGAGTTCAGCATTGCAGAAGGATTAATCCTTAGGTGAAAATCTCTCTCTCTCTCTCTCTCTCTCTCTCTCTCTCTCTCTCTCTCTCTCTCTCTCTCTCACAACCAGTTCCATCGAAATCTAAACCTCCCTCTCTCTCTCTCAAACTGATTTTGCCCCTACAGTTTCTTACAATTCACAGCTACTAGACTCTCTCTCTCTCTCTCTCTCTCTCTCTCTCTCTCTCTCTCTCTCTCTCTCAAACTGATTCTGTGTCAACTGTTTCTTACATTTCGCAGCAACCAGTCTCTCTCTCACTCTCAAACTGATTGTTTGTCAACTGTTTCTTACAATTCACAGCAACCAATTTCTCTCTCTCTCTCTCTCTCTCTCTCTCTCTCTCTCTCTCTCTCTCTCTCTCTCTCTCTCTCTTTCCTAGACTGATTCTGTCAACTGTCTCTTACAATTCACAGCAACCAATCTCTCTCTCTCTCTCTCTCTCTCTCTCTCTCTCTCTCTCTCTCTCTCTCTCTCTCTCTCTACATTACAGCTGCTGCTTCCCGTGTATGAAACAGTGATTAGTTTGGATGAAATAAGCTACACTTCGCCGAGAAGTAATTAACTCTTTAGCCCTTTCCGATGCAAATTAATTCGCCAACACATATGTGATTATATTGAACAATAAACTTTTTTCATTTGAACTTTTATATCATCGTTTCGACAAACTGAAAATGCTGCTGGAAAATGCTGAAGGTGGGCTGTTTTCCCTTAGGCTTTTTTTGGGGGGGTGGTTGGTCATTTTTGGTTTATGAAGCATTTTGAAGCATTTTAGAACGTATATGGAGATTGATTATAAGGCACGGATATGCACGCACACTTTTTTTGTCTTAGTTGGATTACTATGAGCAGGGTACACCTAGACGTTGTTGGATTCCTATCCATAGGCTACACCTAGACGTTGTTGGATTACAATGAGTAGGCTACACCTAGACGTTGTTGGATTACTGTGAGTAGGCTACACCTAGACGTTGTTGGATTACTATGAGTAGGTTACACCTAGACGTTGTTGGATTACTGTGAGTAGGCTACACCTAGACGTTGTTGGATTACTATGAGTAGGCTACACCTAGACGTTGTTGGATTTCTGTGAGTAGGTCTACACGTAGACGTTGTTGGATTACGAGTAGGCCTACACGTAGACGTTGTTGGATTTCTGTGAGTAGGCCTACACGTAGACGTTCTTGGATTTCTATGAATAAGCTTACACCTAGACTTTGTTGGATTTCTGTGAGTAGTCTACACCTAGATGTTGTTGGATTCCTATGAATAAGCACACTTACACGTTATGACGTTGTTGGATTCCTATGAATATGCTTACACCTAGACTTTGTTGGATTTCTGTGAGTAGGCCTACACGTAGACGTTGTTGGATTCCTATGAATATTGGATTACTTACACCCTAGACTTTGTTGGATTTCTGTTGTTGGAGTAGGCCTACACGTAGACGTTGTTGGATTCCTATGAATATGCTTACACCTAGACTTTGTTGAATTTCTGTGAGTAGGCTACACCTAGACGTTGTTGTATTTTTGTCAGCAGGCGGCACCTAGACATTGTTGTTGGATTTCTGTGAGTAGGATACACCTAGACATTGTTGGATTACTATGGGTGGGCTACACCTAGACATTGTTGGATTTCTGTGAGCAGGCTACACCTATACGTTGTTGGATATCTGTGAGTAGGCATACACCTAGACGTTGTTGGATTTCTGTGAGCAGGCTACGCCTAGACGTTGTTGGGTTTCTGTGAGCAGGCTACACCTAGACGTTGTTGGATTACTGTGAGTAAGCTACACCTAGACATTTTTGGATTACTATGAGTAGGCCTACTACACCTACAAGTTATGAGGTTGATAATACATACGAGGCTTGTCATTTCCGGTTTCAGATGGCCGACCATTTCTCAAACGAGATTAGAACACATTTTACTGGCCACCTTCCTTCGATTGAAGGCGAACACTTGGGGTCTTAAATACCCGCGTGTTTATTATTGTGATTACATTTACTTCCCCCGAAATATACAGCTTTATTTTATTTTGCTCCGTCCGAAATATAGGGCCTCTAGGAGGAAATATGCAAATATATTACCATATATATTTAGGCACCGGTACCTGGCCACTAGTACTACCGCTACTACTCGCCCACCAAGAGCGTGAGATTAGAATCTGTTAGAAATATTGCTGGCAGCAGATTAAAGATGAAGGCGTAGCGAGTCTCTCCCTTATTATGCGGGAGAAAGAGAGAGAAGATGTTTAAGTAAAACCGGGGAGAAATAAGAGGCTAGCAACTTCACCATAAAAACCGGTGTTTAGAAACTTGCAACCGTGGGTAGGAATTTGGTTTTGAAGCCACGGGGTCACAAAGGGCCAGATTCATGACTGGTCATATTTGGAAGGGGGTGGGGAGAGAGAGGGAGAGAGAGAGAAAAATTGATGGAGTACTAATTTCTTAATGGCTTGGACGAAGGAAGTCTGGATCTGACGTAAAAGATTGTAATGTAAATTGACTGAGTTAGTTTTTAAAGCACTGTGTTCCGTCAGGAATTTAATCATACTGTTTAATTTGGTTATTGGCGAAGCACTTCTGTTTGTGTGGATCGCCCTTCATATGTACATAAATGTATATTCATATATATATATATATATATATATATATATATATATATATATATATATATATATATATATATATATATATATATATATATATATATATATATATATATATATATATATATATATATATATATATATATATATATATATATATATATATATATATATATATATATATATATATATATATATATATATATATATATATACACAGTATATTATGCATCAAGATGAACTTATTCATACACACACACATATATATACACATATATTTGTGTATGTACATTACTTTTATCACTAATTTTCACATGATACCTGTTCTGATATTTCTCAAATATTAAGCCACAATTATCCCGTGATATCGCATTCTCTCTTCCTTGGAAAATAACCTTTTTGGGTTGGTACAGGGTTGATAAGGATTTGACAGCGACTTATCCATTCAGCCATCGAGGTATGTCACTGCCATCCTTGTATCAGAACCAAAAGGCTCAGGATCGAATTCTTGCCAGGATAAATGCACTTATTTGATGTCATTTCACTTTTAGGTATAAGCAATTCTTCCAAAGGTAAAGGTAATCGATACTAAAGGCTCTGTATCATGGTCAGTTACTGCTGTAGTGAGGGGTCTGCAGTGGGAGGTTGAAACCAACATTCTTTAGAAGCTCGAATTTCAAATCAGTGGCCCCTTTGGTGTGCTTGTTCCACGTGAATAGGTGTCATCTACTGAAATAATAACATTAATAATTATATATATATATATATATATATATATATATATATATATATATATATATATATATATATATATATATATATATATATATATATATATATATATATATGTATATATATATATATATATAATTTATATGTATACATATATTAATATATATACATTATTTACATATAGTTATATATAAAAAAATACATATATATATATATATATATATATATATCTATATATATATATATATATATATATATATATATATATATATATATATATATATATATATATATATATATATATAACATATACACCGTATAATGTATGTGAAGCCCAAGCGAGTGATATACATATATAATGCGACAATTTCAGTTTTTATGTTGTTACATATACTAACTGTATACCTATATTTAAATTACGCGTATAACTTTGTCCTTTGGAAAAACACAGAATACCTTACCCTTAAGCACACAAGACACAGAGAGGTTTTTGTAGTAAGACATTTTTCTCTATTCAATAAAAACAGTGAACATTAGTCCTTCCTTATCTCATTCCTACGACTTCATTTTTTCTTGTTTTTTGTGTTCGTCTATCTCTCCGAGAGGGCTTTTCGCGAAGTGATGTTCTCGTTCACCCATTTCATGAATAAGATAACACGGCTGCAGATAAGCCAGATGGGCTGGTAGGCCTAGTTCACTTTATCACGAAGAATGTGCGGACATTTGTATGGAAATGAATGGAGGGGCCTTTTTGTGCCACGGCTACGTAATGGCGTTCTGACGGAGCGACTGAAGATTGTACATTATATGCTTTTGGATTTATGCGCGGGAGAACACGCATATACACACACACACACAGACACACATATATATATGTATATCTGTATATGTGTTTGTGTGTATATATATATATATATATATATATATATATATATATATATATATATATATATATATATTATTTATGTATGAATAACTGAATCACGAAAATATGGAACGTGATGAATATATAAATAAAGATAAAATCCACGAAGGAAAGAGAAACAATGGAGTGCTGCAAGGCCTTTCGACTTATCGTCCTTTACTCAGCAGACTCTTCTCTATCCTTCGTGGATTTCGTCTTTATATATATACATATATATACAGTATATATATTATATATGAATATATAAATCTCTTTACACACATATATATGTATATATATATATATATATACATATATATACATACAGTATATATATATATAGCCTATATACTCCGTTGGTTTTGGATTTAGGAAAGTGTTTTCCGTTGCAGTTCTGGGGGAGAAATGTTTAGTGATGAGGCTTAGAGAAAACATTGGTTTCTTCTTAACGTTATTAATTTTGTTCCCCTTGTTACTGTCGTTGTCTATTTTTTTAACCATAAGGATAATGTTGTAATAATAACTATAATTATTAGTGGTGGTTGTGTTACTGTTGTATGGTAATAATTGTAATTGTTGTAATTATACACTCATACTGAACAAGTAAAATTCAATATCTTAATGATTACTCATTCACATAATAGATCTCCCAAATGTGAAAGGAAAAGATATGGCTGGAAGACCAGTGAAGAGTGATGAAGTTGAATTAAACAATTAAATTACCAGATCAGAAAATGAATAAATAATTAAACAGTTTGAAAAGATGTGAGAGAGATCAGGAGGCCTGGTGTGGACCTCCAGGCTCTTTCCTACCAACTGAGACGAAATACAGCGTTGGATGGTATTTACCACTGGATGCTTTATGTTATGTGAGTGAGACTGGTTGTATTTATTATAAAGCTTGAAATTTAACGCCTTATCTGGAGTAATAGTACATTATAAACTTGTCGAGAGCTATGGGATGGCTGTGGGATGATGGAGGAATACGTCAATAACATGGCAAGGGGAGTATCAAGATGTATGGGGCGAGTTACTGGAGAGTTATTGGGGTGGCGGTGGTTATGACAGCATCTTAGTGAACTGTACTGTACGTCTAGATTTTGGGGATGGATGTATTGAGATCTTTGGGGGGTAGGGGATATGTCAACATACTGATGATGCGTGGATGAAGTTCTCTGGGAGGTATATGTCAAGATCTTGGGGAGGGGTCTGTGTAGATTTTGGGGATGATTATTACAAGATCTTGGGGAAGGGACTGTCAAGATTTTGGGGATGGTTATCACAAGATCTTGGGGAATGGACTGTCAAGATTTTGGCGATGGTTATCACAAGATCTTGGGGAATGGACTGTCAAGATTTTGGCGATGGTTATTACAAGATCTTGGGGAATGGACTGTTAAGATTTTGGGGATGGTTATCACAAGATCTTGGGGAATGGACTGTCAAGATTTTGGCGATGGTTATTACAAGATCTTGGGGAATGGACTGTCAAGATTTTGGGGGTGGTTATTACAAGATCTTGGGGAATGGACTGTCAAGATTTTGGCGATGGTTATTACAAGATCTTGGGGAAGGGACTGTCAAGATTTTGGGGAAGGTTATTACGAGATTTTAGTAATGACTTAGACAAGATTTTGGGAAAGGTATTTCAGGATCTTAGGAAAGGTTATAACAAAATTTTGGAGGTAGGGATATGTCAAGATCTTGGGGATGGGTATGACAGGATTTGGGAAGGGGCAATTCAAATCTTGGAGGAGGTTACCACAAGATCTTGGGGAATGGTTATTACAAGATCTCGGGGAAAAGGCTATTACAAGACCTTAGGGAGAATTAGTACAATATCTAGGGAAGGGTTGACAAGATCTTGGGAGGGGTAAGTCAAAATCTTGGGGAAGGGTTATCACACAATCTTAGGGAGGGTTAGTACAAGATCCTGGAAAGAGTTATTACAAGATTTTGGGATAGGATTTATCACCATCTTAATGAAGATACGCCAAGGCCTCTGGATAGGGTATAACAAAATTCCTAAGGGACCCAAACACGTAAATCCTCGGAGATAAGGAGACATGACAAGATATTGCCACGACCTTGGAAAGGAGCTCCGTCAGGACTTTGCTGAGGAGTTGTTGGGGGGGGGGGGGCCGCGTTGTATTTCGAAGTCCGAGGGAGGAGAACTGGGAATGTGCGTGCGGGGAGGAGAGTGGATAGGAAATGGCAGTGCCTCAGAGGAAGAGTCTGCGATCTATTTATGAGCGCAGTAAATGGGAAATCAGGTGATAAAAGGATTTGGAGACTCGGAGAAACTCCCCGGAGAGAGAGAGAGAGAGAGAGAGAGTTTTTGACAAGAATTACAAAAGCAAAATAAAAGTGGATGAAGGGAGAGAACTATTAGAAACAAAAATTCAATTGAGAGAGAGAGAGAGAGAGAGAGAGAGAGAGAGAGAGAGAGAGAGAGAGAGAGAGAGAGAGAGAGAGAGAGAGAGAGAGAGTCTTTCACATGAATTACAAAAGCAACACGAAAGTGAATGAAAGAAGAGAGTTTTTATGAACGAAAATTTAAATTGCACGTGTGAGAGAGAGAGAGGCTTTGGCAAGAATTACGAAAGCAACACCAAAGCGGATGAAAGAAGAGAATTATTGGGAACACAAAAAATTAAAATGCTTGAAAGAGAGAGAGAGAGAGAGAGAGAGAGAGAGAGAGAGAGAGAGAGAGAGAGAGAGAGAGGCTTTGACAAGAATTACAAAAGCAACACTGAAAAAAATTAAATTGCATGAGAGAGAGAGAGAGAGAGGAGAGAGAGAGAGAGAGAGAGAGAGAGAGAGAGAGAGAAGTCATGCAAGAGACGTCAAAACTCTCTTGTCAGATATATTTACGCGCGTGGACGCACGTCTGTGACTAGGAAGCGGTGAAATTAGACGTGACAGGGAAGGGGGTGGGGTGAAAGTCTAAAATGTAGAAGTTAAAAGGGAGAAATCTAATTCCCAGTGTAGGAGCAACATGTTAATGGCGAACCTCTGTCCCCCATTTTATCCATATATGTAATTTATGGGGTGGTTAATCGAATGACGTGGCCCGCGGGAACTCCGTTATTGACATCTCTCTCTCTCTCTCTCTCTCTCTCTCTCTCTCTCTCTCTCTCTCTCTCTCTCTCTCTCTTTTCACTGCAGTATTTTTCCTATAATCTTGAATATTTTGTTATCATTTAGTATTTCTCTTTTATTTTAATGATTCTCTCTCTCTCTCTCTCTCTCTCTCTCTCTCTCTCTCTCTCTCTCTCTCTCTCTCTCTCTACTTTTCTGTGCAGTAATTTTCCTTAATCTTGAATACTTTTTTTTCATTTTAGTATTTCTCTTTTATTTTAATGATTCTCTCTCTCTCTCTCTCTCTCTCTCTCTCTCTCTCTCTCTCTCTCTCTCTCTCTCTGTGCAGTATTTTCCTTATAATCTTCAATATATTTTTCTTTTATTCTGTTTAATATAATATTTCTCTCTCTCTCTGTTAATGGTCGCTCTCTCTCTCTCTCTCTCTCTCTCTCTCTCTCTCTCTCTCTCTCTGTTGCTCCAGCATTTCTCCCATATCATTTATGGCTCTCTTGACAATTTAGTATTTCTCCTTTATCTGGTTGATTTCTCCCTCTCTCTTCCACCCACTCTCCCAACCTTTACTAATCTGCAAAGCCATATTAGAATGTGTAAATTAAGATTAGAGATATATCTGTTTCCCTTGTTTTATGCAACAGTGATCTGGTTTTATCTCTTGCATTTCAGTATTCATTTTGTATCACTTAAGATGACCTCTCTCTCTCTCTCTCTCTCTCTCTCTCTCTCTCTCTCTCTCTCTCTCTCTCTCTCTCTCTCTCTCTCCCCCTTTTTTGCAGTTCAATATTTCTCTTATATGTTAATGGATTCCTCCCCACATCTCTCTCTCTCTCTCTCTCTCTCTCTCTCTCTCTCTCTCTCTCTCTCTCTCTCTCTCTCTCTCTCTCTGTTGGGTTAGAGCTATTCAAATCGTTGCAGTATTTTGCATTCATTTTTCCTTTTCCTAAATCCTGTTTGTGGTATTCCAGACTTGGGCGCCCAGCAAAGTAGTTAAACTTATACTAGATATGTGTTGATATATTATCTTTAATTTTCACTGCCTCTCTCTCTCTCTCTCTCCCATGTTAGTATTTTCCATTTATCACTAATACTAAAGTTATGATTATCCCTGTATTTCTGTTGCATTTCAGTATTCATTTTGTACCACTTATGATTCTCTCTCTCTCTCTCTCTCTCTCTCTCTCTCTCTCTCTCTCTCTCTCTCTCTCTCTCTCAAGTGATATGGCGCGTTATATGCATATATTGACCAAATTTGTGAATTAAGCACGTATTCGGCAGTCAACGGTGGTGGATCACAGCCTGGATTGAGAAGGGTATGAGGGTAGCACCTCATCATAACATATTTTGTGAAAACTGGAGGGGTAAAACCTTCTGAATTCATACCTTGTAAGAGAGACTATGTAATATATATATATATATATATATATATATATATATATATATATATATATATATATATATATATATATATATATATATATATATGTATATATATTGTATGTATATATTATATATATGTGTAATATATATATATTATATATATATGAAATATATATATATATATATATATATTTATATAAATATATATATATATATATATATATATATATATATATATATATATATATATATATATATATAACACATGTATATATATACATGAACTAATAAATATTCTTACACACAACTGTAGTTAATACGATATTCACCGCATTCCCCGTATAAGAGTATAAGAGAATCCGATATCAGCCAAGCAGTCACTCACTCGAGTGATAAAGGGAGACTGAAAGCTGCGATAATTTTCCATTTTTTTTTTTTTTTTGGTTATTTCAATTGTTCCGAGAGCCGTCGGGACAGATGATCTCCTTAAGCCTTATGTAGTGGAAGCGGGTGGCGGCGGCGAGGCTAATTAGGGAGGTCAGTCTATTACTCTAATGAGGACCTCTTCGGGTGGCATTTCATCTTCCAAGTGGTGCTCTCGGAAAGCTCCGTCTCATTAAGCATTGGAGTGCGGAGAGAACTTAACAAGGCATGGATTTTCCACCCCTGCCCTTTTCCTGAAAAAAAAAAAAAGGCGAGACGAGAGTAAAAAAAAAAAAAAAAAAAGGCGTTTGTGAGCGTCCTGGGGTCTCCCCAGGTTGGTCTGCACAAGTGTCCCTCTGTGGCGACACTTGCCAAGGTTTTGGGCTGCTCTTCTGTCTGGTCCTCTTGTTTAGGTACTTTATTTTTTTATTTTTCGTCGTCGTGTTTTTTTGTTTTTTTTTTTATTCTGGTAGGTTTTGCCTTATTGCTGTTCAAAATTTTATTTCTTGTTTTTCTGTTTTTCTTGGCCTCTTGAGTTTTTTTTTTTTTTTATTTCGTCGCCGTGTTTTTTTTTTTTTTTTTTTTTGGTAGGTTTTGCCTTATTGCTGTGTAAATTTTATTTCTTGTTTTTCCGTTTGTTTTTCTTGGCCTCTTGTCGAGGTACTTATGTTTTTTTTTAAATTTCGTTGTCGTGTTTTTTTTTTTTGGTAGGTATTGCCTTATTGCTGTGTAAATTTCATTGCTTGTTTTTTTTTTTTCTGGTGATTGTTGATCTGTCTTGTGGCTTATTTTGCCCTGTGGTGCATTTCTTTGAATAATTTTTTCCTTATATTTCTGGTAATTTGGTATTTTGTCTTACAGACATTACTGACTAAATTATCTAAGTGCCTTTATGTCTTGATCTTTTATTCCTCTTATTTTCTTTATTTCAGATGTCTTGTTACAATTGTCTTGTTGCCCTCTCCTTGTCGTTATGCTACTTCTGGTACTTTTTCTCTCGTGTTGTTTTGGTGCGTTTTCCTCTCGTCTTTGCATTTTACTTCATCTATTAAGTACATGTCTATTTTCTTCGCTGTTCTCTTTCCTCACAATTTTTTTCTATTTTGACCTAATACTTCTGACTGCTCTCCTGACACATTTTCCTTGGCTCTCTCTCTCTCTCTCTCTCTCTCTCTCTCTCTCTCTCTCAGTGTCTTGATAGGTTTCTGAGTTGATTTTGGTACTTGCTTCTTCATTATGTTGATTTTTACTTTCTGGTCGTATCAGTATCCTTTACTGACTTGTCAGCTTCAGGGCTACCCAAGAGTAAGAGCCCGTGCTGGCATAATGCCAGCTTAAACTAAAACAAAAACTTGTCAGATTTTTCTCCATAACGAACCTGGTACCGTACTTTTTCTGTATAGCCTGATGCTTATTCTCTCATATCCAACTCATTTGTTTCATGTTTTTGGTCACTTTTGGTTACTCCTGTCTCTCGTCCTGGCACTGACTTTTTCACGTTGTCCTGATTATTTTAAAATGATTTTCATACTTTTTTTTTTTTTACACTGCCTTGGTAGTTCTTTCCTATTGTCCAGGCATTTTCAGTTACTTTTCGTTATTTTCATCTCTCGTCCTGGCATTGACTTTATTCCATGTTGTCCTGACCATTTGAAAATGATTTTCATACTATTTTTCCACTTCCTTATTACTAATGTCCAATCGTCCACGCATTTTCCCCGTAGCCTAATTGTTTCGCGTTTTTGTTTACTTTCATCTGCATTGACTTTTGTACACGTTGTCCTGATCATTTGAAAATGATTTTCATGGCATTTTTCTCCACTGCCTTGGCACTTCTTTCCTATCGTCTACACATTTCCCCGTAGCCTAATTGTTTCACGTTTTTGTTCACTTTCATCTCTCGTCTCATCTCTCGTCCCGGCACTGACTTTTGTACACGTTGTCCTGATCATTTCAAAATGATTTTCGTACTATTTTTCCACTGCCTTGGTACTTCTTTCCTATCATCCAGGCATTTTCCCCGTCGTCATAGGAGTTTTCCCTCTCGGCCGCGGTACTTGTTACCAGGGGATAGAATGGGAATGGTTTCACCCATCTGTAAAACAACGCAGGAAAGAAATTGCAGATTGGGAGAGGGTGGACGAAAGGGTTATAAGAAGAGAGCACAGATTTGCTTGCTTGTTTCTGAGCCCTGTCGGGGCAACTTTATAGTTGTTATAACTTCGCTGTTATTTTACCTTTTATAGCTATTATGCCTTTATAGCCATTATATCCTCGCAGTTATAATCTCTGAGATCAAGGGAATGTTTGGTTGGTTGGATGTCCGTGAGTGGTGCTTCTTTGTTGTAGGAATTGGTGGTGGTGGATATTCTAGTTATAGTTAGCATGTTGGTCTTGCTTCGAATGCGGTTGATGGCTTAGCATGGATTTTACTTTTTATCTGTAAGAGCATTTGTTTTTGATTTTCTTCATTATCAGAAGATGATGATTGTACGAGAGTGGTAATGGTAAATGTCACTGGACATTTTGAGATGTTGTGACATTCATTTAGCTTCAACGCCGAAGCACGTATTTATAATTTAGAATATTGCCAGATTCCATATTTTAACAGAAAGCTGAAATAACGGCTATCCTGGCCTAAAATATTAAGGCATTGTAACTTAAACATTTTTATTATAACTCGCAAATATCTTGGGAAGCATCGTTCAGGGATTACAGTGCACTACATTTAATTTTTATTATAATATATGCAAATCCTTGGAATTTAACTTTCTTGTTGTTTTTAAGAAGAACTAAGATAAAATTTTGTAGTGTTTTGCATGTCAACATACTTTTTAATAACTTTAACGAATCTTTTAAATTAACGTTTTTGTTGTTCTAAGAAATACTAAGATATTAGTTGCTTAGTTGAAAGTATTGTAGTGTTTAACAATTCAACATATATTTATTATAACTTGAAACAATCCTGACATGTACCTTTTTTGTTGATCTAAGAAAAATTAAGATAACAGATTCCTAGTTTAAAGTCTTATATTAGTTGTTTTACATTTTAATATGTTTTTATTATAACTTGAAAGAATCCTGACATTTGCTCATCTAAGAAAAACTCACATAATAGTAAGATAATGATTTTCAAGTTAAAAGTTTTTTACAGCTAAATATATTTTTTAACAGCTTGAAGGAATCTTGAAATTCAACATTTTCGTTGATCTAAGAAAACCAAAATTATAGTGAGATAATAGTTTTCTAGTAGAAAGTATTGTAGTTTTGTACAATTCAAAATATTTTTTCTGATACCTGGAAAGAATCTTGGACTTGAACATTTTTGTTGATCTAAGGAAAACTAAGATAATAGTAAGATAATAGTTTCTAGTTTAAAGTACTGCACAGTTATATTGTTTAATAGGTTTTCATTATAACTTGAAGGAATCCTGAAATTTGACTTTTTTGTTGATCCAAGAAAAACTAAGATAATAGTAAGATAAGTTTTCTAGTTGAATGAAGTGTAGCTTTGTACAGTTCAGTATATTTTTTAATAACTTGAAAGAAGTCTGATATTAACTTTTTTGTTGATCCAAGAAAAACTACGGTAAGATAATGGCTTTCTAGTTTAACCTTATAGTAGTTAAGTCAGAATTACACACTAGTTTCGCGCAAAACCCAAATGTTTATTCATTCCGCTTTGTTTTCGAAAGACGCGTCCACAATCCATCAGAGAAACCGCGCCGGGAGAGATAATATGATTTGGCCTCCCCCCCGCCCCCGCCCCCGCCCCCAGCTCCTCCTCCGGCGGCTGCGGCGCATTCAGTGCACAACAACACTGATTATTTTTGTTTATTTCAAAAGGGATCCCGCTAATACGGAATGCCTTCCTCGGGCGCCTTGGCTTTCATAAAAGCCCCGAATAAATTCAACCTAAATTCAACCTAATTCGCGAGAATTCATGACCGGTCGGTCTGCGAGAGGGAATGCTCTCTGGGAGGAAGAAATTCTTCTCTGTGTGTGTGTGCGTGTCTGTGTGTCTGTGTCTGTGTCTGTGACTGCGTTTTTTTTTTTCCACGGTAGAGTTTATAAAATTCAAGCCGAGATATCAAGCGAGTGGAGGTGCAAGGATAACTTTTTTTTTTTTAAGGCCGTCCTTCCAATTTTGGCTTTTCGGAGGATTTTGATTTATGCTTGCTGTGTGTGTGTGTTTATATGAGCGCGAACTCATACATACAGACACTTGTTTGTGTTATGTCTCTATACATAATGCGCACAAACACACGCACACATATACAGTATATATATATATATATATATATATATATATATATATATATATATATATATATATATATATATATGTACATGTAGGTCTTTATACATAATGCACACACACAAATATATATATATATATATATATATATATATATATATATATATATATATATATATATATATATATATATATATACTGTAATATGCTTATACATATACATACATATATCGATATATATATATATATATATATATATATATATATATATATATATATATATATATATATATATATATATATATATATATATATATATATATATATGTATGTATGTATATATATAACTGTGCCTCCATTGGAATTCTCGACAATGGGAGACAGTCTCTACTTGTAGGCCTAATTTTGTCACAATTTTCAAGCTTAAGGATACTTCCTGAAAGTTCTGCAGCAGACCTGTTATTGTTACTCCATGGGCCATTATCGAGCATGTGGCAACACTCATTATGTGGGCCAATGACACTCACTTCATGAGAGCTGTTTAGGAAGGTGAAACAATTCCTTCTCTTATAGGCTTAATATTTTCTTCTCTGTGGGATTTGTAAAGCATGTGGAGACACTGTATGTGTCTGTTATTTTAACCCCGTGGGAATTCTCAGACAGTTAGAGTCAGTCTCATCCTTTAGGCTTCAGTCTCATCCTTTAGGCTTATTATTTTAACCCCATGGAATATTTTAGCAGCTTTTAAAGATTCTTAAATTTCCATACTTTGTTGCCAAGTTCCTCAACATTTTTCCAAATCCCTCGTAAGTGGCCTTTTACCTTTACAATGCTGGATGCATTTGGGGTTACCAATTCCATTAATCACTGAGGATACCATTTTTTTTCCAACAAAATCAGCATGTTTTAGGGAGTGTCTTCATGGTCAACCTTAAATATTATTATTATTATTATTATTATTATTATTATTATTATTATTATTATTATTATTATTATTATTATTATTATTATTATTATTATTATGGATCTTCTTAGGCTTGTGGCATCATCATCTTTAGCTTTACCAACATCAATAGTTATTATTTTTGTTGAAAATGTGGATGGTAAAAACCGTTATAACACACATATATAAATTTAGTATATATATATATATATATATATATATATATATATATATATATATATATATATATAATGTATGTATATATATACATTTATTATATATATATATATATATATATATATATATATATATATATATATATATATATATATATTTATATATATATATATATATATTCTCAGCATATATCACAGAAAAATGGCAGCTGTAGCTTTGCGTATTTTTGTATCGAAACATTAACAGCAATTTATATATATATATATATATATATATATATATATATATATATATATATATATATATATATATATGTGTGTGTGTGTGTGTGTGTGTGTGTGTGTGTGTGTGTGTGTATTTTATATACAAACACACACACACACATATATATACATATATACAGTATATATGTATATATATATATATATATATGTGTGTGTGTGTGTGAGTTATATAACTGCTGTTACGTTTTCCTTCCGAAAATACTCAACGCTGTATCTCCCATCTTTGCTGTAATACGTCTAATCCTTTAGCACTGAACTTGCAACAGTAGTAGCACCTCACCCATCTGAATGGGGCCGACGAAGGACCTCGCATTAAACTTCCGGATCAATCGGCCCCCTCCCCTCCCCTTCCTCCTCCCCTTCCCCTTCCCCACTCCCCTTCCCCCCATCCCTCCCCCGGACCGTTTCGGCAAAGGTTAGATTGCGCTCACGAGTGAAGTAGGTCAGTGTCAAGTCAATGGGATGGATTTTCAATTCGCGGCCTTCAGCAAGCAACAGGTGTCCCAGAATTAGAGACGAGTCCCGGAAAAGAAATGATATTTCATTCGGCGGACTCTCGTCACCTCACGTCACGTCACGTCACGTCACGTTTACAGTCGCTGCGATGCGATTCGGTTTAGCCAGGTGATGAAGTATATGATAATTCACGCTAATGAATACTAAGCTATAAATCACTCACGCTGACATAACATTACGATTATAAAGGGTAAGGAAGTTACTGCTGGTGGAAACTGAGATCAGTCACACAGAAATCACGCTGATGATAATTAAGTAATAATAACGATGATGTATTCTGAGCTATAAGTCACGCTGAAATCACGCTGATGGAAGTTGAGTATAAAATCGCGATCATGTATTTTAAATCAGAGTCACGCTGATGAAAATCAAGTATAAAATCACGATCATGTATTTTAATCTTTAACTCACGCTGATGAAAGTTAAGTATAAAATCACGATCATGCATTTTAATGTTATTTACGCTGAACTCACACTGATGAAAGTTAAATATAAAATCACGATCACGTATTTCAATAATTAAATCACACTGAAATCACGCTGTTGAAAATTAAATATAAAATCAAGATCATATATTTTAATAATTAAGTATTGCTTAAATCATGCTAATGAAATTTAAGTATAAAATTACAATAATTTATTTTAATCAGTAAGTCGCGCTGAAGTCACACTGCTGAAAGTAAGTATAAAATCACGTTCATGTGGTTTGATAATTAAATTACGCTTATGAAAATTAAGTATAAAATCGCAAGTATGCATTTTAATCAACAATTCACGCTGATGAAAGTTAAGTATAAAATCACGGGCATGTATTCTAATCAGTAGGGCACGCTGATGAAAATTAGATTTAGAATGACAATCACGTATTTAAATAATTAAATCACGCTGAAATCACGCTGATGAATGTTAAGTATAGAATCACGATCATCTAATCAACAGTGCACGCTGATATCACGCTGGTGAAAGCAACAGCGATAAAAAGACTGAGCGTAAATCCATAAAAAAAAATGCTGATGATAAATCGAGTGAAAATCACGATAAAAGCTAAACAGTCAGTCAGGGTGATAAAACATAACTGATAAATTAAGTGGAAAAGTTAATGATCAATCACGCAAGTAATATTTCAACCCGATAAAAATTAAGTAACAACAAAACTCATGAAAATGAAGGATAAAAAACCTGCTGAAGAAGACCTGAACGATAAATCATACCGATATATATCAAGTCTAAAAAAACACCGATATATATCAACATGAAAAAAATAATCTGGTGTATATCAAGTATGAAAAACAATCCGGTGCATAATCAAGTATAAAAAACATTCCGATATATAAAACATACCGATATATATCAAGTATGAAAGTATAAGAAAAACTTACTAATATATATAAAGTTTAAAGAAACTTACCGATATTCATAAAGTATAAAAAAACATACCAATGTATATCAAGTATGGAAAAAAAATACCGATATATATAAAATAAAAAACACCGATATATGTCAAGTATGAAAAACATACTGGTATATATCAGGTATAAAAAAATACCGATATATATCAGTATGAAAAAACATACCATATAATTATACCAAGTATAAAAAACATACCATATAATTATACCAAGTATAAAAAACATACCGATATATATCAGGTATGAAAAATAGAACATACCGATATATATCAAGTATAAAAAAATGCCAATACATATCAAGTACAAAAAACATTCCGATATTTATCTGAGTATGAAAAAAACATACCGATATATATATCAAGTATAAAAAAAACAACCAAGCGGATGGAAACCAAGTGGTAAATAGCGTTGATGAAAACAAAGTAAAAACTACGAGGCTGATGAAAACGAAGTAAAAAAAAACCAGGCTGATGAAAACGAAGTAAAAAAAAACAGGCTGATGAAAACGAAGTAAAAAAAAAACCAGGCTGATGAAAACGAAGTAAAAAAAAACCAGGCTGATGAAAACTAAGTAAAAAAAAACAGGCTGATGAAAACTAAGTAAAAAAAAAAACAGGCTGATGAAAAAACAAAACAAAACAGGATGATGAAAACGAAGTAAAAAAAAACAGGCTGATGAAAAACAAAACAAAACAGGATGATGAAAATGAAGTAAAAAAAAAACAGGCTGATGAAAAAACAAAACAAAACAGGATGATGAAAATGAAGTAAAAAAAAACAGGCTGATGAAAACGAAGTAAAAAAAAAAGCCAGGCTGATGAAAACTAGGCTTCTGTTTGCGAGTTGATCCTTATGCACGAACTCAGATCCATTAGGCAGATTAGTGGCATAATGCCATGCGAGTGTGCGAGTTTTTTTTTTTTTTAGATATATTATTTAAGCACAAAGCCGTTTGTCCTGAAAGTTTTTTTTTTCAGGGTAGAATATGATGACGGCAGTTTATATATGCCACGTTTATGCGCTGCTATGTCAGGGATCAGGATAAAACCTTTGTTCGTTATAATGATTGCATAGATGTACAGTTCTGCACTTGAGTCTGCACAAACCTTAGACATTTATACAGTATATGTGTATATATATACTGTATGTGTGAGTGTGTGTGTATGTGTATATACTGTACATATATATATATGTAATTATACTATATATTATATATATTATATATATATATGTATATATATATATACATATATATATATATATATATATATATATATATATTATATATATATATATATATATATATATATATATATATTTATATGTGTGTTGCAGTGATGAATAAATTCCTTGATTTCCGAATTTTGATGCCCATTAAACAATATCATGCCAATTAACCATTATTAAACGTGAAGTCTACAATTTGTTAATGTTATTACAGGGGAAATCCTTTATTCCGGAATATCCGCTAATTGATATCCATAATACCGTGACCACGGGGTCATTGGCCTGATCAGAGGTCATTATTCAGTTCGGCTGTGGCTGCGTTCATTTCCCACGTGTTTCGTCAGTGTATATACTGAGTTTTTTTTTATTTTATAAAAGGGGAACTTAGAAATGTATAAACCGTGGTTTTCAGTAGGAGGTTTTTCTCCAGTCTTCTAAGTTCCTTCAGGTGATAGATACAACTTTTTTTATTACAAAATATTTGCTGTACTGGAAAAAATATTTTTTTGTCACGACATTTTTCGATTTCGATAAATGTCAATAAGTGTCAAGTACAGGTCTTTATTACAGGTCTTTATTGCGAAGTTACGTTTTGGTAATTAGGCAAATCTATTAAGCGCATGGTTTTTCTGTCGTTATTATTATTATTATTATTATTATTATTATTATTATTATTATTATTATTATTATTATTATTATTCGTAAGCACTGATTGAGACTGCATCTCTTTGTCCATAAAACGACTTGGTGATTGCATTGTGTTTTTATTAAAAAACTTTGCTATAAAATATATTTTTTGTAACGACATTTTTCGATTTCGATAAATGTCAATAAGCTCTCAAGTACAGGTCTTTATTACAGGTCTTTATTGCGAAGTTCTTTTGGTAATAGGCTAATCTATATATATATTATTATTATTATTATTATTATTATTATTATACATATTATATATTATTTATATATATTTTCGATATATTGAGACTGCATATAAATATCCATAAAACGACAGATTGCATTGTGTTTGAATATATATAAATATATATATATATATATATATATATATGGCCTATATATCATATATATATATATATATATTTATACGGATTTATATTTATAGTATATATATATATATATATATATATATATATATATATATATATATATATATATATATATATATATCTAGTTTTCGATATAAAATCCTCATCATGACGGTGGAAAATGAGGACAAAAAGGCTTCCCTGCCCCCATAAAAAAAAAAAAAAAAAAAAACTCGTGCTAATTAGAGTGAAAAGGCTGTCTTTCCATACAGCATGAAATTGAAAAGTAAAGCTGTTTTACGCGTCTTTATTTCGGGAGCTACATTTTTTAGTTTTTTTATTATCTATTTTTTTATTTGTGTGTCCGTCTTTACGTACATTTTACATGGATACAATTTTTGGTCGGGCTGAATGTAAATAAATGTGCATACACTTTTGTAAATATGTTGCTGAATGTAGTAATATCAGCTTTAAGTAGATAAATTTGCATATATTTTCTACTGTATGTATGTCGCTGAATTTGTTAGTGTCAACTGGATGTATATTAATTTTCATACATTTTTCATAAATGTTGCTGAATTTGGTAACGTCAAGTGGACGCAGGATAAATTTGCATACATTTGTTTATGAATGTCGCTGAATTTAGTAATGCCAACTGCTTCATACGCAATATAACTTGACATTGTGCCTCAAGTAGATCTTTTCGTTTTTCGCGTTATGTTCAATATATTGACTATGCATCGCCTTCTAGTTTTCGTTCAGCAACGAAGGCCGATGAAACGGGCAGCCTAAAACCCTTTTCTAGCCCAGGCATGAGGAAAACAAGTATTATTATTATTATTATTATTATTATTATTATTATTATTATTATTATTATTATTATTATTATTGGTTCAGCAACAAAGGCCGATAAAACGGGCAGCCTAATACCCTTTCCTAGCCCAGGCCTGAGGAAAACAAGTATTATTATTATTATTATTATTATTATTATTATTATTATTATTATTATTATTATTATTATTATTATTATTAAAAAGTACTGGGAAACCGGTCATACGTTTTCGCTAGAAAATATTTGGTAATTTTTTGAGGATGCGATTACTTTGAAGAGCGTGTGAGTGTGAGTTTTTTTTTTTCAGGGAAAAAAGTTGAGGATAAGCTAGAAACTGTTATTATTATTATTATTATTATTATTATTATTATTATTATTATTATTATTATTATTATTATTATTATTATTAATTCAGATGATGACCCCATGCATAAGGAACAAGCCCACAAAAGGGGCCACTGACTTGAAATTCAAGCTTCCTGAGAATATTAAGGTGTTCATTCGAAGGAAGTAACAAAAGAGAATGGGAAATACAGAAAGGAAAAGTGATATCAAGGGAGAAGAGGTCAGGATGGTGGACCTTACCGTTGCTGGTGGCAAGGTGCCACAGGTATTGTATATACGCAAGATTCTCTCGCTTCCTCAAGTGGTTTCCAGACGCAAAAAAAAAAAAAAAAAAACTGGAAGCTTAAAACGCTTCCCTGCAGAGGGTCCGGTTTCCATGCTGGATTTCCAGGGAAGGAGAGAACCCACAAACATCTTGTTATTTTATTTGCGTCTCTCGGTGTCACGGGCTTGAGTTCTGGCTTTCCAGTTTGCCTGGAATTTTGCGTCGCGTGTTTTCTCCGGAATCGTCCTTTTTAGAATTTTCGTTTTGTGTGTGTGTGTGTGTGTGTAATTTATGCAAATTTTTTGTCGTATGTTTAATATTTTCCTAATTTTTATACCCTTGGTATCAGTTGTTTTCTCAACTGCTCTTACTTGTAGTGTTTTAATAGTTGATGATATTGTGTTATGCCGTTATCTCGTTTTGTTCAATATATGTGTATAGGCTAATTATATATATGTATATATAATGTATATGTATACATATAATATATATAATATACACAATATTTGTAATATTATATATATATATATATATATATATATATATATATATATATATATATATATATATATATATATATATAACATATCAGACATAACTCATTGTTTTACTTGTATTATTCAAAGGTTCAGTTTTGAGTTTTGCAGAGCTTAATGTTCGATGTTTATCTTTAAACATACAATCCCATTATATCCCCATCACTTTTGGGGTTCATCAGAGTTTTCATATGCTACAGAATTTACTTTCTGGGGTTCACTCCTCTGATACAAATTCAAGTTTATCATTTATTTCATCCTTTAAGGCCACGAAAACCTCTAAACATTATGCCTGGATTACCCCCAAACATTGTCAGGGAATATTTTCTTTTTGATAAACCCTGACAATTATTTTACTTTTATTATTACTTAAAGTTTTAGTTTTTAGTTTTGCAGGGCTTAATATTTCGATGTTTATCTTTAAAAAGACAATTTTTGTACTTTACA
>NC_089741.1:26308991-26328991 GCF_040412425.1 Macrobrachium rosenbergii
CAAATAATGTGCCAAGCTAAGTCTCTCTCTCCCTCTCAGGTTAAGGCTCTCTCTCTCTCTCTCTCTCTCTCTCTCTCTCTGATATTCAGTTTATGATGACATCCCTGTAGGCATAATGAAAACTTATTCAAATAATGTGCCAAGCTAAGTCTCTCTCTCCCTCTCAGGTTAAGGCTCTCTCTCTTTCTCTCTCTCTCTCTCTCTCTGATATTCAGTTTATGATGACATCCCTGTAGGCATAATGAAAACTTATTCAAATAATGTGCCAAGCTAAGTCTCTCTCTCCCTCTCAGGTTAAGGCTCTTCTCTCTCTCTCTCTCTCTCTCTCTCTCTCTCTCTGTGACAATTGTAAATAGCAGATGTTGCATTGTTTTGATTAAATACAAATCTCACCCTTTATGTTTGTCACTAGTTGTGAGAGAAAATACAGCTCGAAGAATGTATCGAGGTGATTCTCTCTCTCTCTCTCTCTCTCTCTCTCTCTCTCTCTCTCTCTCTCTGATGTTACTTTGTTTTGATTAAATACAGATCTCACCCTTTATGCATGTCACAAGATATGAGAGAAAATACAGTTCGAATAATGTATCGAGGAGACTCTCTCTCTCTCTCTCTCTCTCTCTCTCTCTCTCTCTCTCTCTCTCTCTCTCCAGCCATTTCCTCGACGTCGAAAACATCCCTCGATTTTGCTAAAATCCGAAGAAATATTGATCTTGGAAAAGTCCACATGGCTGCCAGGGTGAAACTTTTCCTTTCGAACCATTTGTAATTTTTATTAAAGAGGGATGTTTTGGCAGAAGACTTCAAACGTCCTCTCTCTCTCTCTCTCTCTCTCTCTCTCTCTCTCTCTCTCTCTCTCTCTCTCTCTCTCTCTCTCTCTCTAAGAGATCGATGGTCGAAGCCAGTTCTGGCTGGACCACAGCCAATCTTTTGGGGGTTTGCACGCGAACTGGAGTGGAAACTACCGAAATACTACGAAAGCTATATGAAGAAACTTGGTGGAACTGGGAGAGTTTTATGATGAAACTTTGCGTTACTAAGAAAGCTCTAAGACGGGAATTTGTGTAAATACACGAGTCTTACAAGGGAGGCTTGTTAAGGTGTGAGAGATTCACTTATAGGTTTTTATTTTAATGGCGAAAGCTTAGAGAAGCATCCAAGCCTGTGTTAAGGTCATTTGTAAAAATACTTGAGTCGTGAAGGAGGTTTGTAAAATTACGAGAACCGCAAGAAGCCATTATCTTAATAACGAGACTTAGGAGGAAGACTTGTTAGGTTGTGAAAGGTTTAGCAATAGGTTTTAGTTTTCTGTAAAAGAAAACTATTGTTCCGGCTTTGTCTGTCCGTCCGCACTTTTTCTGTTCGCCTCTGTCCGCCCTCAGATCTTAAAAACTACTGAGGCTAGAGGGCTGTAAATTGGTATGTTTAACACCCACCCTCCAATCATCAAACATAACAAATTGCAGCCCTCTATCCACAGCAATTTTTATTTTATTTAAGGTTAAATTCAGCCATAATGGTGCGTATGGCAACGATATAGGACATGTCGCCACAGGGCCGTGGATAAATTTTCGTGGGCCGTGGCTCATATAGCATTATACCGAGATAACCGAAAGATGGATCTATTTTCGGTGGCCTTGATTATACGCTGTAGCGGCTGTAAAGAAAATTCGATTGCGCAGAAGAAACTTTGGCGCATTTTTTACTTGTTTAATTATTTTAATGGCGAAAGCTTAGAGAAGCATCGAAGCCTTTGTTAAGGACATATCTAAATCATGGAGGAGGTTTGTAGAGGTATGAGAACATCAAGAAAGCATTTCTGTAATAACGAAAGCTTTAAGAATTACCTTTATGTAGTTATGTGGTCTTCAGTGTTGCAGTTTATGAAATAAAAAGCTTCTACCCTAAAGGAAATTTATGTAACTGGATGACTAATGAAGGAATAGGAAAGCTTCACAACCTTACAAAGGAACTTTAAGGAACTACGAAAATTGGCAAAGATATTTTGTTGAGCTACAAATTTTACAAAGAAACATTTCATAACTATGGAAACTTTATGAAGGACCGATGAAACCATGTAAGATTTATAGAGGATTTTGGTATAATTAAGAAAAATGCATTTTCGAATTTTTTTCTAATAGGACCAGTTTTATAAAGGTAAATTACCTTGTTATGAAAACTCCTATGAAGGAATTTTGTGTAGCAATGAAAGATTTAAATACAAAAAAGGATCGTGAATTAACTTTGTGTAACTGAAAGTTTCAGGAAGAACGTTTGAATTGTCAAGATAGCACAACAGAGGAACTGTCTGTGACGGCAATTACTTAAGATTCCTTGTGCTCAGAAGTACATATGGTTGTAATAATATACATTATATATGTATTCTGTTTATATATAAATATGTATATATGTATATATATAACAAAATATATAAACCCATAAATACCATTAATTGTGGAATTCACTTATCAGTAATTATTTTCCAATTATGATTGAAATGTGCATTTCCTTCGCTTAGGATTCGAATCTGGGCCCCTGGTTTAGAAACATTAATAGGCAGGTAATTATGTCTACCCGGCTATCAAGAGACAGACATTCATATACTACAGTATATATATATATATATATATATATATATATATATATATATATATATATATATATATATATATATATATATATATATATATATATATATATATATATATATTTATATATATATATATATAAGCAACAACACACATTCACGTGTGGAACAGAAATAAATAAATTCACCGGGATCGAACCCAGGTCTTTCAGCTGGTAGCGTCCTTGCCTTATAATTAAAAAAACCTCGCTTTGATCCCGATGTGAGTCAAATTTATATATATATATATATATATATATATATATATATATATATATATATATATATATATATATATATATATTATAGAAACTACTGAACAGATTCACCAGAAACATGTATTTATAATAGTCAAATTGGAAAGCCATTGTAAGCCTGGAATTGTAAGGAAAAATAAATGCAAAAATGTTTCCCTTCTAGTGAGGTTCGAACCCAGTCCCGGTAGAGGGCACTCAGGTTCCAACTTATTTACGACTTGCATGGCCTAGTAGGCAGCGCCCTTGCCTTTCAGTTGAAAACCTGGGTTCGATCCTGATGTGAGTCAGAAATTTATTTCTGTTCCACACGTGATTGTGTGTTGATTATTTCTATATATATATATATATATATATATATATATATATATATATATATATATATATATATATATATATATATATAACTAGAACAGAATTAGACACACTTCCATATATGTTTGTTTATCTGTATGTTCGAATGCACGTATATATTAGTAGAGAGTGAAATAGGACCTGTTGGTATGTATTTATTTAGATAAATGATATTTTTTCCAGCCGCGTCCGGGTGCGCAGAGATCCGAGAGTGGCCACGAGTTATTCTTTTTAAAGACCCAGACGAGCTTTTACAGCGGTGAATAGGGGGCCTCGCTCCCAAAAATAGCCTATCCTGGATATCCCGGGGTGGCGGGGGGCCGGCGACAATATTTCTATCCCAACCTCCGGTCCCCGCAGCTCGCTAGTACATATTTATCGGCGGATTTATAGGTCGCCATCGATAGGAGACGAATCACCTCATTGATAATAACAGTAACAGTATTCGAGAATTAGAACACAAAGAGGAAAAAAAAAAAGGGGGCAGGGAGTTGGAACACCAAAAGCCATTTGTTTTGCCGGTTAATCGATTGTCCATCGGAAAAGTTTTAGCGAATAAAAAAAAAAAAAGAGGCGAAAGAAAAACCGAGTGTGGGTTTTTTTATTTTTTTTTTTTAGGGGTAGGGACAAAAATAATCACCGCGACAGATATGGTTTCCGGCACAGAAGTCTTACATAGTAAAAGCAATCACACACGTGGGGGGTGGATATAGGCCTCGCATATATATGGATGGGCCTCGCTCGCTCGCGTTTTGTGTGGACCAGCCCTGCTCTCTCTCTCTCTCTCTCTCTCTCTCTCTCTCTCTCTCTCTCTCTCTCTCTCTCTCTCTCTTTTCTCTTTTTTTGTATACAGGGATAGGGAGATACGTCACCAGACTGATTGCCGTTGTTCCAAATCCAGGGAATTGTTGGATGCAGCCCGTGTTTAGTTCATAAAACTTTCTCTTGTTTTCTGCCAGCACGAATGTTTTTAGGGATATATATATATATATATATATATATATTTTTTTTATATATATATATATATATATATATATTATATATATATTATATATATAAATATACATATATAAATATACACCTATATATTATATATACATACATACATTATATATATATATATATATATATATATATATATATATATATATATATATATATAAAATCCAAAATCGCAGGAAGAGAAACACTGGAGTGCTGCCAGGACGACAGTCGAAAGGCCTCGCAGCACTCCAGTGTTTCTCTTTCCTTCGTGGATTTTTTCTTTATTTATATTTTCATCACGTTCCATATTTTCTAGATTCAGTCATACACACACACACACACACACACACACACACACACATATATATATATATATATATATATATATATATATATATATATATATATATATATATATATATATATATATATATATATATATATATATATATATATATATGTGTGTGTGTGTGTGTGTGTGTGTATGTTTGTCTGTTTGTGTCTGTATGTGTATATATGTATGTGCGCGTATGTTATTGTTTGTATTTCGGATAAAAAGATATTAGCGTAGAAGCACACGAGTGGAAAATATCAAATTTAATAGATTTGATGTAAGGTCAGTCATAAATCATTAATATGTGAGAGGTTATAAAATATTTATAAAAGTTCACAACTGAAAAAGTCACGAACATTTATTTAAAACAAAATTTAGCCACTAAATCATCAGATTTTCCTAATAACTCTGTTATAATCCAGTCCTACATTTGACCTCTTGATGTAAATGAATGAGAAGAACAGAAATTGCTGGAACTTCCATCTACAGTATATGCCTGCCTTTGGAAATGAAAGATACACCGCCTTCCTAATAGTTGCTCGCGCGTAGGCGCGCGCAGGAAACACGCAGGAAACCACTTTGTCTTTGCCTGACGTGAGACTGCCTGAGAGAGTGTCACTCCGTCGTCCTCATTCCTCGTCAGTCATCTGGTCACCATTCCCGCTCTTCGCCAAAGCATTCCTGAAAGGAAACAAAGCATTGCTAAAAGGAAAAAAGCATTGCTAAAAGGAAGGACAGCATTCCTAAAAGGAAAAAAAGCATTCCTATAAGGGAGAAAGCACTCTTAAAAGGAAAATCCCATTCCTAAAAGGAAAGAAACCATTCCTAAATGGAAAAAAGCATTCCTAAAATGAAAAAAAAGCATTGCTAAAAGAAAAAATGCATTCCTAAAAGGAAAAAAAACATTCCTAAAAGGAAAAATCATTCCTAAAAGGAAAAAAAGCGTTCCTAAAAAAAAAAGATTAATTAAATTACAAGAAACAATTTACATATTATTTGTAGATCCGTTACTGGGTCTGATTGTGTGATTTTCATTTCCTCATTTATTGTTATTATCCACCTCACGCTCGGTGTACTGTAGGCATTACTTAAGGTACTTTGGAGCGTCCCTTGGGCCCCATAACTGCAACCCCTTTCATTCCTTTTTACTTTACCTCCAGTCATATTCTTCCTTCTATCTTACTTTCAACCCTTTGTAACCTTTTACTCTCAGTTTTCCTGCTAACACTGAATAACCTCGTAGGTCACAGCGTATGGCCTTCGGCCTAAATTGTATATTCTTTTCCATTCTGTTGTTATTGTCAGTGGTGTGGATCAAAAGAAATCGGAAGTTTCCTACTGTAACAATAAAGAAAACGGGAGTCGACGAACGTTTAATATTCGCAGAATCGGGTATTCGTTTTGTTCATTTTCCCTTCTCGTGCTTGAAGAATGGGCGAGAGTGTACTTTCATTAATTCTGATTGCTTTCTTCAGTTATTACCCGCAATTGCCTCGCGGTAATAGAAGCAATACTGTGTTATTTTTAATGAGACTCTTCGGACCAGGTGTGGGCGTTCATGCAGGTCAGACTTACGAGGTTGTTGGGCAGCTGTGGAAGGGAGGAGACAGTTTTAGGAGATTAGTGCTTAAGGGATGCGCGTGCAGGGGCGATATTACGCCGTTATTAAACCGAGGTTGTTTCTCGTACAAGACCGATATTATATACTTCTTTATTAAACCGAGACTGTTTCGCGTACAAGACCGATATTAAGACCGGTATTACACCGTTATTAAACTGAGACTATTTCGCATACAAGACCGATATTACTTTTTTATTGAACCGCTGTTCCGGATACAAGACCGGTATCACACCGTTATTAAACTGAGACTGTTTCAAGAAGACCGATATTACACCGTTATTAAACTGAGACTGTTTCACTTGCAAGACCGATATTACACCGTTACTACACCGAGACTGTTCCACATACAAGACCGATTTTACACCGTTATTAAACTGAGACTGTTTCGCATACAAGACCTGTATTACTTCGTTATTAAACTGAGACTGTTCCGCATACAAGACCGATATTACTTCGGTGTTAAACTGAGATTGTTCTGCATGCGAGACCGATATTACGCCGTTATGAACCGAGACTGTTTCGCGTACAAGACCGATATTACACTGTTATTAAACTAAGGCTGTTCCGCATACAAGACCGATATTACACCGTTATTAAACTAAGACGGTTCCGCATACAAGACCGATATTACACCGTTATTAAACCGAGACCGTTTCGAGGCCGTTGTTAGACTGCGGTTAACAGGGAACCGTTGTGAGTCCTTAGTAAGTGGAGAATTGGATGACCGTTATTAGACCATTAGTAAAGGCATTACTTTCTCAAGAGTGGCCGGTTTAAGACTAATGTTACATGGTTTTACAAGAAAGGCGTTGTTTGCCCGTTATTAGGACTAAATAAAGTCAGGCACCGTTGAAAGACCGTTATTCAGCCGTAATGATTTGTTCAGGTGAGAGAGAGAGAGAGAGAGAGAGAGAGAGAGAGAGAGAGAGAGAGAGAGATTTGTGACTGGAAAAGAAAGGTCACGACTCATGTATAGATATACTGGCATCCATTTGTAACCAAATAGGAAAAGTCAGGATCGGAGAGAGAGAGAGAGAGAGAGAGAGAGAGAGAGAGAGAGAGAGAGAGAGAGAGAGAGAGAGAGAGAGAGAGAGCTTTTCATAACAGAAAGCATTAAAGTGAGGTCAAGATTGCAAGCAGCGTGGAATACTGACGACCTCTCCACTACGAGGACGAAATGATCTGAAGGAGAGAGAGAGAGAGAGAGAGAGAGAGAGAGAGAGAGAGAGAGAGAGAGAGAGAGAGAGAGAGAGAGAGAGAGCTATTCATGACAGAAAGCATTAAGGTGAGGTCAAGATCTCAAGCAACCTAGGAAACTGACTTATGAGAGAGAGAGAGAGAGAGAGAGAGAGAGAGAGAGAGAGAGAGCTATTCATGACAGAAAGCATTATGGTGAGGTCAAGATCTCAAGCAACCTAGAAAAACTGACTTATGAGAGAGAGAGAGAGAGAGAGAGAGAGAGAGAGAGAGAGAGAGAGAAGAGAGTAATGCAAGAACTAGAGAACGCTGAATAAAAAAAAAAAGAGAAGTTTGGAAGGAATTCCCGAATTCCTCGAACCTAAACAATACGGCCCGAAGTCTGAAGAGGCTGAGTTAGCAGTTTCAAGAGAGTGTGTGTGTGTGTTTCCAACACAATTGGAAGTGTTGCGAGAGTCTTAAATACAAGGGTGAAGTGAGAGAGACTTGGAGATACTTAGAGAAAGATCTCTTCAGGAAGTATTCCAGGTTGCTTGCCATCTTGACATCACTTTAATGCTTTCTGTTATGAATAGGAGGTCAGATTCCAGGTTGCTTGCTATCTTGACCTCACTTGAATGCTTTTTGTTATGAATAGGTCTCTCTCTCTCTCTCTCTCTCTCTCTCTCTCTCTCTCTCTCTCTCTCTCTCTCTCTAATGAAATTAAAAATGGATCAGCAGAGGACCAGATGGAGTACCTGTCATATTGTTAAAGAAAGTGGTTCATTCAAAAGCCGCTAGCAATATTATTAAGACAAAGTATAGATACAGGCAAGATTTATGATGAGCATAAATTAGCATATATTACTCCTACTTTCAAAAGTGGTTCAAGACTAGAGGCAAGTATTATAGGCCTGTGAGTCTGACATCTCATATTATGAAAGTATATGAAAGGGTAATAAAAAAATATAATGAAACATTTAATGAAAAATAGATTGTTCAATATAGGACAACATGGTTTTGTACGAAAAAGTACACAAACCCAACTGTTAGTCCACCATGAAAGAGAAAATATGATAAATGAAAAAGATACAGATGTGGTTTACCTAGACTTTGCAAAAGCTTTTGACAAGGTAGATCATAATATATTAGCGAAAAAATTAGAAAACATAACATTGTTGACAAAGTGGAAGATGGATAAAAGAATTTTTGCAAAACAGAAAACAGATAGTGATTGCAAACGATGAGAAATCGGATGAAGCTACGGTAATATCCGGTGTACCAGGGTACGGTGTTAGCTGCATTGCTGTTTGTGATTATGATTGCAGACATAGACAGTAATGTTAAGGACTCAGTAGTAAGAAGTTTCGCAGATGACACAAGAATAAGTAGAGAAATTGCTTGTGATGAAGATAGAACTCGCTACAAAGAGACCTAAATAAAATATATAAATGGGCAGAGATAAATAGGATGGTATTTAACTCTGATAAATTTGAATCAATGAACTATGGTGATAAAGTAGGAATGCTATATGCATATAAAGGACTCTAATGAGACAATCACAAACAAGGAAGCAGTTAAAGACCTCTATGTTATGCAATGAACAAATAGCAATTCTATTGGCAAAATGCAAAGCAAAAATGGGAATGTTGTTCTTCAAAACAAGAAAAGCTGAACACATGATTATGCTTTATAAAACTACGTTCTAGTCCACTCTATGGCAATATAATATGGTACCCACACTACCAAAAGGATATTGCACAAATAGAGAGTGTCAGCTAGAATAGAAGAAGTTAAGGACCTTGACTACTGGGAAAGACTACAATTCTTAAATTTATATAGTCTTGAAAGGAGAAGAGAACGATACATGGTAATTCAAGCATGGAAACAGATAGAAGGAATTACGTCATGGAACTTTATCAAAAGAGCAAGCAGAGTTGATTAATGCCAAAAACTATCTAAGGAAAGCACACAGGACATTAATCCACCACGCACCAGCATCGATAATGCAGCGTCTATTCAACGCGCTACCAGCTCATCTGAGGAACATAACAGGAGTGAGCGTAGATGTGTTTAAGAATAAGCTCGACAAATCTAAGATGCATCCCAGACCATCCAAGACTGGAAGATGCAAAATATACTGCGTTAGCAACTCTCTGGTAGACATCAAAGGCGCCTCACACTGAGGGACCTGGGGCAACCTCTCGAATTGTAAGGTCTGTAAGGTCTGTAAGGTCTGCTCCTTGGAGAATGTACAGGTTTACGTTCACTGCAGAATGTTACGTCATATTCAGTTGCTCTTCCAAGGAAGAAGGTTTTTCTTTAAGTTTGCGTTTTTTAACAACCTTTTAAAGATTCGCAATATTCCACGAAGCAGTTGATTACCTCTTGTTGTGCACCCGAGTCAGTATCCGATCCCTGAATTTATTTACTTGCTCCTGTATTGTTATTGTCACTGGTGTCAACTTTGAGGGAACGGCAGTTTCCTGCTGTTTGTGGAAGAGTATCTGAATAACACAGTATTTAGGTAACTACTGTATACCAGTTGTATTCTGGGGACATTATTTCAGTGTATGTGGAAATTGCATTAACGAAAATGAGCATTTTCTGCCTGGTTTTTCAAGTTTATAAATTTACCAGCAAGTCTAGTTAAGAAGAACATTAAGATTGTGCAATACAGGTGTTTGTTGTCTATTTGTTTATTTTATAATCGTGAATCCAGCAAAATTTTTTTACTTCACGATTGTCGATTGTTAAATCATTCAAAGTTCCACTTAGTTCCTCGTTGGACGGGTCGGTTTAGTTCTCGGCTAGCACTCTGCTGGGCCCGCGTTTGAGTCTCCGGCCGGCCAATGAAGAATTAGAGGAATTTATTTCTGGTGATAGAAATTCATTTCTCGGTATAATGTTGTTCGGATTCCACAATAAGCTGGAAGTCCCGTTGCTAGGTAACCAATTGGTTCTTAGCCACGTAAAATAAGTCTAATCCTTCGGGCCAGCCCTAGGAGAGCTGTTAATTAGCTCAGTGGTCTGGTTAAACTAAGGTGTACTTAACTTTTTTTCAAAGGTTCACCTAATTCTGAGGAAAAATTGCGATGCATTATAATAGTCCTTTCATATGATAGCTTTCATATGATAGTCCTTTCATATAATAGTCCTTTCATATGATAGTTCTTTCATATGATAGTCCTTTCATATAATAGTTCTTTCATATGATAGTCCTTTCATATGCACTTACTTTCCAGGCCGTATGCCAGGCCATTTGGTCCAGAATTGTGGATTTGGACAACCTGCTAAACACACTAGCAGTCCATTTTTTGTATAACAAATAATCGGAAAGCCGATCCACAAATCATCTTTAATCGCTCATGTCCTGAAAAAGGAAATCCGTGTCAGCTGGAATCCCCCAAAATGATAATGTTATTGTGGGTAAACCGAAGGGATTGCAACTTGTTTTTTTTTTTTATTGCCGTCAACAAATCAGATTATGAGCTCATTACGATTACGGCATTATCGTCATATTTCAGGTGTATTTTCCCGTGATATTCCGATTGGCGATAGGCGACGTCGCTGGCGCTATTTAGGGCCTTTCTTGAGCGGTGAAGGGAGGGACAAGTACCGGTTCCTGGAAGGGGATTGCTGGAACGGGACTAGGAAGAGGGAGGAGGTGGTTGGTGGTGGTGGTGTTGGAGATGGGAGGAAGACGAACTGTTTTGTGTGGTGTTGGTGTTAGGTGAGGAGGAGGAGGAGGAGGAGAGAAGAAAGAGAAGGATAAGTAGGGAAATGAGGAGGAGGAAAAGGAAGGCGGAGGAGGAGGAGGAGGAGGAAAAGGAAGGCGCGGAGGAGGAAAAGGAAGGCGGACGAGGAGGAGGAGGAGGAGGAAAAAGAAGGCGCTGAGGAGGAAAAGGAAGGCGGAGGAGGAGGAAAAGAAAGGCGGAGGAGGAGGAGAAGGAGGAGGACGAACTGGTTAGTGGTGCTGATGCCACAGGAAGATAAGAAAGAAGAAGAGACATGGATTGAGGAATAGGAGGAGGAGGAGGAGATAGCAGTGGTTGTGTTAGAGAGGTAAGAGGAGGAAGAGAAAGGGAGGGGGAGGAGTTAGGAGGCCGTGCTGGCGTGAGAAAAAGGTAGAAGGAGGAGTGCAGCAGATGAAGTTGATGCCCCGTGGCAACGCAAGGAAGACGAATAAGAAGAAGAAGAAGAAAAAAAAGCAGAGATGGAAACGAAACAGTATTTCTGGCTGATGAATGAGAACGGCCAGGAGCAATCTTGTCAATAATGGCTGCAGTATGAGGATATTTCGAGAAAAATGAGGCCTTTTTCATCCTACACAATGGTTTCTCAAGATGCCTGGTCCTTTTCTGGTTTTGTAGGTTTCCATTCTATTCTTTCCGAGTCTCTCTCTCTCTCTCTCTCTCTCTCTCTCTCTCTCTCTCTCTCTCTCTCTCTCTCTCTCTTTTCACTTCTCATATTTTGTGTTGTGTCTTGTAAATAATCATAATGTCATGCCTCTCTCTCTCTCTCTCTCTCTCTCTCTCTCTCTCTCTCTCTCTCTCTCTCTCCACTTCTCATATTTTGTGTCTTGTAAATAATCTTAATGTAATGTTTCTCTCTCTCTCTCTCTCTCTCTCTCTCTCTCTCTCTCTCTCTCTCTCTCTCTCTCTCTCTCTCTCTCATATGGTGTTGTGTCTTGTAAATAATCTTAATGTAATGCATCGCTCTCTCTCTCTCTCTCTCTCTCTCTCTCTCTCTCTCTCTCTCTCTCTCTCTCTCTCTCTCTCCACATCTCATATTTTGTGTTGTGTCTTGTAAATAATCTTAATGTAATGCTTAGTGTCATCATTTTATAAAAGGAATAGTAATATTTGTATATATACAATTATACTCTTCAACCATACTCATTTTTCCCATTAGTCCAGCTTGTCTTGTCACACCACCAAATACGGAGATGCAACTTTACACCTTCACTCATTTTAAATATGCTCTTCTTTCGTATCTTCAAGTGTCTCCCCCCCTTGTTACTGCATATATACTGCAAAAATATATTGCACAAAACACTTCATCTCAACTGCTTCATAAACCGTACTTTCCTTCAGTCACTTTCGACGTCCACTTTTCAGTTCCGTGGACTCTCCTCCTCTCTTCCAGTCTGTTTCATATATACGCTGCTACCTTCCTCCTCTCTTCCGTTATATTTGCTTCCTCCTCTCATCCGTTATATTTACTTCTCTCATCCGTTGCACTGACTTCCTCCTCTCATCCGTTATATTTACTTCTCTCATCCGTTATATTTACTTCCTCCTCTAATCCGTTATATTTTACATTCTTCTCTCATTCGGCATATTTACTTCCTCCTCTTATCCGGTATATTCACGTCATCCTGTTATCCGTTATATTTACTTCCTCATCTCATTAGGTATATTTACTTCCTCCTCTCATCCGCTACACTTACTTCCTCTTCTTATCAGTTATTTTTACTCCCAAAATGCTTCATCTTCCTGGTTTTCATTTTGAGAGGTTCCGGTCTTTAACCGGCACTTGAAGTTTCTCTTCACTATTACCAGCCATTACTTTATCATTTGCAAACATCAGCCAGCCACTCTCCTGCCCTTTCAGGACCACTTTTATTATTTTACTTTTGCGCCTCATAGCATTTGTTCTGACTTCTTGCATCTCTCCTTTATATATATATATATATATATATATATATATATATATATATATATATATATATATATATATATAATATATATATATAATGTATATATATTTATATATATAATGTGTATATATATATATATATATATATATATATATATATATATATATATATATATATATATATATATATATATATATATATATATATATATATATATATATATATATATATATATATATATATATATATATATATATATATATATATATATATATATATATATATATATATATATATATATATATATATATATATATATATATATATATATATATATATATATATATGTATATATATATATATACTGATGAGGCACATTTCAGTGTAATAATGTGTGCAATTATGTTAATCCAACTTTCTGTTCCATTTCAAGTTGACAAGAATGCGTATTTCAGACAAATCAGATGAAATAAACACGATCAAATCGTTCCTTTGACACTATGTTTTGCCGGTTAATGAATTATTACCTACGTAAAACGAATTTCCGGGGCTCACTTTTTTTTTACCAAGTTTTTTGATAGCTGAAGCATCAGAGGGTAATGAGACACATGGTTCTGGAGGTGAGGGAATTAATCAAACGCCTGTGGAAATAAAAAGACAAAGGATGACGTCAGCTCAGAAGGCGGAAGTTGCAGATTTAAAATAATCGGATGTTTTTTAATAAAAAAACAATAACACAAACCACTGTAATCGAAGAGGTTATTCTGGAGGTCATTGCGTGATAAGGTGAGAATTGCGTAATTGTTAAGCTTAGTTTTCCGTAGGTGAAAGAAGAGGCCTTCTTTCACTGGATTAGCCTATGGGAGTTCTTGGATTATTTCTGTAACTAATTTTGATACAATATTCATTTGCTCGATGGAGTTTGATTTAGTTTTTAGTTTTCTGTAAAAGAAAACTATTGTGACGGCATTGTCTGTCCGTCCGCACTTGCTTCAGTCCGCACTTTTTCTGTCCGCCCTCAGAGCTTAAAAACTACTGAGGCTAGAGGTTTGCAAATGGGTATGCTGATCATCCACCCTCCAATCATCAAACATACCAAATTGCAGCCCTCTAGCCTCAGTAGTTTTTATTTTATTTAAAGTCAAAGTTAGCCATAATCGTGCTTCTGGCAACGATATAGGCCAGGCCAGCACCGGGCCGTGGTTAAAGTTTCGTGGGCAGCCGCTCATACAGCATTATAGCGAGATCACCGAAAGATAAATCTATTTTCGATGGCCTTGATTATATGCAATAGCGGCTGTACAGAAAACTCGATTGCGCCGGAGAAACTTCGACGCATTTTCTACTTGTTATTATTTGTCAGCTGCTAAGGATTGTCACGTCTATGTTCTATGTTCATGTGAAACGGATTTTGAATATTCTGTAGGATCGATGAGGAATTTAATCTTTTTTTTTTTTTTTTTTTGCTGTTTTCAAATAAATTGATCCACCTTATACCATTTCATTAGTGCAATTAAACTGCACGTTGTTTATTGAAAATGAATCTCATTTTCAATTCAAGTAAAGATTTGCAATGAGTAATTTTCTTCAAATGTAAATTTAAGGTTTCTTTCTTTTTAACTAACATATTGTATATTTTTTTTTTTATAAAGCAAAAGTTTCGGAATTCTCTTCGTTCTCCCATTTTCCAGATCAAATAATCTTCCCTATTATAGGAGGCGCACTATTGCAGTCCTTCGGTCCTGGGCTACTTAGAGTCCTTTGGTTGCCCGTTCCACTGGCCTCTATTCATGAAAAAAAAGGTCTTATATTCCAAATGGTTCTCGTGTTTTGTTGTTTGCCAACCATTTTGCAAGCGGCCATTTCTTTACTTTTATTTCCCAATTTTCCTGCTTCCGTTCCTGCTTTCCACTATCCACCCTCCAATTTCCATGTTTTCTCTTCGCTTTCATATATCTGCCATATCCCATTCCCCGTATTTTCATCCTCTCTCTCTCTCTCTCTCTCTCTCTCTCTCTCTCTCTCTCTCTCTCTCTCTCTCTCTCTCTCTCTCTCTCTCTCTGCCGTTGTTTCACGATTTCATCTGGGACCCGAACAATACACCTGGTCATATATACACCTGGCCGAGAGAGAGAGAGAGAGAGAGAGAGAGAGAGAGAGAGAGAGAGAGAGAGAGAGAGAGAGAGAGAGAGATGCTTTGCAAGCCATTTGTGAAGGGATTATAAGCGTTTCTCAGACTCTTAGTCGAATGGAGCGGGGATTTCATGCGCTTGCTGCCGCATTTATTTTCGTCTGTTTTCTTCCTTTTTTTTTTATAACCTTCCATCCCTTTACTTTTATTCTGTTTGCTCCTCCTCCTTCCTTTATCTCATCCCCTTTCCCTCATGTACTCATCTTTTGGACTGATGTTTTTTTTTTTTTATATCGGAGTTCCTCCAATTCCTTTCCTTGCGAATTCAGTTTCTGTTTCGCCCAATATTTTTTATCCCATTGACCCCATTTTTATCTTCCTTCATGTTTCATTCCTTCCTTTCTCTCTCTCTCTCTCTCTCTCTCTCTCTCTCTCTCTCTCTCTCTCTCTCTCTCTCTCTCTCTCTCTCTCTCTCGCTTTTTAACATCTCCTTTTGTTTCATTTTGTGCCTCATGTCCACTTTGGATGTTTAATTCGTATTTTCCTCTCCCAATTCCCAGTGTTTCTCCAAATTTCAGTTTGCACTTTGATTCATTTCTGGTCTTCGCTTGTCTGTCTTCTTGTTTGTATATATATATATATATATATATATATATATATATATATATATATATATATATATATATATATATATATATATATATATATACATACATACATACATACATACATACATGTATATATATAAATATGTATGTAGGCATATCTGTATATCGTTAGATTAGATATTTTAAATTTCAGGAGGAAGTCTTTCATCCCTCAATATGAATTAGAGGTAAAACTATAATATATGTTTGACTGTATGTATGTATGTATATATATATATATATATATATATATATATATATATATATATATATATATATATATATTTATATATATATATCGTTAGATTCATGTTTGCAAATTCCCAAACGAAATCTCTCTCTCTCTCTCTCTCTCTCTTTGTTTAAAATGTACAGAATTCCCCAAAATAACTTCTCTTGGGTAACTAGTTTTTTTCTCAGAGTTCCTTTACTCCTCCGGTGATAACCAACCAATTTTTATTTCCGTTTTCAAGCTGCAGATTCATAAACATTAGAGGAAAACTGTTTCCGTAGCAATCCCTGGATGCTTCTTATTCAGTGAGAGGTATTTTCTTTCCAAAAAAAAAAAAAAGTTCCAGAGGCATAACATTATGTTTCTTTCAAAAAAAAAAATTCCAGAGGCATAACAGTATATTTCTTTACAAAAGAAAAGTTCCATAAGCATAACATTATATTTCTTTCCAGAAAAAATGTTGCAGAGGCATAACATTATATTTCATTCCAGAAAAAAGTTCCAGAGGCATAACATTACAGTATATTTCTTTCCAAAAAAAGTTCCAGAGGCATAACATTATATTTCTTTCCAAAAAAAGTTCCAGAGGCATAACATTATATTTCTTTCCATAAAAAAGTTCCAGAGGCATAACATTATATTTCTTTCCAAAAAAAAGTTCCAGAGGCATAACATTATATTTCTTTCCATAAAAACAGTTCCAGAGGCATAACATTATATTTCTTTCCAAAAAAAAAGTTTCAGAGGCATAAAATTATATTTCTTTCCATAAAAAAAGTTCCAGAGGCATAACATTATATTTCTTTCCCCCCAAAAAAAGTTCCAGATGCATAACATTATATTTCTTTCCAAAAAAAAAGCTCCAGAAGCATAACATTATATTTCTTTCCATAAAAAAGTTCCAGAGGCATAACATTATATTTCTTTCCCCCCAAAAAAAAAAGTTCCAGATGCATAACATTATATTTCTTTCCAAAAAAAATAGTTCCAGAGGCATAACATTATATTTCTTTCCATAAAAAAGTACCAGAGGCATAACATTATATTTCTTTCCAAAGAAAAAGTTCCAGAGGCATAACATTGTATTAAGCTGATTGGTTCAAGAAGTATGAGGGGCGACCCACCACGCCCCCTTTTTTTTTTTTTATTGCTGAGTGAGTTGGTAAGGAATGAATGAAAGCAATATGTATTGAAGGACTTAGGCGTGGAGGAATTCGTTTATTGATGCATTTGCGTTAATCAGAATTGCGTTTCGCATTTATTCCAAGCCTTCGGCGTTCTTGTGGTATGAAAAGGGGCGGAATTACTTAAAAATCACTGTGTCATTCATAGCACTGCAATAACACTTCTTGTTATTCATATTTTTCCTCCGTGTTATTCTTCTCATTGTTTCTTCACCCCCATAGGGGGTTAGTACCGTCTTTGCACCTCATGCGGTGCACTGTAGGGATTAACTTAAGGTTCTTTGCAACGTCCCTTCGGCCCCTAGTTGCAACCCTTTTCATTACATTTACTGTACCTCCCTTCATATTCTCTTCCTTACTTCTTACTTTCCACCCTCTCCTAACAATTGTTTCATAGTGCAACTGCTTTGAGGTTTTCCTGCTGTTACATATTTAAACCCTTTTTACTGTCAGTGTCCGTTTCAGCGCTGAATGGCCTCCTAGGTCCCAGTGCTTTAAGTGGTGGATGGCTGCAGCGTAAAAAGGGAGAACGGTTCCCCTGCTCATTCATCCCCATAATGGCGAAGCGGAAGACGTAATCCTATTTTCTGTTATTTCTTTGTTATCATTTTTTGTTATCTTTTTTGTTATAATTCCCTGTTGTAACATGTTATTTCTTTGTTATCATTTCTGTTGTATTTTTTGTTATAATTTTGTTATAATTTTTTTTTATAATTTTTTGTTAGATTTCTTTGTTATCATTTCTTTTATCATTTTTGTTATATTTTTCTTTTATAATTCTTTTATTTCTTTGTTTCATTTTTTATAATTTTTTTATAATTTCTTTGTTATCATTCTTGTTATAATTTCTTTGTTATCATTTTTATCATATTTTATAATTTTTTGTTATTTCTTTTTTATCGTTTCTTTGTTATCATTTTTAATAACTTTGTTATAATTTTTATTTATAATTTTTTTATCATTTTTTTATTATCATTTTTGTTATCACTTCTTTGTTATCATTTTTGTTATCATTTCCTTGTTATCATTTTTTTTGTTATCATGTCTCCGCATCCCCAAGTCTTTGAAGAACGAGCTCGCTCACATAAACAAGGCAATTTCGGGCAATTTCAGCGGAGATCGTAATTGGCTTCCATTTTGCGCTGTTATCATCCGTTATCTGTTGAATGTAATTAACTTTTGAATCTGGCTTTAATGGCCAAATTCCCAAAAAGCCAAAAGTCGTTATGGATTGACCACTACGAATTTTTTTTTTTACTTTTTTTTTTTTTGTGAGACCAAACAACCTTTTGACATTTGATTTACCCTCCAGTTGATTGATAGCCGCTCGTTAATGCAAAAATTGATTGAAAAACAAATTTCCCTCTGAAAATTTTGAAGTTATCAAGTTTAACATATGGATTGGGGAGGAGAGGGGAGCAGGGTAAGGGATGAGGGTAGGAGAGATTTATGGGTTTTCTTTCTCTTTCTCTCTCTCTCTCATTCTCTTTCTCACTTTTCGGTTTGATGTGCTGTGCTGTCGAATTTTGCTTTCTTTGGTGATGTATTTGTATATGTATATATATATATATACATATATATATATATATATATATATATATATATATATATATATATATATATATATATATATATATGTGTGTGTGTGTGTGTGTGTGTGTATGTGTGTATGTATGTATATAGATATATATATGTACAAATATATTTATATATATAATGTTTTAAAGTTGTGATTTTAATTTTTTATATTAACTACTATAAGTATATTATATATATATATATATATATATATATATATATATATATATATATATATATATATATATATATATATATATGCAGTTGAAGTTGACAAAAAAAAGGAAATATAAGGATACACACAGACACTATACATACATACATACATACATACAGACATATATATATGTATATATTTGTGTGTGAGTGTATAATATATATATGCATATGTATATATATATATATATATATATATATATATATATATAAAAATATATAAATATATATATATATATATATATATATATATATATATATATATATATATATATATATATATATATATATATTCCTGCTTTGGTCTTCGTCTTTGCATATTTTCAGCGTAAGTTGAATTGTTCAGGGCTTGACTTTTCAAGACTGTCTCGTCTCCATCAGGGCTAAATTACAATTACCGAATCATTTTATTGCATTTCTCGAGCATCGTCACCCACCAATACATGAGATAAATTTTATATTTTTTTTCCGTGTGGAGGTTAGTGTCACCTTCCGTCAGACTTCAACATTATTTCAAAAAATCTCTGTCGCCAGCCCAGGTCGTTGACATTTTCGATAGCATGAATCACGTGAAGGCATATTTCCTTGGAAACCTTTCATAAATAAATGATGAAAGGTATTTTCCCTTGGAATTTTTACCTGAACAAATGATGGATTGAGTAAAGATATTCCTAGAAATTTATTCTGAAATATATTTATGTTCTCTGAGAATCATTCTAGTGTAGAATTCGTTTGTGAATGCTATAATATTAAACTGGGGTCACAGACCTTTAGGATGGAGACTCAAATGCTACAGAATTTAATATTTGTTAAATCAACCGTGCCGCATCTTTTACGACCAAACTTTCACGCCGCTCTAGGCACTGAAACTGACGATAACTTAGATATTGGTGTAATATTTTTTTATTGTTTTTATTTTTTTATTGTTTTTATTTCCAATTACTTTCTTTTACTTCTTTCGGATGAACACCATATTCGTTGGAAGCTTGAATTTTAAGTCAGTG
>NC_089741.1:26333991-26336491 GCF_040412425.1 Macrobrachium rosenbergii
AACGTAAAAAATCAGAATAGTTAAGAAACAGATGAGTTTAGAGACCGGGAAAAGAAGACAAACTGATAAACCGGATTTGGAATCGCCAGAGATAAACTAAATGATATGAAATCTAAAATTATTAATCAATGTATCGATTCCTTTTAAAAATAGATATCCGTTTACCACCTTTGTTGGATTAACTGTTCAGATTTAAAAAAAAAAAAAAAGAAAATCCTAAAAAGACATGGAAATGTGAAAAATAAAAATTATTTTTAGGAATTCCTCGCGAAAGGGGGTCGTCGTTTAAAGAGGGGGGATTGGGGGGAAGGGTCCTGATGACCTATAATTAAATGGCCATCACTGGAATTGATGCCATGCCAGTGAAAGACAAGAAACTGATCTTGGGAAATGGAGTGAGTTGGCTGTTGCCATTTGTTAGGTCAGTTTCGACCTCCCCTTCCCTCATTCGCTTCATCCATGGGGAAACAGCAACCCCAGTCCTGTGGGGTTCTTCTTGACTCGGGATTCGCGGAACCTCCCCAAAGGGTTTTGCTGAGGGGTTGCTTGGGTTTCTTAAATTGAACTCTGTACATTTTGTGGTTTTGTTTCAACCACGGGGAAACAGCAACCCTAGTCCTCTGGGGTTCTTCTTGACTCGGGATTCACGAAACCTCGCTAGGGTTTTGCTGAGGGGTTGCTTGGGTTTCTGAGGTTTATTTCATAAATGAAAATATGTACATTTTGAGGTTTTGTTTCATCTACGGAAACATCAACCCCAGTCCTGTGGGGTTCTTCTTGACTGGGGATTCGCGAAACCTCCCGGAGGGTTTTGTTTTAGGGGTTGTACATTTTGAGGTTCTGTTTCATCTACGGGAAACATCAACCCCAGTCCTGTAGGGTTCTTGGCTTGGGATTCGGTCAACCTCGCAAGGCTTTTGTCGAGGGGTCACTTGGGCTTCTGAGGTTTATTTCATAAAAATAGAACTATGTACATATTGAGGTTTTGTTTCATTCACGGGGATACATCAACCCCAGCCCTTTGGGGTTCTTCTGGACTCGGATTTCGCGAAACCTCCCGAGGGTTTTGCTGGTGGGTTGCATGGGTTTCAGAGGGTTATTTCATAAATTGAATTTTTTTACGTTTTGAGGTTTTGTTTCATCCACGAGGAAACATCAACCCCAGTCCTGTATGGCTTTTCATGACTCGGGAACATTCATAATAAAAGCAACAACAAAAACAAATAACAAAAGTCACAGATGATGACGGTAATGTTATTAATAATCACTAGAAACTGATTAGAACTGATGGAAGAAGAGTCTCTTATTTTTGTAATAAAATAGGAATAACCAAAGGGGTAGAAAACAATACGAATACAATACCACAGGCAAATAAGACAAATAAAAGGCGTAAAGGGAATCGAATAATAAAGAGTAAATATAATAAAGTAGAAGAGAGGTTGGTGAAGCAAACAAATTTGGAATTCGGACTAAGAAAATCAAAGACAAAAATGAATGAGACGCAGTTAGGAAGTTCCTCCTGGACTTGGTTATAAGAACAAGAGGGAGAATAAAAAGGATAGAGAGAGAGAGAGAGAGAGAGAGAGAGAGAGAGAGAGAGAGAGAGAGAGAGAGAGAGAGAGAGAGAGAGAAAAAACTCTTTGGAAAGAGGTTGCTACTGTAGTTAGTTTCAAAATCTTCCTAAATGAGGAGGTGGAAGAAGTAAAAGAGAGAGAGAGAGAGAGAGAGAGAGAGAGAGAGAGAGAGAGAGAGAGAGAGAGAGAGAGAGAGAGAGAGAGAGTAATGTGGAATGGGATGGGTCACTGGGATTTTTACATTTTGTGAAAGAGGAAGAGAATAATCAGAGAGAGGAGAGGGGAGGGAAACTGTGGAATGAGGTTACCTCTGGACTCTTAGAAGAACTTGTACAAAGAAGAGAGAGAGAGAGAGAGAGAGAGAGAGAGAGAGAGAGAGAGAGAGAGAGAGAGAGAGAGAGAGAGAGAGTTTGGAAAGAGGTTGCCACTGGAGTTAGTTTCAAATTCTTACAAAAAGAGGAGGAGGAGGAGGAGGAGGAGGAGAGAGAGAGAGAGAGAGAGAGAGAGAGAGAGAGAGAGAGAGAGAGAGAGAGAGAGAGAGAGGTTGCCACTGGAGTTAGTTTCAAATTCTTACAAAAAGAGGAGGAGGAGGAGAAGAGAAGAAGAAGAGAGAGAGAGACTATGGAAGGGGTGGCCAATGGACTTTTTACGTGTTCTTAAAAAGAAGGAAAAAGAATAGGCAGGGAGAGGAGAGGAACTACGGAATGAGGTTACCACTAGACTTTAAGAAGAACTTGTACAAAGAAAAGGGGAAGAGAGAGAGAGAGAGAGAGAGAGAGAGAGAGAGAGAGAGAGAGAGAGAGAGAGAGAGAGAGAGGGAGAGAGAGAGAGAGAATCAGACTCCCCAAGTCCATTCTAAGGACAGATAACGTAATTTGTCTTCGGGTTCCTGCAACCGACCGACCTCCCTGGAAGTCGAACATTCG
>NC_089741.1:26341491-26353991 GCF_040412425.1 Macrobrachium rosenbergii
CCTTTTCACTTGGAAATTTCCTTTTCACTCGGAAATTTCCTTTTCACTCGGAAATTTCCTTTTCACTTTGAAATTTCATTTTCACTCGGAAATTTCCTTTTCACTCGGAAATTTCCTTTTCACTCGGAAATTTCCTTTTCACTTGGAAATTTCCTTTTCACTCGGAAATTTCCTTTTCACTCGGAAGTTTCCTTTTCACTCGGAAATTTCCTTTTCACTCGGAAATTTCCCAAGCGCAGATCCTGCTGATGCTACGAAGGGCAACACCTGACGTTTGTTTCGGTTCGTCCGCCAGTTTTTGGCTTCTCAAGTTCCTTCTTCTTCTTCTTCTTCTTTTCCTCTACTGTTTTTCTGTGGTTTTCCTGTTATTGATTCTTGAGGTTTTTTTCGGCTTTTATTTACTCTTCTACAATTGTAATTTCCTTCATTTCTTAATCGTTTGATTTTCGTGTCATATTTTTTGCTGTGACTTGTATATGATTTTTGTAAGTTTTCTTCATATTTATTTTTCCTCTTATATCTGACTGTTCGTATATCTGACAGCTTGATATTTTAGACGGCTGTTAATAGATTTCAATGGAATGTTGTTCAGGTATTTGCTATGAGCCAGTGGTCAGTCGACTGGGTTTTGATATGAATCAGAAAAAGGATGCTGGATTTTGAAGTGGGTTCAGGTGTGGCGTCTGGATCTTTTCCCCATTGAATGCCTGTCTTTTTTTCTTCCTTGTTGGTGCATTTAGGGCTTAGTAATTATTACAGAGGAGTTATCACCAAGATTAGTATCTTGGTAATAATTCCGTTTTTTTTATGACGTGATATCAAGCACTAGTGGATTCTAATCTGTCTTGGTATTATCTACTATGTACGAGATACAAAGTCTTTTGACATCACTAATCTAATTGTTATTTTGCTTTGCGTAAGTATAAGAATGGATTTTTTAAAAATTTTACTTCAATAGTTTTTGTGAGTCCGGAGACTGATTGGCTCATATTACCCAAAACTGACACCTTGCAGAAATTAGCAGTGGGCTTAGATCGCACTGAGTGATTTTTAAGAAAAGATGTTACCAGTTTCTGATGTCAGCTAAATACAAAATTCCATCTGATGTCTAGTGTTGTCATCTCGCCTTCTGTTGTAGCGTGTGAAGTTTGAGCAGCATAATTTCTGACTGTGGTAAAATATTTGACTGATTCCTTTAAAATCACTTCGGGCTGTGGTATAGTCGTTGGTTTGGATACTTACAAGAGAAACTGGGGCTGTGGCATACTCTTTGAGCTCCACTTTATTAAAAAAGAATACCTCTCGGTACGACGTAGCTTTGGTATCGATTTCTTCAAAAGAAAATTTTGCTTTAGCAAAGCTCTTGGTGTTTATTTTTATAAGAGCACCCTTGGCTGTGGCGCAGTCCCTTATTCTTTCGGTAACCTCTAGCACTGACAAAGCCTTTGATTTCGTTTCTTTGAAGATAACCTGTGCTTACGTCATAACTTTTGATTTATAAGCTTTCATTGCAAAATTTGCTTTGGCATAGCATTTGATGTCTGCGTTCACAAGGGAACCTTTGGCTGTGACGTGATCTCTTTGATTTAGATTCTTATAATAGAACCTCAGTCTGTGGCTTAACCTTCAATTATAATTCCTATAAGAGAGCAGTTTTCTGTGCGAAAGGCTGTATAGAGCTTTACACTTTCGCTTTTTGCTTTGACTTTGTTGGACGTTTTCTTTTCTTTTGCGACTTCCTAATTCAATGGCATCCTTGTTAAAACTTTTGTCGAGTTGAATTTGATCGTATTTTCCTCCGTGCTTCGGATTTTTCCGCATTTGATGATTCAGTTCAGTGGATTTTTGATTTACAGTAGATGGCCTCTTGAACTTTTATTATTATTATTATTATTATTATTATTATTATTATTATTATTATTATTATTATTATTATTATTATTATTATTATTATATTATTATTATTATTATTGTTGTTGTTGTTGTTCTTGTTGTTGCTGTTGCTGCTAAAAGAAATTATTATTATTATTATTATTATTATTATTATTATTATTATTATTATTATTATTATTATTATTATTATTATTTTTAATCCTCCCACACGCCCCTGTCGTGAAGGGTGGGCTGGCATATCCCAACGGTATTAGGAAATTACATTAGCGGCCTTACCCTTTTGTGTGCGGTAGGCCTAATAAGAAGAGCCTGAACCTTATGCCGCCTGCAATCGCGTTGGTAAATGGATGGGAAGATGAAAGATTAAAAATGGCAAGGAGATTGATGATGCTTCGTCTGTGGTGGAGATTCTGTTGGTGTTGATTGAGGAGATTTTGTGTTGTTTTGCTGATGTTGATTGAGGAGGTTTTAGGCTGCTTCGTTGGTGTTGATTGAGGAGATTTTGGGCTGTTTTGTTGGTGTTGATTGAGGAGATTTTGGGTCGTTTTGTTGGTGCTGATTGAGGAGATTTTGGATTTTTTTGTTGGTGTTGATTGAGGAGATTTTGGGTCGTTTTGTTGGTGTTGATTGAGGAGATTTTGGGTCGTTTTATTGGTGCTGATTGAGGAGATTTTGGGCTGTTTTGTTGGTGTTGATTGAGGAGATTTTGTGCTGTTTTGTTGGTGTTGATTGAGGAGATTTTGGGCTGTTTTGTTGGTGTTGATTGAGGAGATTTTGGGCTGTTTTGTTGGTGTTGATTGAGGAGATTTTGGGCTGTTTTGTTGATGTTGATTGAGGAGATTTTGGGCTGTTTTGTTGGTGTTGATTGAGGAGATTTTGGGTCGTTTTGTTGGTGTTGATTGAGGAGATTTTGGGTCGTTTTGTTGATGCTGATTGAGGAAATTTTGGGCTGTTTTGTTGGTGTTGATTGAGGAGATTTTCTGCTGTTTTGTTGGTGTTGATTGAGGAGATTTTGTGCTGTTTTGTTGGTGTTGATTGAGGAGATTTTGGGTCGTTTTGTTGGTGTTGATTGAGGAGATTTTGGGCTGTTTTGTTGGTGTTGATTGATGAGATTTTGGGCCGTTTTATTGTTGTTGATTGGGGAGGTTTTGGGCTGTTTTGTTGGTGTTGATTGAGGAGATTTTGGGTCGTTTTGTTGTGTTGATTGAGGAGATTTTGGGTCGTTTTGTTGGTGTTGATTGATGAGATTTTGGGCTGTTTTGTTGGTGTTGATTGATGAGATTTTGGGCCGTTTTGTGGGTGTTGATTGGTTAGGTTTTGGGCTGCTTGGTTGGTGTTCATTGATGAGATTTTGGGCTGCTTTGTTGGTGGTGATTGTCAGTGCGTCCACACTGCAGTAAAACATGCCATGAGCAATTGTTGATAATTCAGCGCACACGCATCTCAGACAAGTTGAATACAGATCAGCGACTTATTGACCGTTATTACTAATGCGTATGCCAAAGATTCGCTCTTCACTTACGTTAGTTGATGGTGATGATAACGGGGACAATGGTGATGATGAAGAATTTGAGTGTTTTACGAATATGTGTGTGTGTGTGTGTGTGAATGTATTTATATATATATTATTTATTTATTTATATATGTTTATATATATTATATATATCCATATCTATCTATCTATCTATCTATCTATCTATCTGTCTATCTATCTATCTATCTATCTATATATATTTACTATGTTATTTAATGAACTTTTCTCTCTCTCTCTCTCTCTCTCTCTCTCTCTCTCTCTCTCTCTCTCTCTCTCTCTCTCTCTCTCCATGATTTATAAGGTAGAAAGGTGCACTCTTTGAAACGTCACCTACTTCTCCCATCCCTTCTCCTCCCACTGCTCCACGATCCTCATCGCCTTGGGTAGAGAGAGAGAGAGAGAGAGAGAGAGAGAGAGAGAGAGAGAGAGAGAGAGAAGCTCCTTTGAGTTCGAGTTCTCGGGTTATCCTCCTGGTCGCCTTTCCTCCTTCGTCAATATTTTAGGAGGAAACCAGGTCCCTGATAAACCTGGGACTTGGGTATCTTATTTCAGGCTTCTTTCAATTCGTCGCGTTTGTTTCTCATTATTTGGGTGGACAGGTTCGATTTTATTTTCTCTATTTTTTTTCTTTCTTTTTTTTTTCAAGGGCGATATTAATCAAGTTTACTGAGGGAGACGTGCGAGGGGGTTATTAGATTTTGAGAGAGAGAGAGAGAGAGAGAGAGAGAGAGAGAGAGAGAGAGAGAGAGAGAGAGAGAGAGAGGAGAGGGAGAGAGAGAGAAAATTTTCATTGGTATAGGTAAGTTACCTATTGCTTGTGTGTAAAATATTTTTCACAGTTTTTATGCTCAGTATATTATAAAAAATGTAGATTATAGAGGAGAGAAAGAATTATGAGAGAGAGAGAGAGAGAGAGAGAGAGAGAGAGAGAGAGAGAGAGAGAGAGAGAGAGATTTTTCATTAGTATAGGTAAGTTATCTATTGCTTGTGTGTAGAATATTGGTTTTTCAGTTTTTTTCAGTATATTATAAAAATGTAGATTATAGAGGAGAGAAAGAATTGTGATAGTGAGAGAGAGAGAGAGAGAGAGAGAGAGAGAGAGAGAGAGAGAGAGAGAGAGAGAGAGAGAGAGAGAGAGATATTTTGGGGGTAAGTTATATATATGCTGTAGGTTTTGAAGAATTTATTTCAGGAAGCCTGAATATAAAAAAAAAATGTACATTGCAGAAGAGAGAAGTAGTTGTAATAGTTGATGAGAGAGAGAGAGAGAGAGAGAGAGAGAGAGAGAGAGAGAGAGAGAGAGAGAGAGAGAGAGGCTAAATAGACACAAAAGAGAACTGTGATTGGTAAAGAGAAGGAAATAGAAAGGTAAAAAGATACTGAGAAAAAAATTCTTGCCAGGAAAGAGAAGATCTAAAGTAATTGGAAGGTAGTTTCACCTAAAAAAAAAAAAAAAAAGAGTTTGAGAATATTCAAGGCTTTTGGGTAAAGTCGTTCAGTGTGTACGAAGGATACTGTGAGAGTACTTTTTTTTTTAAAGAATCTTTTTTTTTTACCTTAATTGGAACGGACTAAGTAAATGAACACAGCATTATTTTTCCTTTCTGTATCTTCAAGCTAATGAATTGCCTAATTTATTTTTTTTTTTTTACCGGGCAAGGAACATCCACATGGATTGTGAGTTCGGAAAGAAAAGAATGAATGAGAGAATTAAGTGTTTTTTACGCATAAGTTATTTTTCAGCATAATTTCTAACATTTTCTAGCTTTATTTGAATTATCTAGTACCGTTAATAAACTATAGATTCATTCTGTACTTTGCTATACATCATTATTTTTTTTTATTAAATGATGCTCTTTCATATTATGAAATATATATAAAATTTAGGTCAAAGCCCAAGAACTGGGACTTACGAGGTCCTTCAGCATAATTTCTAAAATTTTCTAGATTATTTGCATTATCTAGTACCGTTAATAAACTATAGATTCGTTCTGTACTTTGCTATACATCATTATTTGTGAATTAAGTAGTGTTCTTTCATGTATGAAATATATATAAAATTTAGGCCAAAACCCAAGCACTGGGACTTATGAGGTCCTTCAGCTCAGAGGAAAACGTCGCAGTTGCACTATGAAATAATTGTTAGGAGAGGGTTTAGGAAAGTGAGATGGAAGAATGATAATATGAACGGAGGTACACTAAAAGGAATGAGAGGGGTTGCAGCTAGGGGCCAAAGGGACTCTGCAAAGAACCTTAAGCAATGCCTACAGTACACCGCGTGAGGTTCAATGACGGCGATATACCCCTACGGCGGCTCTTTCATATGGACATATCATGGCTGTAAATTAGATTATTTTTCCTCGTAGGGACGAAGTGATATATCCTCACATTTACGATAAGGGTTAATACTGTTAAATATTCTCTAGACAATGAGAACCTTCGAAATATGATGTAAGAAAACTGTTTACTCTTTTTTTTTTGGCTTTGGCCCAGTAACTGGGCATTATTATTATTATTATTATTATTATTATTATTATTATTATTATTATTATTATTATTGAGTCATAAAACAAACAATTATATATTAATATATTACTATATAATTGTGGATTTTTTTACTCATTGTTTTTCACGAAATTGTGAATCTATTATTATTATTATTATTATTATTATTATTATTATTATTATTATTATTCAGAAGATGAAGCCTCTTCATAAAAGTAATACGAAATACAGGAAGAAGAGATCAGTTATCAAAAAAGAAAAAAATTAATAGACAAATTAATAAATAAACAGATAAAAGTGTAAATGAAATTCTTGAAAAACGAGGAGAATTCTTTTAGGATAATGATGCATCTCATCTCAGCTTGAACGTTTGAGGTTCCGCAGTCCACCGTAGTGAGGAATAAAGGACCTCTGGAACGGAGGAGTTGGACAGCCAGGCACTTTGCTTATGAATGCCATCATCCATCTATTACTCGTCTCATTCACCCAAAAGTGTTTCTTTGCAACATCAGAGAAACAAATGTCATCTATTCTTCCGTTCAAGGGTACAATATTATTGTTTTGTTCACGACTGTCTCATAAGGGTTTGTGCTCGAGGCGAAATTGGTTGAAATATCTGAAATTTCGTTTGTAATTAGTTCGTTTTATATTTTTCAGTTTTCTGTAATAGAAAACTATTGTACCTGTTTTGTCTATCCATCTGCACTTTTTCTGTCCGCCCTCAGATCTTAAAAACTACTAAGGCTAGAGGGTTGCAAATTGGCATGTTGATCATCCACCCTCCAATCATCAAACACACAAAATTGCAGCCCTCTAGCCTCAGTAGTTTTTATTTTTATTCAAGGTTAAAGTTAGCCTTGATCGTGCTTCTGGCAACGATATAGGCCAGGCCTTGATTATACGATGTATAGAAAACTCGATTGCGCCGTAGAAACTAATGAGCATTTTTTACTTGTTTTTGTCGCACAGGCTGTGGAATAAGAAATAATTATATGTGACACTGACCAGAGCATAAACAGGAAGGGGGTTATTAATGAAGATTTGAATAATGAATGTTTAAATGAAGCCAGCAAATCTGGTTTGGAATTTAGTCTAGACTCAACCTGATAATAATCGCACTGACTTCCGGTAACGCTTGATTTCTCCTAAGTATTATTATTATTTTCATCAATCATTATTAGCAATTTTACTATAAGTAGAGTAGTAAGCATTACTTCAGGGTCTTTGCAGCATCCCTTCGGGTCCTAGCTGCAACCTCTTTCATTTCTTTTACTGTACCTCCGGTCATATTCTCTTTCTTCCATCTGACTTTCCACCTTCTCTAAAATGCAACTGCGAGGTTTTCCTCCTGTCACACCTTTAAAACCTTCCCTTGCAGCGCTGAATGACCTCATAGGTCCCAGCGCTTGGCCTTTGGCATAAATTCTATATTCTATTCTGTTCTAGTGGCAACAGCAGTAGGATCATTCATCATGTACACCCGTACCCCTTAAAAAAAGTCCCTGACTTGAAACGCGCGCGCAGGCGAGCCTCCAAGTGCACACGGGACGGACGCATGCCATCAGGGAGTGACCCTCCTGCACAGTCACTGACTGATAATGCGAACGGAACTTGAACGATACCGAGTTCATTCATCACAGACCCACTTGTACGCAAGCTGTGACACGGCCTCTCTCTCTCTCTCTCTCTCTCTCTCTCTCTCTCTCTCTCTCTCACACACACAGCTGGGCGAAAGTTGCCACAATGTTCCAAAAGCAGTTTCCAAAAGGGTTCTCTCCCGTAGGGGAAGGTTGTGCCGTCAGTGCACCTCACTTGGTGCACTGTAGGCATTGCTCAAGGTTCTTTGCAGCGTCCCTTCGGCTCCTAGCTGCAACCCCTTTCATTCCTTTTGCTGCACCTCCGTTCATATAATCTTTCCTCCATCTTGCTATCCAACCTCTCCTAACAATTATTTCATGGTGCAATTGCGAGGTTTTCCCCTGTTACACCTTTCAACCCTTTTACTGTCAATTTCCTTTCCAGCGCTGAATGACCTCATAGGTCGCCGTGCTTGGCCTTTGGCCTAAACACTATATTCCCTTCCAAAAGGGTTCTCTTGCTATATATAAGTTGGAAAAGGGAGATTATAATCCTTTGCCTTTGGATTTGCTCTGGCTATGTCTGTTCGTTATTTGCCTAAATTTTCGTTTAGATGTCAAGTTGGACCCAAGGTCAAGTTGGAATATGACAAGTGTCAAATCGTTTTCATTTTGAAATGTCTGGTTGAAGGGAAGCTTGTGTTGTACCTATGTACGTTTGCTTGCGATGGCAATGTCATGCAGTGCATGCAGCTTGCATTTTCGTGAAATTACCGATTGCGCAAATGAGATAGAAAGGTGCATAGTGCAATTTTCAAGAGAGGTTTTATTTAATTTCTTGTGTATTTTTTAGCTTTTATTCTGTTTATTCGGTTATTTCTTTTGGTGCGTTCTTTTAGGTTTTGGTCTCGAGCTTGGCATTTTTATAGGGCTAATGACTTCCTTGTCTTCTCGTGGAGGACCATTCAGATTTAGTGAACTAACGTTTAGGAACCTGTACGATATTAGGAATGGTGTAAAGCGATTCATGTTGAAGGTCACTCAGCAACACCACTGTACCCTTCACAGCTGCATAGACGATCTGTTGGTGACATACACTGACGTTGCAGAGCAGCACTTTATTTCACTTTGTTTTTTATCTTATGTTTTTTCTTTGCTATTTCTCTTTCGCAGCTTCTTAAATATTTGTAAGTTTTATCTTCTATACTGGGTTGCTTTCCTTAATGGGGCTCTTGGTGTTGTAGCATTCTGCCTTTACAAGTAGGGATGCAGCTTGGCTTGTAATAATAATAATAATAATAATAATAATAATAATAATGATAATATTGAAAGAAATCGCTGCATCAGCTCATTGATCTTGTATAGAGTCGTCTCTATTTTCCTTGTAACAGCTTTCTCGCTGTTACTACAACTGGCGAGTAACAGCGAGAAAACTGTTACAAAGAAAATAGAGAAGACTCTATACAAGGTCAGTGCAGCTGATGCAGCGATTTCTCTCAATAATACTTGCTTGAGAGGATGTCTACTCCTAATATACAATAATAATAATAATAATAATAATACTGAATTGTGAGAATGTAGGTAATAAAACGACGATTTATTTGTGAGGGCCAGCTATGATGTAAGAAGAATTTCAGTCTGTAATAAAAGTTTCAGTCTGCAATAAAAGTGGCAAGACTGTACCGAAAACTGGCAGCGCTACAGTGACGTCACGCGAGAAACTGTTCACTTCCCCAGCCTCGGATTTGTGTTTGCCGAAATGTGTTGACTTTTCCCTCCCTCCCTCGGAACCTGTTGGAAAAGGGGGTTGGGTGAGAGGGGGTAGGGGGGGGAGATCCACGAGCGGCTTCATATTTAACTTTGGCGTTTTATGAAAACTGAATTTGATCTTATTTCGGAAGGAGACTCTATGCCGCTGTGCATTTCTTCTCAGTACTTCATAATCATGATCCCCGTAGGCGGGTAGCGTCGTCAGTGCACCTCACGTGGTGCACTGTAGGCATTGCTTAAAGGTTCTTTGCAGCGTTCCTTTGGTCCCTAGCTTCAACCTCTTTCATTCCTTTGACTGTACCTCCGTTCATATTCTCTTTCTTCCATCTGGCTTTCCACCCTCTCTAACAGTTATTTCATAGCCCATCTGCGAGTTTCCCATTCAGCGCTGAATGACCTCATAGGTCCCAACGCTTGGCCTTTGGCCTAAATTGTATATTCCTTACTTCCTTCATATTCATGAGTTATTTAATGTGATTCTCACTCGCTTGCGCATGCGTGAAAGGAAAGAAAACGGCCTCTTGCTCCAAAAGGTATTTACTTTGTTTTATTTTTTCGTTTACGTTTGAAAATGGCTTTTGAATTTGGTATTTTTTTATGTTTTCTCTTTTATTTTCAATTAACTTTGTACATATTTATTTATCTTTTGCTATCATAGTTGAAATACTGAACATGTTAAGTATGTTATGTTTTCGTTTCTTTCGTGCAATCGCCCTTTAATTCCGCCATCCTTTGTGAACGGAATATCAGTGTGAATTGACCAATCACTAAAGTGATAATTGCATTGTTATTTGATAGTAATGGAAGCTTTGATAAACACTTGAAAGCATTTAAATCTGCGCGGATATAACCTTTTAAAGCTGATCGGAGCTTGAATGTGCGATGCATTTCCGATGCAAAGCTCCCCTTGCAATCTTGCACATGCTGCATAAATGGAAGGATTCCTCGAAACGCGAACATAGAGTCCCAAAGAAAAAAAAAAAGATTCCTGAAAAAAAGTATCCTGCACAGTTCCTGATGACACAGTCTCTATTGATGCGAGCGAGCGTCTTCCTTCGGTTCAGAGTAATCCTTCGGGGGCGTCTTCTCATCAGCAGGCCATTGCTATTCACTGCACCGATCAAACACGCCCGTGCAATTGCAAAGACAATTTGCTATTCAATACTCCACAATTAGCCGATGGATCTTGGGCTATAGGACGTTGCTTGATCTCTTGTTGTTAAGAGGGGTCCTTGATGTGCGTGTGTATGTGTGCGTGTGCGTGCTTACATGTTTTGGGGGTGGCATGTGTGGAAATGGGTTTGGGAGTGGGCGTGGGGCTGAGACAAAGGGGAGGTGGTGAGAAGTGTGTGTTAGTAGTATCCAGAGGAATAGCTGAGGATCCCTCAAGGTGGTGGATTAACACCCCAGTCACCCAGGCTGAGATGTGAGGCAAAATGACTACTTCTAATTTGTTTTAATATTGACAGTCATTAAAGTAAAACCCTTGCATTTGTACAGAACGAATGCCTGTTGAATACTGTGGAAATATTCAGGAACCCTCTGAACGCTGTAAGACCATCATAAACCGTAATGGTTTCCTTCATTGGTAGAGATTACACCTTATTGTACCATCCTTATCCAGCTTGATTCGGACTGTTTTCCTCTTTTTCCGAGCTGCGCATGTTATAACTATGGCTTTATTACCGTCAAATTAACTGGAATAAGTGTTTACCATTACCTGCATAATTTGAGGTGTGCCTGCGTCTCTGAAAGAAGGTTTATATTTTATGAGATTACTACAGTTTCCATGTGAAGATAAATTTGGCAGCTAATCACCATAGAGTTTCAGGATTGTTGTTTTCATGATTTGTATAGTGATTATATTTTATATTTTTTTATTTATTGTGAGTGTAACATTGATGAACGGGGACTGTATTAAGGAGAACCTAAAAGCAAACGCAACTAAGAAGACACAAGTAGAAACGTAAAGGTGGAGCTCAGTGAGGGTGGAGAATGGCATTGGGGTATCAACCTCATCCCAGGTTACAGATGAAAATCGGAAGAGTACCACCTTCTAAGGCAACCCTCTCTCAGGGGAGAGGATTATGACTTAAAATATATTTAAATTATATATATATATATATATATATATATATATATATATATATATATATATATATATATATATATATTATATATATATTCTTTTGTTCAGATTAAGTTTAGGCAGAGGATCGCCTTCTTCCATTCGTTGTGTCAGAGAGAGAAAAGGAGAAAAACTAGGAGTCTCTCTCTCTCTCTCTCTCTCTCTCTCTCTCTCTCTCTCTCTCTCTCTCTCTCTCTCTCTCTCTCTCTCCCCAGTTAATATATACAGGCAAATAATTATAAATATGAGTTTTTAGTTGATTTTTTGTAAAAGTAACGGAGGTAATTATCTACTTGCTTAGTGAGTAACCGACGGATCTCTCTCTCTCTCTCTCTCTCTCTCTCTTCATACATGTAATATGTTTATGATTTACTGCATTTGCAGTCGTAAAGTTCTTAGTTTGTACCCATTTTGGTACCTGCGTATATATTTCCGAATTTACCCCCACCCCCCCTGCCCCTTCCCTTTTCGAATCCCCTGCACCTGCACCTGCCCCTCCCCTTCCCGAATCCCCTCGCCCCGCCCACGCTCCTCCCCTTCCAAAATCAGCCCTGGAGGGATTTTCATTGCATGGGTACAGAGTTTGACAAGACGTGCTGTCGCTGTGCCCGGGATAAACTTAGTTTGTCGCCCCATTTTCGGATAAAAGATCCATTGATCTTGAGTCTCCAGGTGCTCGTGACATCTGCCTGTGTCGTCCTTTCAAATGGCAAGGTGCATTTGAAGTTAGGTTTGTGCACCCGCGCGCTGGTGATTGTAGACTGCTTTTGGGTAATTCGTGTCCAATTCAGAATCCAGATTGAGAGCAGACCCTGAAGTAGTTGTAATAATAATAATAATAATAATAATAATAATAATAATAATAATAATAATAATAATAATAATAATAATAATAATAATAATAATAATAATAATTTTCTAAAACGGCTGCTTTTTGGATTTTGTATTAGTTTTAAAAAATTTGGAATGGAGAATGTAAGGACAGGCTCGATAGTAGTATTAGTTTGCGGAGCAGATGCTATTTCTGAAGAACTGTATTTATTGGTTGTCTCTTTGTAGGGTGTACTGTAAGCAGAAAATTACGTTTGTGAAT
>NC_089741.1:26356491-26378991 GCF_040412425.1 Macrobrachium rosenbergii
GCAGTATTACGTGCTTGCGCGTGTATGTGTTCACCTGATGAGAGAGAGAGAGAGAGAGAGAGAGAGAGAGAGAGAGAGAGAGAGAGAAATAGGAGTAGCAGTAAAACAGCTTGTACTGATAAACTGGAAGAAAAGTTATTTCGGAATCCAGTTGGATCCGTCGCTTCATAAAAAAAGAAGGTAAAATAAAAAAAAAGGTAAAAAAATAAAAGAAAAAAATCGGAAACAAGAATTTCGTTCGAGATTTACTGCACAGGAAGTTGAGTCCGAATGCTTGTCCCAACATCCCGCAGTCAAACTTTTCCTGATACGATATGTAGACCTCGCCACGTCTAGCTGCTATCACAAGGAACGGGGGGAGGAGGAGGAGAATGGAAAGGAGGAGGAGGAGAATGGAAGGGAGGAGGAGGAGGAGAATGGAAAGGAGGAGGAGGAGGAGGAAAATGGAAAGAAGGAGGAGGAGGAGAATGGAAAGGAGGAGGAGGAGGAGGAGGAGAATGGAAAGGTGGAGAAGGAGAAGGAGGAGGGAACAGGAAGAAGAGAAGGATGGAAACGAAAAGGAATAGAAGGAGGAGGAGGATAGAAAGGAAAAGGAATAGGAGGGGAGAATGGAAAGGAGGAGGAGGAGAATGGAAAGGAGGAGGAAGAGGAGAATGAAAAGGAGGAGGAGTAGGATGGAAAGGAAAAGGAACAAAAAGAGAAGGAGGGAAAAGGAAGAAGGAGATTAGGATGGAAACAAAAAGGAACAGAAGGAGGGGGAGGATGGAAAGAAAAAGAGGAGGAGGAAGAGAATGGAAAGGAGAGGAAGAGGAGAATGGAAAGGAGGAGGAGGATGGAAAGGAAAAGGAACAAAAGGAGAAGGAGGGAAAAGGAAGAAGAGGAGGAGGATGGAAACGAAAAGGAATAGAAGGAGGAGGAGGATGGAAAGAAAAAGGAGGAGAAAGATGAGAATGGAAAGGAGGAGGAAGAGGAGAATGGAAAAGAGGGGGATGAGGAGGAGCATGGAAAGGAAACGGAACGAAAGGAGGAGGAGGAGGGAAAAGGAAGAAGAAGAGGAGGATGGAAACGAAAAAGAATAGAAGGAGGAAGATGGAAAGAAGGAGGAAGAGGTAAATGGAAAGGAGGAGGAAGAGGTAAATGGAAAGGAGGAGGAAGAGGAGAATGGAAAGGAGTAGGAGGAGGAGGAGGAGGACGAGGAGGATGAAAAGGAAAAGGAACAAAAGAGAAGGTTGGATATGAAAAGGAACAGAAAGAGGAGGAGGAGGAGGATGGGAAAGAAAGGAACAAAAGGACAGTGAGGGAAAAGGCAGAAGAGGAGGATGGAAACGAAAAGGAATAGGAGGAGGAGGATGGAAAGGAAAAGGAGGAGGAGGAGGATAATGGAAAGGAAAAGGAAGAGGAGAATAGAAAGGAGGAAGAGGAGAATGGAAAGGAGGAGGAGGATGGAAAGGTAAAGGAGCAAAAGGGGAAGGAGTGAAAAGGAAGAAGAGGAGGAGGACGGAAACGGAAAGGAATAGAAGGAGGAGGAGGATGGAAAGGGAAAGGAGGAAGAAGAGGATGATGGAAAAGAAAGGAAAAGAAACAGAAGAGGAGGAGAAGGGAAGAGCAGGAATAAGAGGATGATGGAAAAGAAAGGAAAAGAAACAGAAGGAGGAGGAGGAGAAGGGAAAAGGAGGAAGAAGAGGATGATGGAAGAGAAAGGAAAAGAAACAAAAGGAGGAGGAGGAGGAGAAGGGAAAAGGAGGAAGAAGAGGATTACGTCCGGTGACGGCATGTGTTGTAGGTCGGTGCCAAAAGTACGATTATGGCTAACTTTAGCCTTAAATAAAATAAAAACTGCTAAGGCTAGAGGGCTGCAATTTGGTATGTTTGATGATTGGAGGGTGGATGATCAACATACCAATTTGCAGCCCTGTAGCCTCAGTAGTTTTGAAGATCTGAGGGCGGACAGAAAAAGTGCAGACAGAATAAAGCGCGGACGGACAGACAAAGCCGGCACAACAGTTTTCATTTACAAAAAACTAAAAGTGAGCAGGAGAAGAAGAGACACAATGAAATAAAAGGGGACATAGAGGATAAATAAGAAAGACGTGGAGAATAAGAATGAGATGACCAAATTGTCGGAGGAAATATGAGAAAATTTTGAGGAAGCCAGGTCGCCATCACATGAAGGAACAGGACACGAACTTAGGAGATAAAAAGAGAAAGGAAGAGAATACGAGACAAGAAATAGAACGAAAGAACAAGTAAAAGAAAGGAACAAAAAAGATAGAAGGGAAAAAGTATAAGAGAGGAACAAGTAAAACATTTGCCGAAGTTTCTTTGGCGCAGTCTAGTTTTCTGTACATCGTATGATCAAGGCCACGGAAAATAGATCCATCTTTCGGTGATCTCGGCATAATGCTGTATGAACGGGGGCCCAGGAAACTTTAACCACGGGCTGGTGGTGGACCATCCTATATCGCTGCCAAAAGCACGATTATGGCTAACTTTAACCTTAAATAGATAAAAGCTACTGAGGCTAGAGGGCTGCAATTTGGTATGTTTGATGATTGGAGGGTGGATGATGAACATACCAATTTGCAGCCGTCTAGCCTTAGTAGTTTTTAAGATCTGAGGGCGGACAGAAAAAAGTGCGGACGGGCAGACAAAGCCGGCACAATAATTTTCTTTTCAGAAAACTAAAAAGGAATATGAGGCAAAAACTTGTTTTTATTTGTTATGATATATGGACCTCACATTAATCTACTTTCGCAAAAAGTTGAAGGAAGGGAGGAATAAATCGGAATAAGTGAACAAGGAAAAAGAATGGCAAAAATATTTTTCTTTCCTCCGTAATTACAAAAACAGGGGGAGTAACCTTTGTGAAAAATAGGCCACATTAATTTTACAAAATTTTGGCTCCATAATAATCAATATAAATGGATTAAAATATGTGCCAAAATTAGACAGTGGAAAGAAAAAGCAAGTAAACAAGTAAAGTGAGGGAGTTTGAAGAACATAATAAATATAGAATCTGTTTAGAAACAAGAAGAAAACAAGTAAAAAATGCGCAGAAGTTTCTTCGGCGCAATCGAGCTTTCTGCACAACCGCTACAGCGTATAATCAAGGCCACCGAAAATAGATCCATCTGTATGAACCGCGGCCCATGAAATTTTAACCACGACCCGGTGGTGGTCTGTCCTATATAGTTGCCAGACGAACGATTATGGATAACTTTAACCTTAAATAAAAAAGAAAACTACTGAGGCTAGAGGGCTGCAATTTTGTATGTTTGAAGATTCGAGGGTGGATGATCAACATAGCAATTTGCAGCCCTCTAGCCTCAGTAGTTTTTAAGATTGGAGGGCGGACTGAAAAATTGCGGACGGACAGACAAAGCCGGCACAATGGTTTTCTTTTTCACAAAACTAATAATTGATCATTCCTTTAAAGATAAGCCACCGGGAATGTTATTTGGAAATAATGTTTAAATTGGCAAGTCCTTTAAAGTTGAACTTGGAAAGATATCTATAAACTACTTGAAATGCCATTTGAAAACTTTTCAATCCGGCATATCCTCTGAAAAGTCTCTCTCTCTCTCTCTCTCTCTCTCTCTCTCTCTCTCTCTCTCTCTCTCTCTCTCTCTCTCTCTCTCACGGTTTTTAAATTGGAAACTCCTGTAAAAATAAACTGCTAGAACTGCCATTTGAAAACTTTTTAACCTGGTATATCCTCTGAAAACTCTCTCTCTCTCTCTCTCTCTCTCTCTCTCTCTCTCTCTCTCTCTCTCTCTCTCTCTCTCTCTCTCTCTCTCTCATACTCTTTGACATTTCAACATAAAATACCAACCGGTCTTATGTATACATATTAGCAGTCTTAAATTGTTGTTTCTCTGATATTTAGACGTGTGGTACAAATGCCGCAGCTCTCTCTCTCTCTCTCTCTCTCTCTCTCTCTCTCTCTCTCTCTCTCTCTCTCTCTCTCTCTCTCTCTCCCCTTGGACTTCTTAGTTCATTATGGTTTTAAAATTCTACGTTTCATCTCTTATTCTCTAAATATTAAACTTATTCAGTATTTGTTTTAAACGTATAATCTCTCTCTCTCTCTCTCTCTCTCTCTCTCTCTCTCTCTCTCTCTCTCTCTCTCTCTCTCTCTCTCTCTAATTGAAATCCATGAGTCGTAATTATTTTTCATTTTTTATTCTGTCTCTCTCCCTGGATTTCATAGTTCATAGTTGTCTTTCCTTACGTTTTCAATTTTCATCCCTCTCTCTCTCTCTCTCTCTCTCTCTCTCTCTCTCTCTCTCTCTCTCTCTCTCTCTCTCTCTCTCATGTCTTCTAGAGGGAGTATGGTGGCGTGTGAGGAAACCGGACTCACCGCCTACATCACTGGGGCGATAAAATTGAATGACGATGGATTCCTCTTTTAATCAATTTATTTAATGGATGATTGATATTAACACGGGCAATCACGCGATCTATGAAGTCAGCCATTAGCTGATAGATTGTTGTGGTAGCGTGGAAGGGAGCAGGTAGTGAGGGGGAAATGTTGTATGTATATATTAAAAATACAGTATATGTATATACAAACATACATTATATATATATATATATATATATATATGTGTGTATATATTATATATGTGTATGTGTAAGTATATATACATATTTATTTATATATACGTATATACTGTATGTATGTATATATGTGTAATTTGCATCAGCTTATTAATATTTCTGGAGGTGTGTGTATATACATACTTATATTTACACACACATATATATGTGTGTATTTACATATATATATATATATATATATATATATATATATATATATATATATATGTAACGACCCGAGTGGTCGTTATGCAGGTTCTTTAATATACTCAGGACGGGGCTGTCATGACTGACGGCAGATGCAACAAACAAAGGAGGAAAACAACAAAACAATATAATGAGCTCAAATTTAATTTATTTACAATATTTACAAGTGAGTCAGGTCTGGTAAAAAGATAAAAACCATAAATACAAGAAAAAACCAAAAGGCAGCACTAAACAAAATCAAGTTAAAATAAACAAAAAAAAAGTAGCTTTAAAAAAAAAAAAGGCAAAAATAAACAACAGCAGGCAGAAAAAAAAAAAAAAGCAAACATACGTCCTCCATCAGGGCACCATATCAGCTGCACGACAGGGGACAAAACCCACAAACCAGAAAACCCCGATGGAGACGTCAGGACAGCCTCACGCTGTCATCAAAGATGAGCAGCTCGTGGTCACACGACTACTCATGGTCACACTCCACCTCTACGACGTGCTCCACTTCGTAGGCGTGCTCAATTTGCTGCTCAAAACTCGACCAACGTCGACTCAAAAACTGCCTGCTGCTGCTGCCACAGCCGCTACTCTCGCTGCCCTACCAGACCCGACTGAAGAAAGAAAAACGGCAGCCCACCGGCGAGAACATCAAAACAAAAAAAACTTGAAGGTAAGGAGGCAGCAATCCACAAAAGGGAACGAGCGGGGAACCAGCAGTTCCCGCAAAACCATCATAACGTGACACCTCCCACCTAAAAGAAAAAAAAGATTACTTTTTTTTTTTACACTCATGATCCTCAATGCCGTAACAACCCCGCCAGCCAAAACAGAGCCATCCTGTCACGGTCGCCATTGTAACGACCAGTGGGTCGTTATGCAGGTTCTTTAATATACTCAGGACGGGGCTGTCATGACTGACGGCAGATGCAACAAACAAAGGAGGGGAAACAACAAAAAACAATATAATGAGCTCAAATTTAATTTATTTACAATATTTACAAGTGAGTCAGGTCTGGTAAAAGATAAAAACCATAAATACAAGAAAAACCAAAGGCAGCACTAAACAAAATCAAGTTAAAATAAACAAAAAAAGTAGCTTTAAAAAAAAAAAGGCAAAAATAAACAACAGCAGGCAGAAAAAAAAACAAACATCGTCCTCCATCAGGGCACCAAGACAGCCCTCAGCTGCACGACAGGGACAAAACCCCACAAACCAGAAAACCCGATGGAGACGTCAGGACAGCCTCACGCTGTCATCAAAGATGAGCAGCTCGTGGTCACACGACTACTCATGGTCACACTCCACCTCTACGACGTGCTCCACCGTGGGCGTGCTCCAATTGCTGCTCAAAAACTCGACCAACGTCGACTCAAAACTGCCTGCTGCTGCTGCCACAGCCGCTACTCTCGCTGCCCTACCAGACCCGACTGAAGAAAGAAAAACGGCAGCTCACCGACGAGAACATCAAAACAAAAAAAAACTTGAAGGTAAGGAGGCAGCAATCCACAAAGGGAACGAGCCCAGCAGTTCCCGCAAAACCATCATAACGTGACAATATATATATATATATATATATATATATATATATATATATATATATATATATATATATATATATATATACATATCTGTGTGTATGTGTACGTATGTGTGTAAGACATCCCGCCCTCAAACACGTATCTAATCTTGTTTACACAAACAGCAGCGCACCTCAATGCGTTCAAAAGCTCACTCGTGCAAGGTATGCGTACCTGAAACGCCAAGCATCCAAGTGATTACAAATCCGGAACGGGAAAAATCATTTGCCATTAGCCTTCTGCCAGATACCGGCGTAACAGGGTCTGTTCGCTAATAAAAATGTGGCCGCAATTCTGAAATATTTATGTAATTCCGAGGCAGTTTTTTTTTTTTGGGGCGTAATTCAGAATAAACATTCGGTCCCGTTTTGATTAATAAATAGATTTTCATAATAGACTATTAATTTTGCTTCCGCCACAAGGAGAAAATGGGAAAATTGAATTTAAAAACGCTCTCGGGGATGGTGATGTAACAAAATCTAGGCTTGGTGGTGTTTTTGTTTATTTGGCTTATAAAGGTTTCTTTGAATGTTATATACTATTTTCCTTATTTATCCGTTTTCAATGTGCATTTTTTTGTGTGCATATAACAGCTTGTAATAGTATTTCTTCTGTATACAAATCTACTCAGTGATTAAATTGTAGACGTAGTTCAGTCTTTGTGTTTATCAAGTCTGAATTTTTATATCTTTAAAAATTTATTTTCATTTCATATTTCCTCTTCCTGCCGCCTCCATAGTTTGAGTTAATGAAAATGTGATTGTGGGTTCCTGCAGAAAAATTCATGGATGGCATAGGTTCAATCAGTGAGATTAAAAGAAAGATTGGAAATAGAAAGAATGTGATAATGAAAAGAAAGAATGTGATATTGCAACCTAATCTGATAAAATGAAGGTAGGAGGTGGACAGAATGAAAATTAATGCTTTAAGAGGAAGGAGAGAGTCAGAGCGAATGGAAGAGGTAGAAGTTTGATATGATAAGAAATAAAGAAAGCGAAAGAGTTTTAGGTAATGATATGAAAACGGACGAGACTGGACGAAAACTTAAAATGTATTTAAAAAGACAAACGGAATGAAGGAGCATGAGAGAGAGAGAGAGAGAGAGAGAGAGAGAGAGAGAGAGAGAGAGAGAGAGAGAGAGAGAGAGAGTTGGATACAGAAACGGGAAGAATGAACGATATTCCAGCTGTACTCGGGAAATGAATTAATTAGTCATTGTTTTTTTTTTTTTTTTTTCAAGTCGGCCTATTGGCTTTTATTGAAGTTTGAATAGGATTCGAGAACACTGTCTTTTTAGCCCGTTGATTTTTCTAAAGGTTAAATGAAATAGAGAATCTATTTCTTTTTTTTTTCGGCAGATTCTAAATAACAATTTATGAAAGGTCGAATGCTTTAGTACATATTTGCCCGCTGTGTTTATTCGGAGAATTTTCCTGAATTTTGATTGAATTAGCGAATGTTTTCATTTGCTTTTACGTTTTTGATATTCGGTTTTTGTTGGATGTGATGATTGAATTAATGGGTATTTTCGTTTGCTCTCGTCATATCTTTGTTGGATTTCGGAGAAATAATGAAGTTTTAGATTAGTCAATTAATTTTTTTTTTTTTTTTTTTTTTTTTGAAGGCTCTTGTGTGTAACCGGAATCATGTCTGACTTTTGACTTTGCTTTTCGGTGAAGTAATTCAGCTTGAGCGTCAATTTCAAATTCCGTTTGAAGGATTAACGCGGCCCCTGGAAAAGAAAGTATAGGTGTATAAGTAATTAAGGTATATATATATATATATATATATATATATATATATATATATATATATATATATATATATATGTATATATGTATATATATATATATTATATATATATATATATATATATATATATATATATATATATATATATATATATATATATATATATATATATATATATATATATATATATATATATATATGTGTGTGTGTGTGTGTGTGTGTGTGTGTGTGTGTGTGTGTGTGTGTGTGTGTGTGTGTGTTTAAGAGAGAGAGAGAGGGAGTAAAGTGTCAAGTTTTGTTGTCTGGTAATCACGAAACAAATCTGCTAGGGCACTGCAAACAAGCAAGCAATTTGCGTGCTGATTTATTTCAGAAGCCAATACGATTTTACAAATCTCCCAAAGGCAGCGTGTTTCTCCACAGCGAGAGAACATCCATTATTTGTTTGTGCATTTGGATTAGTTGTACGTAGCAGCTAATTCCTTCAACGTGTATAACTCTAATTTTGTTTTGCTTTTTTTTATGTTAATTTAAAAAGAATTTTTTTTGCTGGCGAGTATGAATGCAGATTGTTGTTTCATTTACATATTTTTATTTGTTTTAGTCAAGTGAACAATTGTTGAACTTCCATTATCATTCCTCGTTTGCACTTTGTCACTGAAATTCACGAATTCAATGTACCTTTTTTCATCTGGGCTTCAGTGTGCTTTATCTTTACAAAGCTTTTGACAAGAATTAAGCATTTTTTTATCTGTCCTTTAATTATTTACTTAATGATGACGAATCGAACAATTTTTATTTATTAGTGCATTATGCAGGCAAAGTGTGAATAACCCTTGACATAATGCGTTTGTTACAGATGTATTTACAAAATGCTAAGCTTCTGATGATGCCATGACAACCAAATGCCTGAATAGTATGTCTTTTGTTTACTTTATGCGTGCGTGTTTTTTCCATGTAAAGTGAAGCCTACACAGCAATTCTCTCTCTCTCTCTCTCTCTCTCTCTCATCAAAATGACACTTCTCATTTGGTTTTAGATATTTTTTTTCACATATAATCAAAGCTAATTGACAAAAAAGTTTCTCTCTCTCTCTCTCTCTCTCTCTCTCTCTCTCTCTCTCTCTCTCTCTCTCTCTCTCTCTCTCTCATAGGGCCCCCTCCCCTCTCTTTTTTGACGCGTCACTTTGTTGATCTATCCGTCAAAAGCGTCGCGTTAAATGCATAGTGGCCCCTTTCATTAGCGAGATTTACATCGGCATAAATTATTGTTTATGGCTCCCCTTTTTGCTTTACGGCCGTCCGCCAGAGAGAGAGAGAGAGAGAGAGAGAGAGAGAGAGAGAGAGAGAGAGAGAGAGAGAGAGAGATCCTCGTCTTGTTAAGGCAAGACTTCCTATTTTTATTCTTTTTTTTATTTATTCCTTTTTTTTTCTATTTATTTATGGCCCACTTCTCACTTTACGGCCATTCGGGAGATCTCTTCTTGCGCGTGTTTCTTGTTAAGGTTAGGTTTTTGGAGGTTTCTTATTTATTTATTTATTTATTTATTTATTTATTATATATTTATTTATAACGTATGAATACAGTGACAAATGTAAAACTTCTGGATTTAGATTTATTATTCCGTTTCTTTTATATACATACCTACATACATACATACATACATACATATCTACGTATATTTGTGTGTGTGTGTGTTTACTGTTGGGTGTCTTTGGCAAAAACACACCTCCTCCTCCTCCTCTTCCTCCTCCAGGACACCCCCTTCCCCCCCTTCCCCCCACCCCAATTCTTTCTGGAATATCAAATGACGTTGCATTCCCAATTCATTTGTCAATGACACCTTCTCATAAATCGTCATCCTTGTCACTTCCCTGTCATTTATGAGCAATGGCTGGTTCTTCCTTGTTGCTATTAATTCTCGCCCGTTTTTGGAGTTTTCGCTTTCCATTCTCGAATTCCTTCTCCCCTGTTCCTGGTTTTTTCTCCCTTTCTCTTCTGTATTTCGTCCATTCGTAACATTTCCGTCTTACATTCTTCTTTTACTCTTCAATTCTAGTCGTTGGTTTTTGGTTTTTCATTCATTTCTTCCTGGTTTTTTCTTCTTATCCCCAGTTCTTTAGTTTTATACCTTTGTTTTTTGCATTCATTCGCATTCCGTATTTTTCTTTTATTCTCAATTGTTGGCGTTGGTTGTTCGTTCAGTCTTATTTTCAGTTATTGTGTTTTCCGTCTTTATTCTCATTTTGCAGATCTTTCATTCTTATCATTTGGTGTCCACGTCATTCATCCTTATTTTTCATCATTTACTTTTTTCCCTGATCTCATTCTTCAGCTCTTTTATTCTCATCAGCTGGTGTTCTCTCATCAGTTGGTTAATCTCATCATTCATCCTAATTTAACGTAATTTTTCTTTCCTGTTCCTGTTCTCAGTCTAGTTTTCCATTCTCATCATTTGGTGTTCTCTCATCATTCATCCTTTATTTACGTAAATTACTTTTCTGTCGGTATTCCCATTCTCTCTCTCTCTCTCTCTCTCTCTCTCTCTCTCTCTCTCTCTCTCTCTCTCTCTCTCTCTCTCTCTCTCATATCGAAGTGACGCTAAATGAGATATATCACTTGTCATTTAATTTTAGATATTTTTTCACATATATTCAAAGTTAGTTGGCAGAAGTCTCTCTCTCTCTCTCTCTCTCTCTCTCTCTCTCTCTCTCTCTCTCTCTCTCTCTCTCTCTCTCTCTCATCTTTTTTGTGTTCCTAATTTCATTTTCTTTCCTTATTCTCAGTCTGTGGTTCTTTCATTCTCAACTTTAGGTGTTCTCTGCGTTCAACTTTATTTTCTTAATTTATTCTCCTATCCCTATTTTCATTGTTTCTATCCGTTCTCAGATTTTGATGTTGTCTCTTCATTCGTTTTCCGTCCTTATTCTCATTCTGCGGTTCTCCCATTCTCAACTTTTGGTGTTCGCTTCGTTCAATCTTACTTATCATAATGTATTCTTCTGCCCATGTTCTCATTCTGTTTCTTCCGGCCTCTTCTTTCGGTGTCGTCTCTTCATTGAGAATTGGGAGACAACACAAAAAGATGAGAGTGGAAGAACCGCAGAATGAGAATAAGGGACGGAAAACGAATGAAGAGACAACACCAAAATTTAGGAACGGAAGAGACAGAATCCTTATTCTCATTCTGTGGCTCCTCCATAATTTATTCTTCTGTCCCCGTTCTCATCCTGTTTCTTCCGTTTCCTATATTTTGGTGTTGTCTCTTCATTCGTTTTCCGTCACTCATTCTCATTCTGTTTCTTTCATAATTTATCCTCCTGTCCCTATTCTCATCCTGTTTCTTTCGCTTCCAGTATTTTGGTGTTGTCTCTTCATTCGTTTTCCGTCACTCATTCTCATTCTGCGGTTCTCTCACTCTCATCATTTTGTGTTTTCTCCCAATTCTCATCCCGCAACTCGTCTATCTATCTATCCATCTATCTGCTCGCATCCGTCGTCCTCTTGCTGCTGAGGTCGTTGCCAATAATGTCTGTCCATCGGCCGTGTGGCCTCTCGGAAGGTGACTATAGGATATTGATTTTATCTGGAGGCGGAGATGTATATCTGATTCCAAAGAAATCACTCCACCCTTCTCCACTTCCTTCTTCTCCTCCTCCTCCTCCTCCTCCTCCTCCTCCTTTTGCCCTCCTCCTCCTTTGCTCTTCTTCTACCTTCTCCTCCTTTCCTCCTCCATTTCTTCTTTTCTGCTCCTTCTTTTTCTACCCTCTTCCCCTCTTTATTTTCTCTCTCTTTCTCTCTCCTCTCTCTTCTCTCTCTCCTCTCTCTCTCTCTCTTTATTTTCTTCGTCTCTGCTTCCTCTCTTTATACCCTCTTCCCTCTCTCTCTCTCTCTCTCTCTCTCTCTCTCTCTCTCTCTCTCTCTCTCTCTCTCTCTCTCTCTCCTTCGGTTCTGCTTCCTTCTTATTTTTAAACTTTTTTCTCCTCCTCTCTCTCTCTCTCTCTCTCTCTCTCTCTCTCTCTCTCTCTCTCTCTCTCTCTCTCTCTCTCTCTCTCTCCTTCTGTTTCCTTCTTATTTTTAAACTTTTTCTCCTCCTCTCTCTCTCTCTCTCTCTCTCTCTCTCTCTCTCTCTCTCTCTCTCTTTCTCTTCTCTCTCTGCTTCCTGCTTCCTTCTTTTTTACACCCTCATCCCTTCTTTATTCCTTCTCGCTCGCTCTCTACAATTTCTTCGGCTCTGCTTCCTCCTCCTTTCTTAAACCTTCTTCCCTTCTTGAGCTCTCCTTGCGTCTCCTCTCCTGGAGATTCTTTCCTTATCTTTTGTTTTCGCGTTTTGTTTTGATTCGAGGATTCCTTGTTGTCTTGGGATAATCCTGTCTTTCGCTTCGCGTTTTTGTGTCTTTCATCTTTTGTCTTATTCATCTATTTTTCTGTTCCCTCTCCACTTCATTCTAGTCCCCTTCTTTCGCCCCATCTTTTCCTTCCTTCGTATCCTCATCCTATTATGCATTTCCCCTCCTCGGCTACCTCCTGTTTCCCGTGCCTGTAGAGCGTTGTCTACCCCTCCCAAACCTCCCCCCTCCCCTTTCTTGAACCCCGTGTTTCCCGTACCTGTAGGGGGTCGTCTACCCCTCCCAAACCTCCCCCCTCCCCTTTCTTGAACCCCGCGTTTCCCGTACCTGTAGGGGGTCGTCTACCTTTCCCAAACCTCCCCCTCCTGAATCCCGTGTTTCCCGTACCTGTACGGGGTCGTCTACCCCTCCCAGACCTTCCCCCTCCCCTTTCTTGAACCCCGTGTTTTCCGTACCTGTAGCGGATCGCCTACCTCTACCAAACCTCTCCCCTCCCCTTTCTTGAACCCCGTGTTTCCCGTACCTGCAGGGGGTCGTCTACCCCTCCCAAACCTTCCCCCTCCCCTTTCTTGAACCCCGTGTTTCCCGTACCTGTAGGGGGTCGTCTACCCCTCCCAAACCCATTCCCCCATCTTTCATCAACCCCATGTTTCCCGTACCTGTAGAGGGTCGTCTACCCCTCCCAAACCCATTCCCCCACCTTTCATCAACCTCATGTTTCCCGTACCTGTAGGTGGTCGACTACCCCTCCCGTCCCCCTACCCCCAATCCATCAGCCCACGACCTTCGACCATGCCTTCATGTCGAAGACTCGTTGAGTACCTCTCTTTTGTCCCTCTTGAAGCGTGTTTTTGGAGAGTTGTTTCTCGGTAAATGATGACGAGTGTCTATGGAAAAGGGGCCGGGTATAGTGGGGATGGGGAAGACCCACCATCCTAGGAGAGTAAGGGTAAGACCCACCATCCTATTTATAGGAGAGTAAGGGTAAGACCCACCATTCTAGGAGAGCAGGGTGAAGGCCGACCATCCTAGGAGAGTAGGGGGGGAAGACCCACCGTCCTAGAAGAGTAGGGGGAAGACACACTACCCTATTTAAGAATAGGATAGGAAACCTCCTATAGGCTTTTCGTTCTCTAGGATCAGGGAGTCACCACGCTCCCCACCCCTGCTCCTCCCCCAGCCCTCAACAGCCCTGGCCGAATAGGAAGAGGATATTACCCCTACTCAATTTAGGGAAAAGGGTGTGTGAAACGCACACTTTCCCCCACCCCTCACACTTTTTCTCCTCCTAAAGTGTTATGGCATAACAGGTAAAGGTGCGTAAAGGCTTTGTGTGACGGCTTTAGAAGCAATTAGAGACCGTGAAAGGTTATTAGTGATGATTGTTGCTCTTCTGGACTAAAGGATTGTGGTTTTGGGGTTCCGCCTTCATGGGCCTTGAAGTGGGTCAAGTTAATGTTGTCTCTCTCTCTCTCTCTCTCTCTCTCTCTCTCTCTCTCTCTCTCTCTCTCTCTGCAACAAAGTGATGTGTCATTTTTACTAAGTGTCTGATATTTTTATTATCAAATTTGATCAGAAAATTCTCTCTCTCTCTCTCTCTCTCTCTCTGCAACAAACTGATGTGTCATTTTTACTAAATGTCTGATATTAATATTATCAACTTTTGATCAGAAAATCTCTCTCTCTCTCTCTCTCTCTCTCTCTCTCTCTCTCTCTCTCTCTCTCTCTCTAAGTGAGTTAAAGAGGAATATAGGCAGTCGAAGAGAGAGGAAGAAGAAGAAAAAGCGGAAGAAGAGGCGACGCAAACCGGACGGTTCCGTCGGTCGTGTCATTCGGTCTAATTGCCGACGAAGGCGGTCGGAATGGGAATGTGCGCGGTGGTTGAATCCCGTTCTTCCATTGAGCGGATGGCCGGAATGGGAATCCTCCTCCGTCGGTCCTATTCTCTCCGTACGGGGAGGGGGGAGGGAGGGAACGGGGGTTTGGTCTTAATGCTTTGGCGATGGTCTACAATAACATTTATGCGCTCATTGATTGTTATTGTTATGGCTGATGTTCATGCGCCATGGGCATATATATATGCGCATATATTGTTGTTGGAGGTCTTAGAATGTTTAGCTGTTTGGCTTCACTCTATTTAGGGCTGTTGAGGTCCGGCGAACAGGTACTCTGCATCTTTGGAAGACAGTGTGTATGTGTGTGTGTGGTGTGCTCGCTCGCTCTGTCTGTCTGTCTTTGGCTGTTTGCCTGTCTGTCTCTTTGGGACAAATTGATGCGTCATTTGTGCTCTCTCTCTCTCTCTCTCTCTCTCTCTCTCTCTCTCTCTCTCTCTCTCTCTCTCTCTCTCTCTCTCTGGAACAAATTGATGTGTCATTTTTACTCTGACTCTCTCTCTCTCTGGAAAAAATTGGCGTGTCAGTTTTACTCTCTCTCTCTCTCTCTCTCTCTCTCTCTCTCTCTCTCTGGAACAAATTAATGTGTCATTTTTACTAAATGTATAAGTTTTGTATCATCCATTTTCGATCGGAAAATTCTATCTCTCTCTCTCTCTCTCTCTCTCTCTCTCTCTCTCTCTCTCTCTCTCTCTCTCTCTCCACTTAACAGTTTTGAGGTCGTGTTTCCTAGGATCCCATCCGTGGCCAATGCATAAGGGAGAAACTAATCCCAAGATACTCAGCTTTACACGAAATGGCCAATTTATGCTGTACAGGAAAGAGAATGTGTGTATAACTGGTGCTGTTATTATAAAAAGTGAGAGAGAGAGAGAGAGAGAGAGAGAGAGAGAGAGAGAGAGAGAGAGAGAGAGAGAGAGAGATGTATTGATGAATGGTGTTATGTGTTAGAAATAACTGTCTACCTAATGGTGTTATAATTGATAATAACTTACACCTAACGGGATTCGATCCAGTCCCTGGTTAAGAAACAACGATAGACAGTGACTTTGACCACTTGGCTTTCAAGAGGTATTAGTTGATATCGACTGTCATCCTAATTTTAAAGGTAAAAATTTTGTAGCCCAAGACGTACTGCTAATTATACATACATACATGTATACAGTCCTTCGTCAATGGCTTGGAAATAAAGTCGAAACCGGTCTTATTTTTTCACCTTTGGTAATGTGTGATAAACGAATCATGTGTTAAAGTGATTATATATATATATATATATATATATATATATATATATATATATATATATAATATATATATATATATATAAAAGTATATATATATATATATATATATATATATATATATATATATATATATATATATATATATAATATTCATTTGTATATATCATTTTTATTTTACAATTTTTTCTTATTCAGTTGCTCAGTCATCACAGTCTCTTTCTAAGCAATCCCCTTTTGCGCAAAGGACTTGTCTATGATGTAAAAATTACCGTATTGTATTCTAACAAAAAATCCATTCAATTCGAGGTACTGCGTAAATGATCGTATTTCATTACGAAATACTCTGGCATCGATGACCGCAGTCATTGCGACACCAGATAAATTCCCAGCGATTTGTTCCTTCTGCGCCCAGTAGCGAGGCAAGTCGACATGGAGCAATCCATTTTTGGCTGTTATGTACCGTTCGTTGAATATTCCATTTGTAAATCAGATTAACATGAATACTGTAATTGCTATAAACAAGTTGACGTCCAAACTATAAAGCATTATGTAACATGGCAGAGTACTGTGTTGCAACGGTCCAGTCTGCATTTGTTTGTTAAGCTATTTGAAAGAATTGTATATCATATTTGTATATCTATGTATCTCTCTCTCTATACATTATTTATATATATATATATATATATATATATATATATATATATATATATATATATATATATATATATATATATATATATATCATGCATATATATACTGTATATAAATATATATTTATATATATTATGAATTACATAAATATATATATATACAGTATATAAATATATATTATGTATATTATGAATTATATATAATATATATATATATATATATATATATATATATATATATATATATATATATATATATATATATATATATGTGTGTGTGTGTGTGTGTGTGTGTATGTATGTATGTATATATACTGTATATAAATATATATTTATATATATATGAATTATATATATATATATATATATATATATATATATATATATATATATATATATATATATATATATATATATATATATATATATATATATATATATATATATATATATATATATATATATACATATACACACACACAAACTGTAAATGCAGATTTAGTATTTTCGGATTTTTCCTAAAATTTGGCCCTACCTATTTTTTATGATTTTGTCAATTTTTTCATCATCAAACTTGGACCTCCTCCAAAGAATGTGAGCGCGTTATGATTTTTTTTTTTTATCTCAAGTTTGAAGTTCTCTTCTTACTCTTCCCACCATTCTCCCTTCGGTTCTGGGGTAGAAAACGCCATAACATTGGCCTGTGCTATTAAAAAAAAAATACATACGAAAAAAGAAAACTAAAAAACGCCGTAAGGTTACCGTAACATTGACTTTTGCTATTAAAAAAAACATACAAAAAATAAACTAAAAATCGCGGTAAGGTTACCATAACATTGACCTATGCTATTAAAAAAAAACATACAAAAAATAAACTAAAAATTGCGGTAAGGTTACCATAACATTGACCTATGCTATTGAAAAAAACATACAAAAAATAAACTAAAAAAACGTCGTAAGGCTACCATAACATTGACCTGTGCTATTGAAAAAAGATACATACAAAAAAAAGAAACGAAAAAACGCGGTAAGGTTACCATAAAATTGACCTGTGCTATTGAGAAAAAAATACATACAAAAAAAAAGAAACGAAAAAACGTTTTCAAGATTCTGCCAAGAGCAATGTCGGTTGTTTGTCGGGCATAACCCCCAAGAGAGGATAAGGAATGGTGTTCGGGTGTCGAAGAAACAATGTTTAAGAGCCATTGGGAGGTAAGGGCCGTGAAAAAAGTTGCCAGTCAGCAGAAAAGGTGGATATAGAATGAGAGAGAGAGAGAGAGAGAGAGAGAGAGAGAGAGAGAGAGAGAGAGAGAGAGATGATATGATCGATCTTCCTTCAGGACGAACATGAAAGAATTTAAGAATTTATGTAAAAGTAAAATTAGATGAGAAGACGATCATGAGTGGAGGAGGAGAAGAGAGAGAGAGAGAGAGAGAGAGAGAGAGAGAGAGAGAGAGAGAGAGAGAGAGAAAGGGGGATATGATCGATCTTCTCTGAACGAACATGAAAGAATTTATGTAAAAGTAAAATTAGATGAGAAGCCGATCAGGTGGAGGAGGAGGAGAGAGAGAGAGAGAGAGAGAGAGAGAGAGAGAGAGAGAGAGAGAGAGAGAGAGAGAGAGAGAGCTAAGGAAAGAACGTAATGGAAAAGCTGTAAAGGTAACGATAATAAGAAAAGGAGAGAGTTACGGGATTTATCCCCTCAAAGAACAATTATAACGGAAGTGACGTAACGGGGGAAAATCATGGCGCTGATGATAGGCAATGAGAGTGGGAACGAGAATAAGGAGGTAGCAAAATCAGGGAAAATGGTAGGAAAGTGAGAAAATGAAGACTAAAGCAAGGTGAAAACAGGCAGTAACAGGAGGAACGAGAACCCAGGAGGAGAGAAGGAAACGCTCGAGAATTGTACAAATTTTGATTTTACGAATGACGATGCGAATTAATGAAGGATTTTATCGTATGTGAAAATATCACTGTTTATGAAGGCATTACTCAAGGCTCTTTGCAGCGTCCCTTCGGCCCCTAGCTGCATGCAACCTCTTTAATTCCTCTTACTGTAGCTCCGTTCATATTCTCTTTCTTCAGTCTTAGTTCCCACCCTCTCCTAACAATTGTTTCATAGTGCAACTGCGAGGTTTTCCTCCTCTTAAACCTTTCAAACCTTTTTGCTCTCAATTTCCCTTTCAATGCTGAATGACCTCATAGGTCCCAGCGCTTGGCTTTTATCGTAAATTCTATATTCCATTCACCTGAAAACACTTACGGGTTACCAGTCTAATTAAACAACAGCAAACAACCGAATGTTATTGTTACAATTCAAGTAACCTTACAAATACTCGACCTTAGGGGCTGAATGGGTGAAGAAGTTCTTGCAAAGTTGTGCTTTTTATGACCCCATATCACCTCGTATAAGATTTTATTGACCTCTATCACGAGAGGTCTTTTACGCGGGATGCTTTTGACATTAGTTTTGACAATTGCCTGGGGGGGGGGCATCTCCTCTCTTACCATCCCACCCCTTCTATCATTTCATTTCTTTCCATCCCAGCTCTGCTTTAATCTGCTTTCTTCCCATCCCATCCCTTCTTCCATCGCCTTTGTTTCCATCCCCTGCCCTTTTTTCATCTCTCTTTCCATCCCATTGTTCCTCTCATTCGTTTCTTTCCATCCCATCCCTTCTTCATCGCCTTCTTTTTCCTTCCTCTCCTCCTCGAAATGCGATGTGTCTCAATTATCTCCTTTCTACCCTCCCCTCATCCGTTTCTCTCATTCGTTTCTTTCCATACCATCCTTTATTTCATCTCCTTTCTTTCCATCCCATTGTTTCCCTCATTCGTTTCTTTCCATCCCATCCCTTCTTCCATCGCCTTTATTTCCATCCCCTGCCCTTTTTTTCATCCCCTCTCTTTCCACCCCATTGTTTGTCTAATTCGTTTCTTTCCATTCCATCCATTCTTCATCTCCTTCCTTTTCCTTCCTCTCCTCCTCGAAATGCGAAGCTTCTCTGTTATCTCCTTTCTGCCCTCCCGTCATTCGTTGTCTCATTCGTTTCTTTCCATCACATCCCTTCTGTCATCTCCTTTCTTTCCATCCCATTGTTTCCCTCATTCGTTTCTTTCCATCCCATCTCCTTTATTTTCCATCCCATTGTTTCCCTCATTTTTCTTTCCATCCCATTGTTTCCCTCATTCGTTTCTTTCCATACCATCCTTTATTTCATCTCCTTTCTTTCCATCCCATTGTTTCCCTCATTCGTTTCTTTCCATACCATCCTTTATTTCATCTCCTTTCTTTCCATCCCATTGTTTCCCTCATTCGTTTCTTTCCATCCCGTTCTTGCTTTCAACTCCTTTCCTTTTCCTTCCTCTCCTCCCTTCGAAATGCGAAGTGTCTCTATTCCCGGGAACGTGGATGTGTTTTTCTATTTATTGAAGGTCGGTTATCCCCCCTCCCCCCACCCCCTTCGCAAAATGGCAAGCGTCTGAATGCATGAAGGCTTTATTCTCCTTTGTCGAGGCTGAGAGATGTGTCATTTTACGTTCCGGGAGCTTGGGTGGGAATGGGTAAGGGAAGGAGGGAGGGAGGGAGCGGTTGAGAGGTGTGTGGGGAGGGGTGGGGGGTTCGTGAGGTTTGTGGGGTGTGGGTTGTTTGAGAATATGCATAGAATGACATTATTCCGCGGTTTGGTAGGTTGCATTTTTTCAATTTCCAAAAGGATTAAGAGTGATTCGACGTGGCAAGAGGTTGATTGGCAATTGAATAACTTATTTGTGTATATATATATATATATATATATATATATATATATATATATATATATATATATATATATAGGTATATATAATATATATAGTGTATGTATATATATCCCTTTTCCCTAAAGAGTAATAAGGTTGCTAGCCCTTTCTTCATTATATATATATAATTATATATATATATATATATATATATATATATATTTATATATATATATATATATATATATATATATATATATATATATATATATATATATATATATATATAATATACCATATATAAACGCACCCTTGAATATTGTGGTTTCCTCATTTGAGCGTCATTTTGGGTTCAGGTCTGCGTATTGAGGAGCGTATCCAGAAAAGTGAAGAAAGGGAAAAGTTGAGGGGTAATTGTAGTTAATATATATAGCCTATACTGTATATATATATATATATATATATATATATATATATATATATATATATATATATATACACACACACACACACATATACACACACACAATATGTATTTGTAAAGAGAGAGAGAGAGAGAGAGAGAGAGAGAGAGCTGCATGATATCTTTCTCTGGCAACGATTTTTATTATTGGATGGTAAAAGCCTATTAGACGTCGTAGACGATTTCAAAAGGCGCGACAGGAGATAACCATCACATATTTCCCCATTCCTCAATCTTCCCTTTTCCCTCCTCCTCCTCCTCCCCCCCCCATTCTCCTCCCCTCCTCTTCCCCTCCTCTTTCCCTCCTCTTCCAACACAGCCTATCAGAGGCTTTAGACATTTTTTTTTTCTGAGGGAGAACAAGGCTTAGACCGGCCGCTTTCCCCTCCACCTTCTTTCTGTGGCCTCAAAGGAGGAGGAGGAGGAGGAGGAGGCCTTTGCTGAGATGAGTCTTCAGATAAGCAACGGCATCACCATATCGGGATGCTGCTGCGTAGAATGTTTGTTTATTTGTTTATCTGGTTTTATTTATTTTTTGGGGCGTTTGCGGTCCTTGTTTCCCCTTTCTTTCCGATCTCCATGTTTCATTTTATTTTTCTTTATTTCGTGCGCGTTTTTCAACTTATGATTTAATTTCCTTTTCGCATCTCTCTCTCTCTCTCTCTCTCTCTCTCTCTCTCTCTCTCTCTCTCTCTCTCTCTCTCAGACACACACATATTCATTTGCTTTTTGCCTTTGTTTACATTTGAATTCCATTTTGTTTTTGCCCTAGCCTACTATTTCACTTTGCAGTTTCCCTCCCCAACTCTCTCTCTCTCTCTCTCTCTCTCTCTCTCTCTCTCTCTCTCTCTCTCTCTCTCTCTCTCTCTCTCTCTCGGCGTGTTGGTTTATTCTTCATACCGTAGTATTTGTCTGATTTTCAATCTTTGAAAATTACTTGAAGGTATTCAGAATTAATCCCATTTATCATCATTTTATATTTAGTTTAGTTTTCACGTTTAACAGCTTTGTATTTTATTCTTAAATTCTTAGCTTTTTTTATTGTTTTCTTAACTTCTTATAGAGAACAATTTTTTTATCCTGACATATTTTTCCCATATTGCTTCTGAAAGTTAAGAATAATAAGACTAATAATAAGAGATTATCCCGTTACATTTGGTTTTCATTTTCCTTTTTAAAGATACCAGGATTCTGTTCTTTATATTTTTCCATTTCATGCTTTTCAGATTTGTACACGAAGCTACAACCTTTGTTGTTAGTATCATTAGCTTTGTTTTTCCATTCAATATCAGACACAGGTAAGATTTAGTTTTATTTAGCATAAGAAACTACAACCTTTGTTGTAATTATTATTCAGAGCTAGGACGCATTCATATGCAATACGGCGAAATGACTATTAGCTTCTTAAGGGAACATCCACAAAATAGCATGCACATAGGCCAACAAAAGAGAGAGAGAGAGAGAGAGAGAGAGAGAGAGAGAGAGAGAGAGAGAGAGAGAGAGAGAGAGAGAGAGAGAGATTACAAGGATTAGGATTAGGATGTCTCAAAGACTTATTAGTCCATCCGAGGAGACATCATGTGCTCACTTATCTCTAGGAGCAGGTTTTACTGTTCATTCACAGCGTTCTAATGATTTTGTGTAGCTTTCTTTGAAAATCTTCCACACTGTTGCTGTTTACATTAGTTATATATTTTCAGGTGATGGCCAAATTTCATAGAAATTCATTGTACAAACACAATGAGAGAGAGAAAAAAAATTAATCAGATCTAATGTTGGTCTTCTGTGGTGAAACTGTTTAATCACAATCTTGGTCATTCGTAATGAAAAGCGAGATAGAAGAGGTTAAATAGATAAAAGAATAAAATCAAAAGTAATAAAAAATATTTCACAGAAGAGGAACCGTAAACAAAAACTTTTATAAACAGTTTTTAAAATTCCAAAAACTTGGAAGAGATTCAAACAGCATAAAAGTACTTGAGAAAAAAATTCTATAAAGGTTCCTGAGAGAGAGGGAGAGAGAGAGAAGGAAAA
>NC_089741.1:26386491-26396491 GCF_040412425.1 Macrobrachium rosenbergii
TATAGCCTATATACACATAAGTAATATTTCAAAATTGCATCAGTTTGGTTTCACACTTTTATTAAGAGTAAAACGCTGCTGTAAATCTGATATGACGGCCTTTGAGGTAGTCTGGCAAACAAGGTAGAATCTCTCTCTCTCTCTCTCTCTCTCTCTCTCTCTCTCTCTCTCTCTCTCTCTCTCTCTCTCTCTCTTCGCAGACCTTCTTCTTCTTGGGAAGGCCCCCCTTCCCGACTATAAACATGCCTGTTTATTTTTCCCTCTCTCTCGACTCCGCGATCAAACATGTTTGTGGGGGAATTTTTTTTTCTTTAATCTCCCCCTCCCCTTACTCTTTATTATGTTCCGCATATGTTTACCTGGGATTGTATACAAACCCGAGTGTTCCTTATTTGTTGTGCCTATGTTCCATTTTGCTTTGAAGGGATTCCGAGTCCAAACAGGTTTTTTTTTTCCTCTTTTTATTTTGTTGGTATTTTTTCGTTCTGATGTTGACGAAGGGGGATTTATCAGTATTTATATGGGATTCGTGGTATTAGAACGTTTATTTGGGAGAAGACGGAGGTCGTGGTTTTTTTTTTCATTAAAGGAGTTTCATAGTTTTTTTTTCGGGTTTAGCTCACTCTCCCTTTTATTCTCCTCTCCTTTTTCTATTTGCTATTTAGATCTTGGGTGTATGTGGACTTGCTGTTTGTTCATTTATTATAGTCAGTACAGACGGGGCATAAATTCTGTGTCAGTAATTTCTCTTACTCTTTTGCTCGTTTATTTGTTTAAATTTTTGGAAATATATAGCCATTTTTCTTTCTCTCTGAGAATAATTGGCTGCTAAACCGTTCAATATTATTTAGCATTTCTCTCTCTTTTGCTAATTTTGTTCACATTTTTACTTTTATATAATCATCTCTCTAATATGCTTTATGATGCTGAGACCCTACTCCGTCAAATTTTCTCCTTCAATAAGTGCGGCTAAGAGATCTCATTATGATTAACTTATGTCTTATTATTACAATTACTTTTTCTGACCTTTTTCGTTTAAAAATTTTTTTTACAAGTACTAATTTAATCCTTGCTTTCGAGAGTTGTCTTGTTAACGTGCAGCACTTTTTTCTTAAAAATTTTTTTACAAGTAATAATTTGGTCCTTGATTTCGAGAGTTGTCTTGTTAATGTACTGCACAATACCCTTGACCTTTAGTCAGATACTTATTATGATCACATTATGTATGTTTGACCATTATTACGGCGTTAATGACGTGCAATTGCGATGCCAGTAGGTGAATAATATAACTCAGTTAACATCCACATTATTTTTCCTTGAAAACCATACCTGACGGGTTGCCGCCAGAATCACAGTAACTTTATTTTTTTTCATTGTATTAGTCATTGTTTTAATCTGATATTCTTTGCCCACCTGTTTTTGGCCGAAGTAATGATGCATTAGTTTTTTCAAAGTGATCATTAGGAAAGCCCTTGACTCTGTCACTGTGTTATCACTTCTTCCATGCCTAAGATGTAAAACGATTTTTATTTTATTTTATGTTTTTGCTTCGTGTCAACCATTCCGTTCCTCCGAAAATCTTTGTTCTCCTTTTGGCTGCCAACGTTACGTTTATTTTTTTTATATTTTTTTAGGTATCAACAGTTCCTTGACCGAAAGGTTCTTGTGTCTATATCTTAGAAGTCAAAGTAATTTAAATTTCAGTTCATGGTCAGAATAACTTTTTTTTTTTTTTTTTTTTGGAAGGTATCAACCAAACTCTTGTCTCTAAGATTCACTTTCATTTCTTGGATACCAACGCCGTTATATATATATATATATATATATATATATATATATATATATATATATATACATACATATACATATATATATATGTATATATATATATACATATACACACATGTATGTATATATATATATATATATATATATATATATATATATATATATATATATATATATATATATATATATATATATATATATATATATATATATATATGCTGTATATATTTCAAAATATCACGTAAAAAGAACTGATTAAGAAATAACTACTGCTGATAACTGGCTCAGGTCCCGAGTCCCGTTTGGAACACGCAGAGGATTTGTATTACTTAACAATTGAAAGGTCTCTTCCCATTCCATTGTTGTGATTGCATCTGATGAGCTTTTGAGATTGAATCGACGCTAAAAATTGCTCCGAAATAAAAGGTTTAGATAAATTTAATTCCCCAGATGACAGTGTCATTTTTTCTGAAAATAGATTTTTTTTTGGGGGGAGGGGGGGACAGAGAGCTTGTTTGCGAAGTATTTCATTCTTGTTATGGAAAATATTCAGGTTGGATGCTTCAAGTTTAAGCCTTGCCCGTAGGGGTGGGGCGGGGTGGTTGGGGGCGGTTTGTGCCGTCAGTGCACCTCACGCGGTGCGTTGTAGGCATCACTTAAGGCTCTTTGCAGAGTCCCTTCGGGCCCGTAGCTGTAACCCCTTTCATTCCTTTAACTGTACCTCCGTTCATATTCTGTTTCCTCCATGTTACTTTCCACCCTCTCCTAACAATTGTTTCACATTGCAACTGCGAGCTTTTCCTCCTGTTCCACCTTTCAAACCTTCTTTACTCTCAGTTTCCCTTTCAGTGCTGAATGACCTCATTGTTCCAAGCGCTTGGCCATTGGCCTAAATTTTATAGTCCAATTCCAAGGTTTAATCTTTAACATCCTATACATAATGCGTCAGTTTTTAGTTTTCTGAAAAGAAAACTATTGCGCCGGCTTTTTGTCTGTCCGTCCGCACTTTTTTCTGTCCGCCCTCAAATCTTAAAAACTACTGAGGCTAGGGGGCTGCAAATTGGCATGTTGATCATCCACTCTCCAACCATCAAGCATACCAAATTGCAGCCCTCTAGCCTCAGTAGTTTTTATTTTATTTAAGGTTAAAGTTAGCCATAATCCTATATCCGGACCGTTGCTGAGTTTCAGGGGCAGCGGCTAAGAGTTTATGGGCCGTGGCTGAGACCACCACCGTACCGTTGCTGAGTTTCATGGGTCGTGGCTGAAAGTTTCATACAGCATTATACACTGTACAGAAAATTCGATTGCGCCGAAGAAACTTCGGCCCATTTTTTACTTGTTTGTTACTGAATAATTTACTGGAAGCATCTGTTACTGAATAGTTTATGGGAAGCATCTGTTACTGAATAGTTTATGGGAAGCATCTGTTACTGAATAGTTTATGGGAAGCATCTGTTACTGAATAGTTTGCTGGAAGCATCTGTTACTGAATAGTTTACTGGAAGCATCTGTTATTGAATAGTTTACTGGAAGCATCTGTTATTGATTAGTTTATTGGAAGCATCTTTCGTAAGTGTTTTGGTGTAAAACTTGGTTTAGTTCTACTCCCAAAGTGGACCGATGGTCTTGATTATAAGTATCTTTATAAAAGTATTTTTTTATGTTTAAATTTGGCACATGTCATGGTGACAGCTATTATTGTTGGTGTAATAGCACTAGAGAAGTATTTTTTTGTTTTGTTTTGTATTGTCACTAGTTTCTTATCTGTTAAATTGGTGTGTATTTTTTTTTTTAACTTCTATCTTCTGTTACTGCTACTTTTATTGTTTCACACATTTGCATTAAGTAGCTAATTTGATTATTCCATAATGATGTGTACGTAATAATAATAATAATAATAATAATAATAATAATAATAATAATAATAATAATCTCGTATTGATTACGTATTCATGTTTCGTCACTAAAAATTGGAAATCACTAATGATTCACCAGTATTTCAAAGTGGAATACATAGGAGAGACTAATGAAACAAGTGGCCTTTTTCATTGTACCCTTGGCATTTAACATTTAACATTTTTGTAAAATGCAGCTCGCTTTTGATCATATGATGTTGAACGTTTGTGTCACCGAAATAATTTTTGTGTGATTTAATGTATATTTGCAAATAAGTTTCTTATAATTTTTTTATTTTATTGCTTTTTGTCTTTCGTCAGTTCGCTTCGAATCCGTGATTTTTCAATTTTTCTCCTCTTGTTTTACAATTTCAGGTTCATTACTTTTGAGTAGACGGATTTGACCGGAAAGATACAAATTTGGATTTATTGGAGTATCTGACAAAACAGTTTTTTCTTCCTTTTTTTTTCATACTATGACAATTTGGAAAAACTTTCCCTTCAGATATGATTTTCATTCATACACATGGATGATTTATAATTACAAAATAAGCCAAATAATCTCTAAATTTCCATGTCTTTTCACAAAAATTCGGCCACAAAAAGTCATAACGCTGATCATTATTATTTGTGTTGATTAATAATTTAATTATAAACTCAATTCACTTTGCTATAAGTTTAACTAACAAATAATTAGATATTTAAATAACAAATAGCTAATTGTATCTCTTTATTGTCCTTGCAGGTAAGGTGGCGCAGTCTCAAATTACAGAGGAGTCTTTTTGACTTCTTGATCTTCATGTGGTGTACTCTGTGAGGCGAGCCTCATACTGTATAGGTAAGGTTGATCTTCATGTGGTGTACTCTGATTGTGAGGCGAACCTCATACTGTATAGGTAAGGTTGATCTTCATATGGTATACTCTGATTGTGAGGCGAGGCTCATACTGCATAGGTAAGGGGGTAGAATGTTGATACTTACTGTGATATCGCATGTAGCAGAACTGCCTTGTATCATTGAAGACACCCCAATGTAACTTTGGTAACTGCACAACGTTCTGAGGGATCCCCGTCAGTGTTAGAAAGAAAAGGAGCTAATTCTGGACAGGAGAGTGTGTAGTTATAGGTTATGGACATTCAGCAGGCGTTTCACATTGAATCTTGTCAAGTACAGGAGCGGATAGAAGGGAAACCTGTCAGTCAAATGCAAGATCAGGGATGGTGATGTTCACGAGTCTTTTCTTTATCCCTTTCAAGGATATGATTGAGAGGTGTTACTCTGATAGAATGTTGCAATTAACGCTTATGAAGCGCCTTGTAAAGTAGAGTAACTGTTCTGAAGAAAAATACTCCCTGTAAAAATAGATTATTTGTCAACTGCGCTTTCTGATGTTAGTCTAAGGACTTTTACTAGTAGGACACTTAGACGGGAAACTTATAGGCTTATCTAGCACAAGCCCCCACCCCCACCCCCCAAAAAAAAAAAAAGCAGTAGTATAGGCCAATATACCGAAGAGAGCAAAGACCGGCCTTTTTGAAAGGAAAAGGTTGTAGGTATAAGGAAAATGGAGTCAAGTTGCACAGTCCATAGCTCTGCGGTGGAGGGAAAGAAAAATGATTGAAGTTAACAATCTGGAAACAGTGGCTCTCGCGTCTTTGCATGTACTTCAGCTGATACTCCACTGATGTCAAAACGAATCTCTTGCATCTCGTAGCACCTGACAAGCTACCTCGTTCCAGTCTCACGCTGTGGTGACCCACAGTCCTTGGATGGTGGATGGCTGGGTTTGGTGACGTTTGGCTAAACTTTTGAAATCCCCCCCCCCCCGATTTTATTTTCATGTTTCCCACGACACTTTCTTAAAAAATTGGTTCCTCTGAGGATTATATCGGGGATGTTTCCTGTTCTCGTTTATGTCCCTTGTTTATTATTTATCTGGTCTCATTGAGGACTTTAATTTGTCACTTCTTGCTGGTATTCACATAGAATTTCACATAGGCTATAAAAGTATTGAGGCGGGTTTCCTCGGCACATTTTAAATCATATACATAGGCAGTATGTGTAATATATATGAACAAATATCAATATATATACATATATATACATATACAGTACAGTATATATATATATATATATATATATATATATATATATATATATATGTGTGTGTGTGTGTGTGTGTGTGTGTGTATGTATGTATGTATGTATATGTATGTATGTATGTATATATATATATATATATATATATATATATATATATATATATATATATATATATATATATATATATATATATATATATATATATATATATATATATATATATACATACACATGTGTGTGTTTGTAGATAATTTCTTGTACGAAACTCCTTTTAAAATTATTTTTATTTTTTTAGTTTCCTATATCATTTTATTAGGGCGTCAATAATACAGATATCAATAATACAGATATCGTGAAACCAGTCTTAGTTAGCCATAAATCACCAATGAAAGTATTGGGGATAGCGAGAGAAGCAGAAAGAAGCAGAAACGGCGACATCAAATAGAACAGTCGATGAGGTGGCTTTACAAAAAGCCAGGACCTGATTGCTCCCAGAGGAAAATGAAATATATGTTTGAAATTCTATTCTAGCACTAAAGGATGACAGCCTTCACGACAGAACATAATTTCATCGTGCTTTTGTCTATTTGTATGAGAATAACCCCAAGCAAAATGATTTCACGTTGCATGTAGCAACTCTGCAAACATATTGCATTCGTTCTTTTACAGAGCTGCTTGGCGCAGGAAACGTTAATAAATGTCACGTTGCATCAAGAAGCCGTAATATACGTAACTGGCATGCTATGGACATATTTATGTGTGTATTTTTATAAATGAAGATGTATATTTTATATATATAAATATATTATTTATATATATATACATATATGTAATATATATATATATACATATGTATTAATGTATATACATATATATAATGTAAGTTTTATATATATATATATATATATATATATATATATATATATATATATATATATATATATATATATATATATACACACACACACACACACACACACGACCACGACATCAATCCAGGTTGACTAAGGAAACAGGCCAATTTCTATATTTGTCTTATCTTTATTCCGACGTTTCGTAACATTACCTTGATTACATCTTCTGGGAACCTGTCAATAAAGATGATAAAATTATAAAACAATCTTAAATTTGTTAAAAATAAAAAATAGTAAAAATACCAAAATTTGCAATTACTGGGAATATATATATATATATATATATATATATTCCCAGTACACCTGTTTCTTAATTGGAGATGCATTTACATATTGCATTTTATTCTTCCTCAGAGCTGCCTGATGCCTGCTAGTTTCATGAATATGATGTTTGCATCCTGGAGCAATAATAAAGAAATTATTTATTTGCAAATGCATCTGCATTTGTGAAGTTCGTCGTAGCAGTAATTTCCAGATTTTTTTTTTTTTTTTTTTTTGTTAATCTGATGCCAATTCCATTCTGTGATTTTATTTTGTTGAAGAATACTGTGCACGTTTATACATAGGAATGACTGTGCTTTTATGCGAAAATTGAATTTTCTTGTTAGGTTCGCAGATCTGGTAATGTTGTAGGTGTGCCCTGTGACTGAAAATAATTATATTCAGAGGCCGTAATTTGGAAGTGAAATCTTGTGATGTTCACGATGTTGGGTGTTGTGTGTATTCGCGTGTATACGTTGGTGCTTGAAACATCTTAACAAGCACGCGTAATGTACATTTTGATTTATATACTTGTGCGTGTGTGTGTGTGATTATAAAAATCATGTTATCTAGGACTACGTAATGTGAAATTACAGTCTTGTGATGCTCACTGTGTTGGGAATTGTGTGTGTATGTGTATGTGTGCATGCGTGTGTGTGTGATTATAAAAATCATGTCATCTAGGACAATGTAATGTTAAATTACAATCTTGTGATGCTCACAGTGTTGGGCATTGTTTGTGTGTGTGTGTGTGTGTGTGTGTAAATGTTGGAGCGTGACATAAAAATGAAAGAAATAAAAGCAAAATAACGCGTCATTCAAGAGCTATGTGGCATAACGTCATCATCTTGTACAGGAGTGAAATCTTCTTTTCACATTGACAGAACTACGCAGCATCCATACAACGAAGGTATGTTGTGTATGGTAAAAGGAAAGCGTAGCATCCCGGAAGTGTTATAGATACAGTATGTATGTTGTATATGTGTGTGTGAGCGTTTGTTTGTATGTTTGTACGTTTACAAAAAAAAGCAAAGCGCAGCATAGGTACAGCATGTATGTTATGTATATGTGTGTGCGAGCGTTTGTTTGTATGTTTGTACGTTAACCAAAAAAAGCAAAACGCGGTATATATACAGTATGTATGTTGTTTATGTGTTGGCGTTTGTTTGTACGTTGGTATGTTAACAAAAACAAGCAAAACGCAGCACAGATACAGTATGTATGTTGTATGTGTGTGAGAGTTCGTTTGTATGTTTGTATAAAAAAAAAACAAAGCGCAGCATAGATACAGTATGTATGTTGTATATGTGTGTGTTAGCGTTTGGTTGTACGTTGGTATGTTAGCAAAAAACAAGCAGGACGCAGCATAGATGCAGTATGTATGCTGTATATGTGCTTGAGCGTTTGTTCGTACGTTTGTACGTTTAGGTAAAAAAAAAAAAGCAAAACGCAGCAGCTGCATCCCAGAGCGTTGATGTGTTAAAAAAAAGCAAATCGCAGCATAGATACAGTATGTTGTATATGAGTGTGTGCGGGTGTTTGTTCGAACGTTTGTATATTTAAGTAAAAAATAGAAGCAAAACGCAGCATAGATCCAGTGTGTTGTATATGTATGTGTGTTTGTTCGTACGTTTGTACTTTAAAAAAAAGCAGAACGCAGGATAGATACAGTATGTTGTATATGTATGTGTGAGTGTCTGTTCGTACGTTTGTATGTCTATGTAAGCAAAACGCAGCATAGATACAGTATTTTGTATATTTATGTGTGTATGTGTGTGAGTGTTTGTTAATACGTTTGTACATTTATGTAAGCAAAACGCAGCATAGATACAGTATGTTGTATATGTATGTGTGTTTGTTCGTACATTTGTACGTTAAAAAAAAGTAAAACGCAGCATAGATATAGTATGTTGTATATGTATGTGTGTTTGTTCGTACATTTGTACTTTAAAAAAAGTAAAACGCTGCGTAGATACAGTATGTTTTATATTTATGTATGTTTGTTCGTACATTTGTACGTTAAAAAAAGTAAAACGCAGCATAGATACAGTATGTTGTATATATATGTTTGTTCGTACATTTGTACGTTAAAAAAAGTAAAACGCAGCATAGATACAGTATGTTGTATATATATGTTTGTTCGTACATTTGTACGTTAAAAAAAGTAAAACGCAGCATAGATACAGTATGTTGTAAATGTATGTGTGTTTGTTCGTACATTTGTACGTTAAAAAATGTAAAACGCAGCATAGATACAGTATGTTGTAAATGTATGTGTGTTTGTTCGTACATTTGTACGTTAAAAAAAGTAAAACGCTGCGTAGATACAGCATGTTGTATATGTATGCGTGTGAGTGTGTGTTCGTACGTTTGTACCTAAAAAAAAAAAAAAAGCGAAACGCAGCAGAAACAGCAGGAGCAGGAGAAGGAGCAGGAGCATCCCAGAGTTGCGAGACATAAAAGCATCATCTTGCGGTCCTTAAGCAGAGTCCTCTTTATGGCGAAGTCGTTGCCACCGGATGTCTCATTTCATAGCAGTATTTAAACGGGCATTTGTGAGATTGGATAATATTCTGCTGGGGGAGGAGGAGCGGGGGCCGGGGTGGGGGAGGGGGTAGTAATAGAGAGAGAAGGCCTTCACCATCATCATCGTCCTCATCATCATCATCATCATCATCACCACCTTTTCCCCCCTTTCAGAGCAACGCTAAGAAATTCTCATTTCGTAAACACTGATACTCCGCTAAGCAGGCGCGCCCCGTTTTTCTTTTTCTTTACGCTGTTTTCTTGTTATTTTCTTTTTTTTTTTTCTTTGCCAAATATAAGAACAGCGTGGCACGTCTGAAATGCTCTAGCACTCGCTGCGTTACCTTGTTTATTATAATCATGTCCCTGCCTTGTTTTCGTAATTTTATTGTTTTTTCTTTGTCCATTTTTACCTCGTGTTTTTATCGTCGCCATGCCGTGCTTAGTGACCTATTGTTTATAGTTTCTTTTATATAACAATGAACACCATATTATTTTGAAGCTTGAATT
>NC_089741.1:26401491-26426491 GCF_040412425.1 Macrobrachium rosenbergii
AAATTGGTATGTTGCTCATCCACCCTCCAATCATCAAACATACCAAATTGCAGCCCTCTAGCCTCAGTGGTTTTTATTTTATTTAAGGTTAAATTTAGCCATAATCGATATAGACCGGGCCACCACCGGGCCGTGGTTAAAATTTCATGGGCCGCTGCTCATGCAGCCTTATACCGAGACCGCCGAAAGAGGATCTATTTTCGGTGGCCTTGATTATACGCTGTACAGAAAACTCGATTGCGCCGAAGAAACTTCGGCGCATTTTTTACTTGTTTTTATTATTACCGGTATGCTGAGAGTTCATCTGTACTGAATGAATTTTATTAATGCAAATACTCACTTCATTTTCACATCAGCTCGGAAATTTTATTTCATACCTATAACAGCCTCCCTGAGGATGCTGTGTTATTGGACACTCAAAAGTTCAAGCGTAGATGCAGTAATTCTCCTTGTATTTGATAACTTGTATTTTTATCTATTTATTTTTTTCTGTTGTAATAACTGATCTGTTCTTTCTGTATATCCTGCTTCCTTCTGTTACTTCTTTAAAATGAACGCCATGTTCTTTGGAAGCTTGAATTTCAAGTTAGTGGCTCCTGTGGTGGGCTTGTCCCATATGAATAGGTTTCATCTTGTTGGTAATAATAATAATAATAATAATAATAATAATAATAATAATAATAATAATAATAATAATAAAATCTCCGTACATTTTATCCCCACGGAAATTTTGGTAGAAGACTCTCTCGGTCTCCCATTTTATACCTCAGTTCTTCCCATTCTCTTTCATTTTCATTTTCGCATTTCTTGATCGTAATGGTATGCATCTATGTATGTGTGTTTGTGTGTGTGTGTGTGCGTGTGTATGTGTGTGTGTTTGTACGAGTACGCGAATGCTTGCGAAAAGGAATTCCGAAAGTATTTTAGTGCGACTGCACGAGTTTATGATAAGGGACTAACACCCCCCCTCTTCTTCAACACCCCTACCACCCTACTCCACCCCGTGCCCCCCTCGACACCTCCCTACCCCTTCCACCCTCCCTCTCCCCCTCCCCCCACGAGAATTTTATGCTTTGAAGCGGATAATTACCAAACTTTGGCAGTTAAGAACGCAGGGGAATAGTTGCTTGTATCGTTGGATATTCTCTTATGTTAAGGAATGAGGGTCCTGTTTTTTTTTTAGGGGGGAGGGGGGGATGGGGGTACGGGGAAGAGAACGATTACACCTTTCAGCATGTTATACCTGTAAAGACCCTGTTTTTATGTGTGCAAAGTTAGATTTCCCGTAGTTTTTATCATTGTTTTATGAAGTTTTTGCTGGATTTTTTTAAAGGTGGTTTTTTGAGTTTTGTCTTTTGCGTTAGATTTATTTTTTAAAGTTAGTGTCGTTGAGTTTGTGTTTTTTGTTGGACATTTTTTTTTTTTAGTTAGCTTATTTGACTTTGTCCTTTTTTCTGGATTTATTTTTCCTGGTTACATTTCTTGAGTTTGTCTTTTTTGATGCATTATTTTTTTAAGGCACTTTGAGTTTGTCTTTTTTTTAGAGATATTTTCCAAGTCAGCTGCCTTGAATTTGCCTTTTTTTTTTTTACATTATTTTATGAAGTTAGCTTGGGTTTGTCTTTTTTTATATTTAATTTTCAAGTCACCTATCTTGAGTCTGTATTTTTGTTTCATTATTTTTTAAAGTGAGTTTGATTTTGCATTTTTTTTAAATTTTCTTTTCCAAGTCAGTTATTTTGAGTTTGTCTTTTTGTTAAACATATTTTTTAATGTCGGCGTTCTTGAGTTTGTCTTTATTTCAAGATCAGTTATTTTTTAAAGAAAACGTTCGTCAGTTTATTACTATTACTGAAAACCTGTTGTTAAATTTTTCTAAGTTCTTTCATCCACCTAACCATGTTAAAAATTGGTATTGAGATACGGCTGATAATTCTGTTGGCACGATTAAAGCTAAAACCTAGGTTAGTTTAGGTAGCAATGATTGGATAGACAGAATTTCTTTTATCGATTTAATTATATTTAAAAAAAAAAAAAATTTTATTTATTAGTTTGTCAATTTATTTTTTCTTTTTTGATAAGTGCTCTCTTCTCTCAGTATTTCCCATTACCTTGTGTTACATCTTTCTATTAAAGACCATATTCTGTGGAAGCTTGAATTACAAGTCAGTGGCCCCTGTGGTGGGCTTGCTCCATATGAGTAAGGGTCATCTTCTGAAGAATAATAATAATAGTAATAATAATAAACATTTCTTTTTTGTTTAATTTCTTTTCATCTTTTTCGTTAAGAGAATTGCATTTTACCTTACAACATTGATGGGTCAGCTCAATAAAGCATCATTAATTTTTTCGTCCATGAAAATAGGAAAAATCCTTCGATGCAGAAATGTTACTAAATGTAGGAAAAATGAACTATCATTTCCCGTCCATTAAAAGTTTAACCTTGAATTATATTCATTTCTCTTCATTTCCTTCGGGAGATGCAGAAGCATCCTTAGGAAATGACGCACTGGGAGGGATATATCATGTATATTATGTCTTTCTTTCGTATTTTAGTTTTCTATAAAAGAAAATTATTGTGCCGGCTTCGTCTGTCCATCAGCACTTTTTTCCGTCCGCACCTTTTCTGTCCGCCCTCAGATCTTAAAAACTACTGAGGCTAGAGGGGTGCAAATTGGTATATTGATCATCCACCCTCCAATCATCAAACTTACCAACTTGCAGCCCTCTAGCTTCAGTAGTTATTTTATTTAAGGTTAAAGTTAGCTATAATCGTGCTTCTGGCAGCGATGTAGGACAGGCCACCACGGGGTCGTGGTTAAAGTTTCATGGGCCGCGACTAATTTTGTTCATAGTGCAGATTGAGCTGAGTAGGACTCTGCATAAAATTAATATATGGAAAGAATAATCAAATGAAAATACAAATTTGAAATTAAAACAAGTTAAAGGTTAAACTTGCTTATTTAAGGACGAGATGCTTTTATGATCTAAATTGCTATTTAAGCTCTTTGATATAATGAGGCACTGTTATTTTGATGGATGAATGAGTTGGACAAGGGTAAAAATTTTGATTATTTAATTTATGTGTTACATTTTAGGTTCTTTTTTTTTCAGATACTTTTATGATATATTTATATTTGGTATGCATATATATATATATATATATATATATATATATATATATATATATATATATATATATATATATATATATATATATATATATATATATATATATATATATATATATATACTGTATATGTTATATAATATATATATATGTATATATATTCACTATCATACATAACAGAGACGTTTGTGTATGCATAAAATTATGTTGATTTAGCTTATTCATTCTTCCATGAGAGAGAGAGAGAGAGAGAGGGAATATTTTAATATATTATTATCTACTGTCTCCTCCTTCTCTTATTCCTCCTCGACGTGGTCTCTCTCTCTCTCTCTCTCATTCCCCCCACCCAGCTACCCCTCCTTCCGGTGCCTCTCCTTAGAGTGCAACCATATTCCCGCAGCCAATAGTGTTTATGGTTGAATTACAAAGACCCGGGACAGATATTGAGTCCCGTTACGGAATAATGTCATATATCATTAGTGGGAAGAGATAACGGCAGAGGAGATAGGAGGAATAACAAGGGGAAAGGGGAGAGGGAGGGGGAAGTGGAGGGGAGAGGGAAGGGGAAGAGGAGAGGGGGTGCCTCTGTCTTTGGGAGACGCCTTGAAGAGAGGAGAGATAGTGAGAGGAAGAAGTCAAGATGGAGTGAGGAGGAGGAGAAGGAGGAAGAGGAGGAGGAAGAGTTTAAAGAGGAATGATACGGTTGCTTGACACATAATGCATGGGAGGTGGAAAAGGGAAGATTTGAAAGGAAGGGAGTAGGCGGGGTGTGGGGGGGGTGTGGTCCTAGTAAGAGTGGCTGAGGGATGGGAGGAGTTTGTAGGAAGGATGGAAGGAAGGAAGGAAGGTGGAAAGGAAGGACAATGAAGGCTTGCAATGAAGTGAGTATTGGTACTTCTCAAATGCAAGGAATACATTTAAAGAAGACAGAAATAAATATATTTGTTATTCATAGAATTACCTCGTTGCCTTGTTTGATGTTGTTTCTCTTTTGAAGGATTCCTTTTTTTCGTTCGTGTTACTATTTTTAGATCTAAGAACTATTCCTCAACTATCTTTCACTCTCTATGGAAGGATAGTTTTTTTTTCAGAGTGCACAATGTGTTAAGAGCTGATCTTTGTCTCCTAACAAGCGTGGGTTCGAGTACTACCTAAGTGGAGAATTCAATCATTCATTTCCTTACAGGTTTCAAGGCTTTCAGTAGGTGGTGCATTCAGAAATGTCAGAAAATAAAACAAAGAAATTGGAAGTTCTCTGTTTCCCATATAATACATTATTTAACAAATTTATAGTAAATCAATACCTAAGAATCATAGGTCGGTTTTACATGAAGCTGGTCAGAACGGACTCGTCTTCAGGTTGCCCGTGAACGTAAGTTCTTAAAGGGTATAAGAGGATTACTGTTGACCCCTGGACTCATCCAAACACTGAAACCAGTTCGTAAACATAGCAAATATCTCATATGGATCTGTATTTAGACCCGGTTCGTAAACATAGCAAGTATTTCCTATGGATCCGTATCCAGATCCGGTTCGCAAGCATAGCAAGTATGTCGTTTGGATCTGCAGCCAGACCGGTTTGTAAACATAGCAAGTATCTCATATGGATCTGTATCCAGATTGGTTCATAAACATAGCAGTGTCCCATATGGAACTGTACAAGCAAACATAGCAAGTATCTTGTATGGATCTGTATCCAGATCCGGTTCGTAAACATATCAAGTATCTCACATGGATCTGTATCCATTTAGGGTTCATAAACATAGCAAGTATCTTATGGATCTGTATCCAGATCCGGTTCGTAAACATAGCAGTATCTCATATGGATCTTTACTAGATCCGATTTGTAAACATAGCAGGTATCCCATATGGATCTGTACAAGCTCCGGTTCGTAAACATAGCAAGTATCTCATATGGATCTGTATCCAGATCCGGTTCATAAACATAGCAAGTGTCTTATGGATCTGTATCCAGATCCGGTTCGTAAACATAGCAAGTATTTCACACGGACTGGTATCTAGATCCGGCTCGTAAACATATTGCAAGCAAGTTTCAGCTGATCCATGACCAACTTCCCCAAAAAATCCTATGAAAAAAAGCAGATGAAGTCGTATTCGAAAAGGTTGATCTTTTTAAGAGAATTTTGTCTGCTAAAGATTCTGTAGAGCCCCCACGAATTATATTGGAAAAAGAAGAGAAAAACGAAGGAGTTTACCATAGAATACAGAGCGAGAGAGAGAGAGAGAGAGAGAGAGAGAGAGAGAGAGAGAGAGAGAGAGAGAGAGAGAGAGAGAGAGAGAGAGAGAAATATTACCATTGATGCCTAACAGAAGAAAGAAGAGAAGAAAAATCGAATAAAAACTTTATATCTGCACAGATGGAATCGATGATGCATTGGAAGGGAAAGGGTTATCCGTCTAGATGACATCAAAGAGGAATTAAAAGGGACTTCAGCGAAAAGAACGAAGATGTAAGTGTAGATGGAAAATTGAATGATCAAAGAAATCCACCAAAGAGAAGAGAATAGACAGAAGACAGGGGAGAAAGAGAAAGAGAAAGACTCTATATACAAACATGTATATGATACATACATACATACATACATACATACATACATACATACATATATATATATATATATATATATATATATATATATATATATATATATATATATATATTATTTATATTTATAACGGGTGTCTCCTTGTATGTATGTTTTCGGTAATAACAGAAAAATGCCTTTAGATGTGAATGCATACCACGATTGCACATTTGAGCGAAGGATATTCATTGTCTCTCAAATCACAATCTGGTGTTAGATAGTTGCAGATATATGGATGTATGAATATGTATGTATTAAAGAATGATGCTAAAGAAAGTGATATTAAAACAGGAAGGACAGAAGCGAGTTGTAAGATCACGCTAAGGTGTAATACCTGATGCTGTCATCATATTTTATTATATTATATATTTTATCCTATTTTACTTTCATTTTTAGACCAGGCTAGTAGGTATCCTAAGGAGGAGGAAGAAAGGATGATAGGTTTCCCAAGGGGAGGAAGAAAGGGAAATAGGCTTCCTAAGGGGAGGAAGAAAGGTAAATATGTTTCCTAAGAGTTGAGGAAGAAAGGTAATTAGGCTTCCTAAGGGGAGGAAGAGAGGTAGTTAAGTTTCCTAAGGTAGAGGAAGAAAGGTACGTAGGTTTTCTAAAGGGAGGAAGAAAAGTAGATAGCTTTCCTAAGGGGAAAGGAAGAAGTATAGATAGGTATCTTAACGGGGGAGGAAGAAAGGTAGACATTTCCTAAGGGGGAGGAAGAAAGGTAAATAGTATCCTAAGGAGCGAAGGAAGAAAGATAGACAAGTTTCCGATGATGGGAGAAGAAAGGTAGATAGGTTTCCTAAGGGAGAAGGAAGAAAGGTAGATAGTTTTCTAACGGGATAAGGTAAAACGTAGGCGGATTTCCTAAGGGGGAGGAAGAAAGATACAAGGTTTCCTTAGGGAGCAGAAGGTAGAAAGGTAGATAGATTTCCTAAGGGTGAGGAAAAACGGTAGATAAGTTTCTTAAGGGGTGGGGAACGGTAGATGGATTTCTTAAGGGTGAGGAAACACGGTAGATAGGTTTCCTAAGGGGGAGAAATTAAAGTATATAGGTTTCCTAAGGTAGATGAGGAAAAGTTGACAGTTTTCTAACGGGATAGGAAAAAAGGTAGGTAGGGAGGTAGGTAGGTAGGTAGGTAGGTAAGTAGGTAGGTAGGTAGGTGCCCCAAGGGGGCTGGTGAAAGGTATCTTGGAGGTGCCCTTGGAGGGTAGGTAGCCAGTGCCACAGGATAGCGCCACCTCAGGCGCCATGATATACGAGCGGAGGGAATTGGCTGGAACAGAATTTCTGAGTTCACTTGGGCGGCCCAAAGGAGATGTAAGGTGACGGTGGGAAATAATGAAGAGGGCTGAGAAGCCCCGGCTACGAGAGAGAGAGAGAGAGAGAGAGAGAGGGAGGACGGGGTAAACGCACAGTAAAGAAGTGGATGACGTTTTGATTTTGAAAGAGGGAGAAATGAGGTAAAAACAAATACGCAGAGAAGTGTTTAATGAAGTTTGAAAATTCTCAGAGAGAGAGAGAGAAAGAGAGAGGCGCAGTAAACACGCAGTAAAGAAATGCATGACGTTTTGATTTTGAAAGAGAGAGAGAAATGAAGCAAAACAAACAAGTAGAGAAGTATTTAATAAATTTTGAAAATTCAGAGAGAGAGAGAGAGAGAGAGAGAGAGAGAGAGAGAGAGAGAGAGAGAGAGAGAGTACGATAAACAAGCAGTAAAGAAATGGATGACATTTTGGCTTTGAAAGAGAGAGAAATGAGGTAAAAACAAACACGCAGAGAGGTATTTTATGAAGTATGAAAGTTCTCAGACAGAGAGAGAGAGAGAGAGAGAGAGAGAGAGAGAGAGAGAGAGAGAGAGAGAGAGAGAGAGGCGCAGTAAACATGCAGTAAAGAGTTGGATGGTTTTGATTTTGTAAGTGAGGAAGGTGAAACAAACACGCAGGGAATTATTAAATAAAGGTAGAGAGTATGTAGGGGGGAGAGAGAGAGAGAGAGAGAGAGAGAGAGAGAGAGAGAGAGAGAGAGAGAGAGGCGCAGTGAACATGCAGTAAAGAGTTGGATGGTTTTGATTTTGTAAGTGAGGAAGGTGAAACAAACACGCAGGGAATTATTAAATAAAGGTAGAGAGTATGTAGGGGGGAGAGAGAGAGAGAGAGAGAGAGAGAGAGAGAGAGAGAGAGAGAGAGAGGCGCAGTGAACATGCAGTAAAGAGTTGGATGGTTTTGATTTTGTAAGTGAGGAAGGTGAAACAAACACGCAGGGAATTATTAAATAAAGGTAGAGAGTATGTAGGGGAGAGAGAGAGAGAGAGAGAGAGAGAGAGAGAGAGAGAGAGAGAGAGAGAGAGAGAGGCGCAGTAAACATGCAGTAGAGTTGGATGGTTTTGATTTTGTAAGTGAGGAAGGTGAAACAAACACGCAGGGAATTATTAAATAAAGGTAGAGAGTATGTAGGGAGAGAGAGAGAGAGAGAGAGAGAGAGAGAGAGAGAGAGGTACGTGAAACAAACACGCTGAAAAATACTGAATAGTTTTCTGAAAGAGATTTAAAGTAAAAATGAGTGTGATATTTGCAATAATGATAAATAATTAAGAAAGCAATATTACACCGATAATAGGAAATAAAACTTAAGATCGGAATTACAAAAATCCTATGCAGCGAAGGACAGAAATTTAAGTTACGAACGAGGATTATTGTAAGAAATTTACTAAAAAGGAGAGAGAGAGAGAGAGAGAGAGAGAGAGAGAGAGAGAGAGAAGGTGCATTCATCGTGATGAAATGCGCAATAAAATGAGTTATAAAGGAGGGCGAAGAGTAATGTCTGAATAATGGAAGGGAAGAAACTACAAGAACATTAGCGAACAATAGAATAATGTGACCTGCAGACCAGCAAGGGGTGAAACGAGAGGTAGGGAAAATGCTAATTAAATTATGGAATGAGAGAGAGAGAGAGAGAGAGAAGAAGACTCAATGTCGTTAACCTATCCGGGCGGAAGCAATCCAAAATATTTTGCGAACACCGGTCGAAGAGTAAAATTTGATATAGGTAAAAATGAGTCGACATTACCATTAACCAGATATTATGAGGTGTCTTTTATCGTTTCTCTCTCTCTCTCTCTCTCTATCTTTTTCTATTTATTTCGACTCTTTTATGTCATCGTCCTTTACACCTCTCGAATGATGTCTGCCCAAGCGAACGATCATTGAAGGAGTATTGGAATTAAAATTGGACGTAAAAATGAGAGAGAGAGAGAGAGAGAGAGAGAGAGAGAGAGAGAGAGAGAGAGAGAGAGAGAGAGAGATTAGAATCAGACGGGCGAGGCACAAGAAATTGAGAGGTGGCAAGTTCTTGTTGGGAGGAAAGGGGGTAAGTAGTGAGGAGGGGGAAACAGGGGGGAGGGGAGAAGGGAGAGGGAGGGGGATAGAGAGACCGGGTTAAGAGAAGAATAATAGAAAGAAAGCGAAAGAGAAAGATAAAAAACTCTGTCAGGGTGATGTGTGAGAGAGCTTTTGGGTCCATGTTTGATGAAGTACTTTAGTTCAGGATGGAGGTCCGGTAGGTTGAGGGGTGGGGGGCCGCTGTGGAAAGGGGTTGTGGGGGAGAGCGGCAACGGCGGTAAATAACGCAATGAATTTAAAAGAAGTAAAGAATGCCCTGGGAGGAGGTAATAAATAAATGGAACGTTTGTCTAGCAAGGGGAGAGGGGAAGAGGGACGGAGAGGAAAAGGAAAATTGAATGGAATGTAAAAATCCATTAGGGAAATAAAGCGGAAAAGAAGAATTCGCGACAAAAGGATCAAACAGAATCACATTAAAGAATATCGCAGACGAAGAACTGCGAAAAAGAGAGAGAGAGAGAGAGAGAGAGAGAGAGAGAGAGAGAGAGAGAGAGAGAAAAGAACAGCTGCAAGGAATACAAGAGAGTTAACGCAAAAACGCGCAGGAAGGGTTTAAAAATAGATACACGGAATAGATAAATAAATGAGATAGAGTCAGAGTGAAAGATGTGGAATGGCGGAGGAGCGTGTGATACGCTAAAGGGGAAACTAATGGAAGTGAGAGGGAGAGAGAGAGAGAGAGAGAGCGAGCGAGAGATGCAGACGGATAAAGAAATCAGGATGCGAGCAACCAGCATCCGTGGGAAACAGGTCATCTGTTTTTAAGATTAGCCGGGAATAACTAGCGTCCACAGACAGGTGATGATAAACTAACTCCGAAAAGGAGATGGGAGGGTAAAAGTTTTCCTCCTCCTCCTCCTCCTCCTCCTCATTTCGGGAAAGGATAACTCTGTTAACGGACAAACACACCTTCTATTACGTGTTTTGTTCTTTGGGATACGCTTTTCGCGAAAGAGTCCGGACTTTGCGTCCCAGAGAACCGTCGGAGGAAAAATTTATTCGGTCTTATTCTGAATGCCTTCGGCCGCTAGCTGCAACCCCTTTCGTTTCTTTTACTGTGCCTCTTGTCATATTCTCTTTCTCCCATTTTACTTCCCAACCTCTCGTAACAATTGATTCAGCGCAACTGCGAGGTTTTCCATCTGTTAGGCATTTCAAACCTTATTACTGTCAATTTCCATTTCAGCGCTGAATGACCTCATAGGTCCCAGTGCTTGGCCTTTGGCCTAAATTCTATATTCCACTCTCTTCTACTTTTGGCACATAGCTGGTGTACCTTTAAAGTTTATGTTTTTTTTTTTGAAAGCAATTCGCTTGCAAAATTATATCACTTTATTGGACGTCCCTTATGGCTTGCCTTCTTAGACTGAAAATTCCCTGATAATCCGTTTGCAGACAACAAAAACGGCAAACCAACGCTTTTCCCCTAAGGGGTTAGTGTCGACAGTGTACCTCATGCGGCGGACTGTAGGCATTAACTTAATCTTCTTTGCAGCCTCCCTTCGGCCCTTAGCTGCAATCCCTTGCATTCTTTTATACCTCCTTTCATCTTCTTCCATCTTACTTTCCACCCTCTACCAACAATTGTTTCAACATTATTTTCAGTGCTGAATGACCTCATAGGTCGTAGCACTTGGCCTCGGACCTAAATTTTATATGTTTAAAATTAATTAGACAAAAACCTTGCAGGGGTCAAGTTAATCAGAAGAAGAAAGGCCTCTTTGTGTTCTATTCTCGGCATAGCAACCTTATTCCCTAATGTATGCATTATTCGTATTCAGATCAATGCTACGTTTGTATTGACTGATATAATTATTCATCAATGCCTGTTAATTACCCAATTATCCACTTATCGGAGCAGACCTTCATTTACATCTGAATCATTACAAGTAACGCATTCCCTGAGGTATCAGTTTTTAGTTTTCTGTAAAAGTATCGAGATGGCTTTGTCTGTCCGTCAGCACTTTTTCTGTCTGCCCTCAGATCTTAAAAACTACTGAGGCTAGAGAGCTGCAAATTGGTATGTTGATCATCCACCTTCCAATCATCAAACATACCAAATTGCAGCCCTGTAGCCTCAGTGGTTTTTATTCTTTTTAAGGTTAAATTAAGCCATGATCATGCTTCTGGCAACAATATAGGATAGGGCAGCAGCGGGCCGTGGTTAAAGTTTCATGGGCCGCGGCTCATAGCGCATTATACCGAGACCACCGAAAGATAGATGTATTTTCGGTGGCCTTGATTATACGCTGTAGCGTCTGTATAGAAAACTCGATTGCGCCGAAGAAACTTCGGCGCATTTCTTATTTGTTCCGTTTACCTTCAATGAACTTCTTTGTATATTTATATTTTCCTTCCATTTCTTTTTCGTTGAACATTTCTTGCATCCCCTACTTTCCGTTGCATTGGCAACGTTATTCATTTTACTGTCAGTTGCAAATTACTTTTACAGTGTTTCGTTAATTACAGATTCCTCTTCTGTTCATTCTTCTCATTCTCTCTTTCGTTTCTTATTATCCCTTCACTCTTTCCTCCTCCCTATTCTGTCTGGGAATCGTTTGATTTCCTATCTCCTATTGAATTCGTAGCACCTACCAACTTTCTGTTTCCTGTTGAATTCAAGTCCTTCTGTTTTGTTGAATTCAAGGTGCTAATCCAATCTTTCTATTTCCCAGTGAATTCAAGACACAAATTCAATTTTTCTATTTCCCAGACAAATTAAATTTTCTATTTTCTAGCGAATTCAAGACAAATTCAGGTTTTCTATTTCAAGGAATTCAAGAGACAAATCCAATTTTTCTATTTCCCAGAGAATTCAAGACGAATTAAATGTTTCTATTTTCCAGTGAATTCAAGATAAATTCAAGTTTCCTGTTTCCCAGTGAATTCAAGACAAATGAACTTTTTCTATTTCCCAGTGAATTCAAGACACAAAGTCAATGTTTTTACTTTCTATTTCCCAGAGAATTCAAGACAAATTAAATTTTTATATTTTCCAATGAATTCAAGACAAATTCAAGTATTCTATTTCCCATTGAATTCAAGACACAAATTCGATTTTTCTGTTTCCCAGAGAATTCAAGACAAATAAATTTTCTATTTTCCAGTGAATTCAAGACAAATTAAAGTTTTCTATTTCCTAGTGAGTTCAAGACAAATTCATGTTTTCTATTTCCCAGTGAATCAAGGGACAAATTCAATTTTTTCCATTTCCCGGAGAATTCAAGACAAATTAAATTTTTCTATTTCCTAGAGAATTCAAGACAAACTAAATTTTTCAATTTTCCAGTGAATTCAAGACAAATTCAAGTTTTCTATTTCCCATTGAATTCAAAACACAAATTCAGTTTTTTCTATTTCCCAGAGAATGCAAGACAAATTAAATTTTTCTATTTCCCAGAGCACTCAAAACCCAAATTCAATTCTTCTATTTCCCAGATAAATTAATTTTTTTCTATTTCCCAGTGAATTCAAGAAAAATTAAAATTTTCTATTTCCCAGTGAATTCAAGACACAAATTCAATTTTTCTATTTCCCAGTGAATTCAAGACATTAAAGTTTTCTATTTCCCAGTGAATTCAAGACACAAATTCAATTTTTCTATTTCCCAGTGAATTCAAGAAAATTCAAGTTTTCTATTTCCTAGTGAATTCAAGACACAAATTCAATTTTTCTATTTCCCAGTGAATTCAAAACGTGAATCTAATCTTCCCCATTTCATACTGAATTTCAGACTCCTATTCAATCTTCCCATTCACCTTTAAAATCAAAACACCAATCTAATTTCCATATATCCTATTGAATTTGGAAAACTAGTCCACTCTTATTACTTACTAAATCCAAAACGAATCGGATTTTCCCATTTCTTGCTGGGTTCTCCCGTAGGGGGCTAGTGCCGTCAGTGCACCTCATGCGGTGCACTGTAGACATTACTGTAGGTTCTTTGTAACGTCCCTTCGGCCCCTAGCTGAAACACATTTCATTCCTTTTACTGCACTTCTGTTCATATTCTTCCATCTTACTTTCCACCTTCTTCTAACGGTTTTTCATAGTGCAACTGTGAGGTTTCCTCGTGTTACACCTTTTAAGCCTCTTACTCTCAATTTCCCCTTCCAGCACTGAATGACCTCTAAGGTCCCAGCGCTATGCCTTTGGGGTAAATTTTATATTCCAATTCCGTGCTGGATTCAGCGTGGTGTTCACTTTTTTCCTTCATTATTTTAACACAAAGCTCAGCGGAATCCAAACGTCATTATCATGCCAAGGCAATTCGTCGGCCGAGTTACTTTAGATTTCACGGAATAATACACAAAAGGCTTTTTTTTCATGAAGCTTTTTTTTTTTTTTTTTTTTTTTTTTTTTGAGTGCATGTCGCCGTCCCGTCGCTGTGACAGAACTTTTTTTTTTTTTTTTTTGTCAGGTAAATGAGGTTGACATTTAATTGCCATGCACAATTTATTTTCTCTCTCGGTGTCAAACCTCTCTCTCTCTCTCTCTCTCTCTCTCTCTCTCTCTCTCTCTCTCTCTCTCTCTCTCTCTCTCTCTCACACACATTAACAATAGACAGTAAGATGAAATGTAAATTTTATGAAACCCATTCAATTGTGCATTATCTCTCTCTCTCTCTCTCTCTCTCTCTCTCTCTCTCTCTCTCTCTCTCTCTCACAAATTGGTTGGACACTTCACCTTTCTCTCTCTCTCTCTCTCTCTCTCTCTCTCTCTCTCTCTCTCTCTCTCTCACGCACACGGACACTTCCTCTGAGACAAAGACAATTTACCTACTTCCCATTTCCTTCTCTCTCTCTCTCTCTCTCTCTCTCTCTCTCTCTCGTTTCAAACTGAAGGTCGTCGAACCACCAAGTTTATAACATTCCTTTGTTTCTTTTTTTCTTCTCTTTTTCGCTCAACTTTCGAGGAAAAACTACTTCTTTCTGTTGAGTTCGTTTGTTTGTTTTGCTTGTTTGTTTATGAAGTTGGTCGTCGGGTGTTTGTGTTCATGCTCTGCTGATGGTGCGGTGCACTGCTTCTGAGGTCTGGTCCAACCTTTTGTTCTTATCATCATCATCATTATTATTATTATTATTATTATTATTATTATTATTATTATTATTATTATTATTATTATTATTATTATTATTATTATTATTATTATTATTATTATTATTATTATTATTATTAATGGGCATATTATTCATTATTATTGCTATTAATATTGTTATTATTATTATTATTATTATTATTATTATTATTATTATTATTATTATTATTATTATTATAAATTATTATTATTAATTAGTTATATTATTAGTATTATTATTATTAGTTAGTAGTAGTCATTAGTAGTAGTAGTAGTAGTAGTAGTGGTTCTTATTATTATTAAATTATTATTATTATTATTATTATTATTATTATTATTATTATTATTATTATTATTATTATTTCATCTGCCCACATGAACATAACAATAATTATCATTATGAGTGAGAAACAAGAGCATGCAATAGAGCTACTAGTATTCATAATAATATGATCATTATTATTATCATTGTTACTGTTATTGTGATATCTAACTAATCAACACTATTATTATTATTATTATTATTATTATTATTATTATTATTATTATTATTATTATTATTATAGCAGTATTAATAGTAGTGTTCATCGGATATATGAAATAATAATAATAATAATAATAATAATAATAATAATAATAATAATAATAATAATAATAATAATTGTACATGATGCTCTTATAATAATATTTTTTACTATGTTCATGTGAACAGATGAAACGATAATAATAATAATAATAATAATAATAATAATGTTGGCTAGTGATTGCCACTTTCATTATGATTATTAAATGCAAATTTCGATGTTGCCCGGCTTATGATACAAATATTTTCGGCACAAAAAAAAATTTGCAGTTGCAAGCATGTAACAAAATACCGGTTACATCATTTTTTATTCATGTTAGCAACACATAACACCCCCTCTTCCAAAAAAGAGAGGAAAATATGCTCCCAAAATTTTCGGACGGTGGGCCGGAATTGCGTAGAATTTAACATTGTAATACAGAGTCCAGCTATTCTGTCCCCTCTCTCTCTCTCTCTCTCTCTCGGGAATTCAGAAAAAATATAAATAATTCTTGGAAGGAAAGATAATGCGAAGCAGACAGTTTTAGTTTCCTGTAAAACAAAATTATTGAGATTTATCTGTCCGTCCGCACTTTTTCTGCCCGCCCGATAGAGGCTGCAAATTGGTATGTTGATCATCCACCCTCCAATCATCAAACATATAAAATTGCAGACTTCTGGCCTCAGTAGTTTTTATTTTATTTAAGGTTAAAGTTAGCCACAATCATGCGTCTGGCACCGCTATAGGTGCCAACAACACAGGCCACCCCCGGTCCGTGGTTAAAAGTTTCATGGACCACGACTGAGAGTTTCATGGGCCGTGGCTGAGAGTTTTATACAGTATTATACGCTGTGCAAGAAGCTCGATTGCGCCGAAGAAATTTCGGCGTAATTTTTACTTGTATTTTTTTTTTTTTAGATATGAAACCTAGTCGAATCTAACTCATTTTAGAAGGCATGGTAATACGAAACTTGAAGAAAAAGAAAAAATACTTTTTTTAAAAGTAAATACAAAGATTAATTAAAGGTAACTCATTTTGGGAGTTGAAAATGTGAAGTCCGAAGGAAATTGACTTTGTTAAGAAAATAAAGACTTTTTGACAAGGAAGCCCAATATGGGTAAGTAAGAAAATACGAAACTTGAGGAAAATATAAGTTTCGGTGAAGAAAATATTTTTTTGTAAGAAAATACGAGACAATAAAAAAAAAAACCATCTCAGTTTGGGGATTAAAAGATGCTAAGCTTAAAGTAACCTTCGTCCCTTTCCGTGATGGTAGGGGGCGGGGAAATAGACGTTACCCTTATTGTATTTGAGAAATTTTAACTTTTTTTTTAAGTTCTGTCTTGTTAACATGCTTGAGGAAAAGCGTGTTTGGTAAGGCATGGTATCAGATGGGTTATAGATATACAATTTTCTATTGATAACAAAGTACTTTTTGGGCGGGTAAATGTGAGAGAATATTTGCTAACACAGTCATCAGATTAAGTCTGCAGTAATTCTTAGCATGTAGGCTGATCAGTTTTATATTTATAAAAAGTGTACTACCTTCCCATCAAAGAAAAGTATCCACGTAATGCGAATAGTAATTTCTGTACAAAAAAACAACAAAAAGTAAAAAATGCGCCGAAGTTTCTTCGGCGCAGTCGAGTTTTCTGTACATCGCATAATCAAGGCCACTGACAATAGATCTATCTTTCGGTGGTCTCGGTATAATGCGCTATGAGCCATGGCCCATGAAAATTTAACTACGGCCCGGTAGTGGCCTGGCCTATAACTTTGCCAGACGCGCGATTATGACCAACTTTAAACTTAAATAAAATCAAAACTACTGACGCTAGAGGACTGCAATTTGGTAAACTTGATGATTGAAGGGTGGATGATCAACTTACCAATTTGCAGCCCTCTAGCCTCAGTAGTTTTTAAGATCTGAGGGCGGACAGAAAAAAGTGCTGAGGGATAGACAAAGCCGGCACAATAGTTTTCTTTTACAAAGAACTGAAAATTACCCGAATTTGATTTTTTTTTTTCAAGTTCTACGTTGCATTCATCTCTCTATCAGTAGTTTTACTGATCTGATTATGGTGAGTACTCCAGATGTTATGTAGCAATCCTCGCTCTTCCCCCCCCCTGTCCCCACCACTCTTCCCCAGATTTCACCCTCTCTCTCTCTCTCTCTCTCTCTCTCTCTCTCTCTCTCTCTCTCTCTCTCTCTCTCCGGAGAATTTAAGTTCATCCACCTGGTCATTCTCGGAAAAGATCGGATGTGATAAAGAAACGGCAAATGAAGAATAGGGTAAAATAACAATAGAAGTAAGACAATGGTCGAACGGTGGGTGTAAAATGTGAAGAAATGAAGAAAGAGAGAGAGAGAGAGAGAGAGAGAGAGAGAGAGAGAGAGATGGGGGGAGGCAATTCTAACATAAAGAAAGCCCAGTTGAACAGAATCCATAGAGAGAGAGAGAGAGAGAGAGAGAGAGAGAGAGAGAGAGAGAGAGAGAGGTAATACTTTAACAACATGAAGAAAACCCAGATGAACAGAATCCATAAGCATCTGTAGAGAGAGAGAGAGAGAGAGAGAGAGAGAGAGAGAGAGTAGTTATGATATGTGAAAAGATCTTCCGATGAATATAATGGGACATTTATGATCTAGTTGAAGTGGTATCGCCCTGAAGCCAATGAGGTATTGATTCCCTGGCAGCTTGAGAGAGAGAGAGAGAGATAGAGAGAGAGAGAGAGAGAGAGAGAGAGAGAGAGAGAGAGAGAGAGAGAGAGAGAGAGAGAAAGTTGAAGATCAGTGTCGTGTTTTTTGACGATTTTTTCTTCGTGTATTCAGTTTTTAATGGTTTTGCGCTAGTGCGCTATTTTTCTCGTTCCCCCTCCGTTCTTTTTTTTCAGTTTTTTTTTGTAACATTTTCACCCTTCTTATCTTTAGTGCACAGTCTCCTATGCGAGTCTGTTTCTTTGTTTTTTCTTTGTTACGTATGATCTTTATAGCGTATCTATTGCAGCGTGAACGAAAACCCTTCCACTTCAGTCGTCAGATTTGTGGCACTGCGTAATTATGCATCATACATCATGTGTTTTGAAATTGTCCTCCATTTCATCAGTATTATGATTTTAACATTTGTCCAGTTTTCATGTCTTACCTAAAGTATTAACAAGTTTATATTGCTGGTTTCGTATATAGTTATCAGAATTAATTAGTTTCTCATATACTCACCTAAAAATATTATTATTATTATTATTATTATTATTATTATTATTATTATTATTATTATTATTATTATTATTATTATTATTCAGATGATGAACCCTATTCACATCGAACAGTCCCTCAGAGGCCATTGACTTGAAATTCGAGCTTCCAAAGAATATGATAAAGAAATAACAGTAATGGGAAATACGGAAAGAATAAATAAGTGAACAAGGAAATAAATAGATCAATTAATTAGCATAAAGATCATACACTACTAGATTTCCAAACAAATTTGACAACTGGCCATACTTATTCATGTATTCTACTCAAGATATTAAAAACTTTACACACAGCTAAATCTCATTTATCATTTCCAAATATTAAAACCTTTGCACACAGCTCCATCTCATTTATTATTTCCAAATATTAAAACCTTCAAAACACAGCTCAATCTCATTTATTATTTCCAAATATTAAAACCTTTGCACACAGCTCAATCTCATTTATCATTTCCAAATATTAAAACCTTTGCACACAGCTCAATCTCATTTATCATTTCCAAATATTAAAACCTTTGCACACAGCTCAATCTCATTTATCATTTCCAAATATTAAAACCTTTGCACACAGCACAATCTCATTTATCATTTCCAAATATTAAAACCTTTACACACAGCTAGATCTCATTTATCATTTCCAAATATTAAAACCTTTACACACAGCTAAATGTTGTTTATCATTTCCAAACATTAAAACCTTCGGACACAGCTCAGTCTCATTTATCATTTCCAAATATTAAAACCTTTGCACACAGCTAAATCTCATTTATCATTTCCAAACATTAAAACCTTCGGACACAGCTCAATCTCATTTATATTTCCAAATATTAAAACCCTTGCACACAGCTAAATCTCATGTATCATTTAAAAACATTAAAACCTTCGGACACAGCTCAATCTCATTTATCATTTCCAAACATTAAAACCTTCGGACACAGCTCAATCTCATTTATCATTTCCAAACATTAAAACCTTCGCACACAGCTCAATCTCGTTTATCATTTCCAAACATTGAAACCTTTACACAGATAATCTCATTTATCATTTCCAAATATTAAAACATTTACACCTGATTTATCATTTCAAAATATTAAAACCTTTACACACAGCAAAATCTCATTTATCAGTTGCAGATATTAAAACCTTCGCACACAGCTAAATCTCCATTATCATTTCCAAGTATTAAAACCTGTACACACAGCCAAATCTCATTTATCCTTTCCAAATGTTAAAACTTTCGCACGCAGCTAAATCGCATATATCATTTCCCGCGGTGCAGCAATGTGCTACTGTATGTCATTTTGACAGCCGCCCTCATATTGGTCACATATACGCTACTTACGATATCAAACACTCGAAACGTACTGGAAAATAATGTTTGCGGGTCATGAAAACCAGGTACGTTTCACCACACTGACTGAGAAGGTATATAGTACCATGGCGGGTACCACGTACCACGCAGGGTCGCGTGACTCCTCCCCCCACTCGCTGACCGTTCCAGCAACAGCGAGCCAAATTCGCTCTGTATAAAATGAAATAAAATGATGCGGTTATTATTTTCTTTCTTTAGGGGTCCGTTTTCCCCTGTCAGCTGAATGGAGGAAGGGGGTTGGGGTGTAGTGTGGGAAGTTGGCCCCAGCAATGAAAACCTGAACGCGAATTCTTCCTCCTCCTCCTCCTCCTCCCTCCTCCTCCTCCTCCTCCTCCTCCTCCTCCTCCTCCTCCTCCTCCTCCTCCTCCTCCTCCTCCTCTTCTTCTTCTTCTTCTTCTTCTTCTTCTTCTTCTTCTTCTTCTTCTTCTTCTTCTTCTTTGAATTTTATTCGAAACTGGATTTTAGTGGGGAATACAATAAATACAATGAATTTCGAAATGCTTTGGATAGAATTTAGAAATGTTTGAAAGGTGTAACAGGAGGAAAACTTCGCAGTTGCACAATGACACAATTGTTAGGAGAGGGTGGATGGCAAGGTGGAAGAAAGAGAATATGAACGGAGTTACAGTAAAATGAATGAAAGGGGTTGCAGCTATCTATTATTTACATATATATATATATATATATATATATATATATATATATATATATATATATATATATATATATATATATATATATATATATATATATATATATATATATATATATATATATATATTAGTATGCAAGTGTGTTTGTGTATACGTGTATACATATTTGCACATGAATTTTATATGTATTATACCTATGGTTATGCTGGTGCACTTCAAGTCAGTTTTACTGTGTCAGCATATCAGCAGTTGTATCGTATCACTAACGATTGATTTCCATTATGGATTATACAAAACAAACTGTATCACATTATTTTTGCGAGGTGACAATGCACTCCAGAACAACCTCTTTAGTTAGTTATGTCGCAGAAGTTGCTGCTATCTCACTTGGTGCACTGTAGGCATTACTTCCCTCCAGCCCCTAGCTTCAACCACTTTGCTTTTATTGTACCTCCGTTCATATTCTCTTTCTTTCCATCTTGCTTTCCACCCCTTCCCAACAGCTGTTCCATAGTGCAACTGCGAGGTTTCTCTCCTGTTACCCTCAGTTTCCTTTTCAGCATTGCATGACCTCATAGGTCCCAGTGCTTGGTCTCAGGTCTAAATATGATGTTCCATTCCGTTCCAGCAAGGCATCTTGTCTTTTTTTATTTATTTTTTTTTTTTTTGCAAAATTTTTGTGAACTTATCGCATCAACACGTCATGTATTTGTGTAATTTACAACTATGCACAGAATTATGAAGACGTAATCTTGCAATTTTTGCATTGTCTCTGTGGCATTTACGCAACAACATACCTATTATGTAATGTGCAAGTACATTTTAAAAAAATATCAAGAAATTATCTTGCACACTTTCTTTTGTTTCCACGTGACCTCTTCATACTTGACGTATAAGTAGAGCGAGATTTATTTGACGGGTGCCGTGTATTGTAGAGTACTTCTTCCATTGCTAAGTTGTGCTTATTTATTATACATTAGTGCGAACGTTCCTTTTTATACCAGCGTTATTTTGCTCGTATAAATAGACCCTGTGCGTGACTTGGCGGCCGAGGTACATGTGAATTCTAAATACAAGATTGCATTTACCATTTAAAGAACTCTATTGGTCAAGCTATATCAGAGAACGATTACCCATGGTCATTATCTCTCTCTCTCTCTCTCTCTCTCTCTCTCTCTCTCTCTCTCTCTCTCTCTCTCTCTCCACCCCCCACCCCGCTCCCTCCTCTTACTGCCTAAGTACACCGAGTGTACAAGACATAAGTGGGGAAGGAGCTGGTCTAGGGTAGGGGACGGGGTGGGGTGGAGTGGGAGGGTAAAACTCCTACCCTCTCCACCTCTTCACGGAAGTGGAGTTATTGTTCTTGAAATATGAAACCCGATATTAAATTTTCAAGCGGCAGTATTTCATTTTTATCTCTCTTTTTAATATAGTTCTGGTATTATAAGGCTATTTTTCTCATCCTTTTTGCCTGTAACGAAATTGAATATCAGCATAGCCGGTATTAAGACCACCCCACCCGACCCCCCCTTCCCCCTCGATATTGGTACTTTGGTCAGCAAATAGAAGATTCTGTCGGAGACAATTTTTGTGGTGCAAGTCTCTTATTATCGAGAGTATAAAGGGCCACTTGCTTTAGATAAGATACCCATTAAAATAATCATTATTTTCAGGTGCAGTGCCCTTCATTCTAATTTAAGAGATCCAGTTAACGCCAGGTAAAAAGCACTACTGCGTTTTCACTCGGAATGCGCACTTAATTTTAATTAAAATGGCCTCTCATTTCTGATTGTGATACCTGTTCACCTGCAATGGAAATATCCGTTTAACTCCAGTTAATACGTCCATTCTCACATATACCAAAATGCCTGTTGGATTTCAGGTAAAATACTATTTACTTCCAGTGCAAAGATGTCAGTGGATTTGTCCACTAAATTCCTTTTAAAGTGCCTACTCAGTTTTAGATGAAATGCCCTCATGCACATCTGGTTGAAATGTCCACTTTGCTAAAGGTATAATACCACTGAGCTTCCAGTTTAAATGCCCACTATCAACTCATTTACAGGTAAAATGCCAATTCACGTTTAGGTGTTATGGCCACGCAATTTCTGTTATACTTTATGTCCATCCATTCACCTCTTTTTAAAATACGCACTCACTTTCATGTAAAATATCCATTATTACCCTGATACAATTCTCCTTTATTTTAATAATTTACTTACATTTTTTTATATTTATTTATTAATTAGTTAATTTGATTTTTTTTCTTTTTCAGTTAATTCTTTTTCAGTTAATTCTTTCAAATGAACAGTTAATTCTTTCAAATGAACACCGCATTCTTTGAAAGCTTGAATTTCAAGTCAGTGGCCCCTGTGGTGGGCTTGTTCCATATGAATAGGGTTCGTTTTCCGAATAGTAATAATAATTCTCAATTAAAATGTCCACTCACGCCCTGCAAAAATGACGTCGCAGGAAAACCTTCAATCGTGCATTGCATCGAGGAGAAAGATGTCTTTATAACAACGAATCCGCCGCGATACAGAAAACAAAACACGCCGGAATTGGAGGGACAATTTTATCGCCCGGGGGCCACCTTATTAACAGCTGCCACTTCGGAAACTGCTATTATAAGCCGTGGAAGTTTGAGCATTTTGGGTGATTGGAGGGGGCCCAATATTAGCATTTTAAATGTAGCCCCTTTTCACCCCTCCCCACCCCCTGAAACCAACCGCCAACCACCCCTCAGAATCCTGTAATGTTAACAGGATCTAATCGTCTCGATAATTTTGCTTAATACTGTCCTGGAAACTTGGGCTAATGGGGGAAAAATCGCGGAGGCGCGGCAGGTGACTTGTACGAAGACGCCGAGTTTGGGGCTTCTTTGATAGCAGTTAGGGATTTACTGGAGATTTATTCTCGTTATTATGACTTTCCTTGAATCCTTAAATCCCCGAGTTGTTTCTTTGTCATTTTTCGGCAGGCGGAGGTTTGATGATATTTGAATAGGGTACGGTCGTGAGATTTTAGTTTCGAAGTCTCGGGGATGTAATGTTGTGTGTTTTTTTTTTTTATGATTTCATTGCGTGTAAATTGATGTCAATGAATCTTTCTTGCTTATTGTGGGATGATCGTTGTAAGAAATTTTCAGAATGGAAGGTCATTAAGACTTATATATATATTATATAATTTATATATATATATATATATATATATATATATATATATATATATATATATATATATATATATATATATATATACATATATATATATATTATATGTATCTAGTGTATACTTATATATATATATAATATATATATATATATATATATATATATATATATATATATATATATATATATATATATATACATATATATGAATAACATATCTAATATATATTTATATATATATATATATATATATATATATATATATATATACATAATATATATATATATATATATATATATATATATATATATATATATATATATATATATATATATATATATATATATATATATATATATATATGTATAATATATATATATATATATATATATATATATATATATATATATATAAATACATCTTCTTCTATATGTGTGTGTGTATATTATGTGTGGGGATACGCTTGAGTTTCATATACTCTTTATTCATTCATTCATCCGCTCATTCATTTCACGCCCTCTGTTGTCGCCATGTGAGAACGCCTGACGTAAAAAAAAAAAACTGAAACTGACGAGGTGAAACGGACGAATCTTTTCATTTTATTTTATTCTATTTTTTTTTTTTTTAGGAAAGTCGACGATAAAAACAACACTACTAGCATCCCCGCCCCCGCCCCCACCCCCGCGGTACATTTCGTCTCGCAAACATGTCTGGACACGCTCGAACGACCTCGTTCTGCAGGTTAATACACGAGGAGATTTTTCACTCGGGGTGAAAATACAATATGAAATTCGTCGTCGTCGCCATAGTCGTCGTGTTTTTATTCATTTTTTTCGCTCACTTTGATAAAACGACGTTCGATTGATGTGGACAGTTGAGCCAGAAAAATTGATGTACGGATGGAAATGTAATTTTTACGCCCTCAGTATTGGTTGTTATTCATATTATCAATTTCCGGTACGATGGTTCTGTTCTTGTGTTTTGGTTGTTGTATTATTATTATTATTATTATTATTATTATTATTATTATTATTATTATTATTAAGATGATGATGACCCGGTATTTTAATGTGAAATCCGTGGATTATTATTATATATATTATTATTATTATTATTATTATTATTATTATTATTATTATTATTATTATTATTAAGATGATGACCTGATATTTTAATGTGAAATCCGTGGATTATTATTATTATTATTATTATTATTATTATTATTATTATATTATTATTATTATTATTTATTATTATTAGCGAAGAGCGCGGATTTTTACTATTGTATTAATATTTTGATAAGGATCATCATGATGTTTTTTCAAAATATTTATTGCCAGTAGAAGAATATTCGTAGTGATTTCAGAATAATAATAATAATAATAATAATAATAATAATAATAATAATAATAATAATAATAATTTTATTGCCAGTAGAAGAATTTTCCTAGTGATTTCAGAATAATAATAATAATAATAATAATAATAATAATAATAATAATAATAATATAATTATTATTATTATTATTATTATTATTATTATTATTATTATTATTATTATTATTATTATTATTATTATTATTATTATTATTATTATTATTATTACACAGTTTTAAAACTTGTAGAATAGGCTGAACTCAGCGGGCTTCAAATGGTGATAAGTCATAAAAATCTATTATTATTATTATTATTATTATTATTATTATTATTATTATTATTATTATTATTATTATTATTGATTGACCTTAAGATATGCAGAGCGGCGCAGCTAGA
>NC_089741.1:26431491-26468991 GCF_040412425.1 Macrobrachium rosenbergii
GCTTAAGGAAGCAAAGTGCGTGCTGATAACTTATCAATGAACGCCATGATCATATATCTTCCGGAAACCTTATATTCAGCCTGCTAGGGACACGGACCGGGCTCTCATAAATTCGGCACCAGACCCCCTAATAACGAAGGTGTTAAGTATACTGCTGGGGGTAGGGGGCGGCGCTCCCTCTCCTCCCCTCGCCTATCACTTTACAGCAGTGGATATATATTAGGGCAATCTTTTTGCACCCCCTTTCCCCTCCCCCCTCCGTCTCTTGCTCCTTTTTTTCTTTTTACCTCATCTTTGCGGGAGATATGTATTTATCAAATATTGGTGTATTTATCAAATATTTTTGCATTTATCAGATATTTGTGTATTTATCAAATATTTGTGTAAATATAAGATATTTGTTTATTAAATATTTCTGTATTTATCAAATATTTCTGTATTTATCAGATATTTTGTATTTATCAAATATTTGTGTTTTTATCAAGTATTTTTGTGTTTATCAAGTATTTGTGTATTTATCAGATATTTGTGTATTTATCAAATATTTGCGTATTTATCAAACGAACAAAGATAAAAACACGAATAACTTGTGTTTTTATAAGATATTTGTGTATCTATCAAGCATTTGTGTATTTATCAAATATTTTTGTATTTATCAGATATTTGTGTAATTATGAAATATTTCTATTTATCAAGCATTTTTGTATTTATCCAGTAATTGTGTATTTATCAGATATTTGTGTGTTTATCAGATATTTGTGTATGTATCAGATATTTGTGTATTTATCAGATATTTGTGTATTTATCAAATATTAGTGTAATTATTAAAAATTTGTGTATACATCAAATATTTTTGTACTTATCAAATATTTATGCATATATCAAATATTTTTGTATTTATCAGATATTTGTGTATTTATCAAATATTTTTATATTTATCAAATGTTTGTATATTTATCAAATGACGACGGCAGAATGAAAAAAAAAAGAAAGCAAAGCCGGGTATATCGGGTTTATTATCCGGCAAAACAAGCTTTCCGGGGGTGATTATTCGGCGTGAAATTGACACGTTGGAAACTCAGGGTGAAGTTGTTTTGGGGGGATTCATTGTGCTTATTTGCGGGTAGGTGCGTGCGAGCTTGCGTGCGGTCGTATGAGTGAATTTGCACATCCTTGTGCATGGAAGTATGTGGTCGATGCTTGCATGTCTTCAGTCATATTTTTTTTCATCTGTTAAACAAACTGTTAAAATGGCTTTAGCTTTACGATATGTTCGGTGCAATTCTTAACATATTTTGTGAATTATTTGTGTATTTTTTATTCATAGTAAAAGAATTACCAGCATTGTAGATTTAAGGTAAAATCAGATGCCGTAAAATGTACACGCGATATGCAATACTAGTCTAAAGGTTTATACACTATCACCTGATTCTTCAACAACTCTGTTTATTTATAGGGGTACCTTTCATTGCTTCGGAAGCGTGTCACCAACTGAATGGCCTTTTTTTTTGGAATTTTTCTTATATAAGACACTCGTGTTGAATAATAATAATAAATGTGCGGATATTTTGGTATTTCTCCTCCTACTGCCATATACCCATTATTCCCTAAACATTCCCCCTTTCAGTGGTCTGTTTGATCGTTTCCATTTGACCTCTGAGCCAATCAGTGTCTTCTCCCTCTAAGCGAATCAGTGTTTTCTAGCCAGTCAGTGTTTCTCCCTCTGAGCCAGAGTTTTCTCCCTCTTAGACATTCAGTGTTTCTCCCCCTGATCCAGTCAGAGTTTTCACCCTCTCAGCCAATCAGTGTTTCTCTCTTTTAGCCAGTTAATGTTTCACCCTCTGAGCCAACCAGATTTTTCTCCCTCTCAGCCAATCAGTGTTTCTCTCTCTGAGCCAATTAGTGTTTAACCCTCTGAGCCAATCCGATTTTCTCCCTCTCAGCCAATCAGTGTTTCTCTCTCTGAGCCAATTAGTGTTTCACCCTCTGAGCCAATCAGATTTTCTCCCTCTGACCTAATCAGTTTCTCTCTTAGCCAGGCAGACTTTCTACCTCTGATCCAGTCAGAGTTTTCTCCCTCTTAGCCTATCAATGTTTAACCCTCTGATCCAGTCAGTTTTTTCTCCCTCTTAGCCAGTCAAAATTGTCTTCCTCTCAGCCAGTCAGTGTTTCTCCCTGTTAGCCAATCAGTGTTACACCCTCTGAGCCGATCAGTTTCTCTCAAAGCCAGTCAGACTTTCTCCCTCTTAGCCAATCGACTTCAATCTTACACCATTGCTCTTAACTCTTTTTTTCTTAGTATTTTCCTTCATTTCTTTTGTTAGTTTACTCACTTCGTCACGTTTCAACCATTATTTTCTATTACTTTCATTTCCTCCATTTTCTCCTCTCAATTGGTCATGTTTACCTTCTGATTTCTTTTATCTTATGCGTCTGTTTAACACCACCATCTCTCTCTTTCCCCCCTCTTCCGCCTTTCCCTTCATTTTTGCTTCATCTGCTCATTCCTGTCTCCTACTTTATCATCTTTACTCCCTGTTTTCTCTTCAGTATTTCGCCCTTTTCTCTTTTTTCATCTTCCTAACGTCATCGAAGATATGGGTTGCCATATGGTAGGACAAAAATATAGTCTCGAGAGCTTTGTGTTTGCGATTATGATGGCAATGTATCTTGCAGCGTACATTTTCCATTTTCAGACTTGCGTATCAAACTCTCTCTCTCTCTCTCTCTCTCTCTCTCTCTCTCTCTCTCTCTCTCTTCTCTCTCTCATTTTACTTTATTTCTATGATGTAAAGTCTTTATTTCATAAGAAAAATTATATCTATTCCCTTGTAGCTAATCTGTTTATATTCTGTTGAGTGTTTGCTTGTAAACAAGCTCTCTCTCTCTCACCTCCCTCATTTCACTTGTTTTGTCAATATAATATTTTTTTAGTAATTAGTTCTATGCGCACACACGAACGCAAACGCTCACTATATTTTTTGTTGTCAATTTATTCACATAATGTAATCCTTTGCTCTCTCTCTCTCTCTCTCTCTCTCTCTCTCTCTCTCTCTCTCTCTCTCTCTCTCTCTCTCTCTCTCTCTCATTTCACTTGGTTTGTCACTGTGTTATTTTTTCGATAATTACTTCTACACATACGCACATACACACGCGCACACTCCATAGAATTTTGTTGCAAATTCATTTACATGATTTAAGCCCTTGTTTTTTTACTCTCTCTCTCTCTCTCTCTCTCTCTCTCTCTCTCTCTCTCTCTCTCTCTCTCTCTCTCTCTCTCTCAATAAATTTACAGTGTATCGCTTGCATTATATGGCACGGAGCTTTCCCAGGAAATTGCTTAATGGAGGCACCGAAAGTTGCTAACACAGCCCCGAGCCGTTCCTGTACATTCCAGTTCAAATTCCAACTGAGCGCTTTAGTAAATATTTATTAGGTTCAAATGGGTAGGGTAACCTGGGAGTGTATAACAGCTGGGTGGTGGTAGGTGGAGGGGCAGGTAGGGGAAGGGGGCGGGAAGAGGGGAAGTAGGGTCGAAGAGAAGTGGGGTGCGGGGGGAAGGAGGGAGAAATAACTTGCAACTCTGATGCAGCTGTTGATGTTGTTCCTGTTACTGTGAGTGTTTTTTTTTTTATTTGTTGATGTAAACTGATTCTGTATGTTTACAGTCATAAGACGTGTAATTTGTATTCGCGGGGAAGGGGTATGTTGCGGGGAGGTCGGGGGGAAGGGGGCGAAAGTTTGGAGTGGGGACAGGAGAGGGTGTTAAATAACCTTGCATCACTGCTAAAGCTGTTGCTGTATTCGTTGTATTTTGTTTTATTGCCAGAATGCACTGACGTACTGTCCTGCGGCACGGGTGTTGGGGGTGGAGGGCGGGTAATAAATAAATTATATCGCTACTGCAGTTGTCCATGTGTTCGTTACTGTATTTTTATTTTCGTTTTACGAGTAATATAGTGATGAATGCTCGCAAGTGCTAAAACCTGTTTTTAAGACTTGCAAAAGCAGTCTTGTAATATTTCTTCCCTGTTGTTGCTTTCGACCTGACCGGATAGTTTTAATTCTGAAAATTGTTTTTAGAAGATATTATTATTATTATTATTATTATTATTATTATTATTATTATTATTATTATTATTATTATTATTATTATTATTATTAAAAAATGATAGTTGTTTCCAGCATTTAATTTATACAGTCATCTCTATTCTTCTATTTTCTTTTTTTCATCTTCTTGTAGCTGGTATATCAGGTTTCCCAAGGACATACAAAGATTTCTGCTTTCCCAGGTTTATTTCCTCTTTGTATGTCCTTGGGAAACCTGATTTACCAGCTACAGGCTGAGGGAAAAAAAGATAATGAGAAGAATAGAGAAGACTCTGTATAAATTAAATGCCTTGGAAACAGCTATAATTTTTAATGCAACTGCCCTCAGAGAAGGTCTCCTCCCTAATTGTTATTATTATTATTATTATTATTATTATTATTATTATTATTATTATTATTATTCATAAAAATCTCATAATGGCATGAATCACTCAAATGGTGAAGAAATCCTCAATGGTGTAGGTGTAAATGTATATTAAAATCATGTATACAAAACGAGAGCTTTCGAGAACCCGCTCGATTCTCTTCTCAGTATGGATTTCTTCACTATTATTATTATTATTATTATTATTATTATTATTATTATTATTATTATTATTATTATTATTATTATTATTATTATTATTATCGTCGCTGTTGTTGTTGCTCCCTTTTTGTCTTTATGGTGGTCATCTGATAAATAACTATAATAACAAGTTTTCTTTGTTATTTTGACTGGAGACGTGGCTTTACACTCCAAGAGAAACGTATATTGCGTTTATGACAGGAGCCATATCTGATGTGTTCTTTTGCGGAAGGAGAGCCTGATGTTGTTCATCACATTTTTTTTTTATTGTTTTACCTTTGAGATTGCAAATGGAAGATTTGTCCGCAATGAACAACTTCAGATTTCCTTTACACAAATGTGTTTAGCTTTCTGTAAAAGAAACCCATTTTGCCGGCTTTGTCTGTCCGTCCGCACTTTTTTCTGTCCGCACTTTTTCTGTCCGCCTTCAGATCTTAAGAACTACAGAGGCTAGAGGGCTGCAAATTGGTATGTTGATCATCCACCCTCCAATCATTAAGCATAAGAAATTGCAGCCCTCTAACCTCGGTAGTTTTTATTTTATTTAAGGTTAAAGTTAGCCCTAATCGTGTCTCTGGTAACGATATGGATAAGCCACCACCGGACTATGGTTGAAGTTTCATGGGCCGCGGCTCCTACAGCACTATACCGAGACCACCGAAAAGATCTATTTTGGTGACCCTGATTATACGATGAAGCGACTGTACAAAAAACTCGATTACGCCGAAGAAACTTCGGCGCATTTTTCACTTGTTTTCTTTGCCACTGTTGGTGACTGACGAGACGGATGTTCTATAAAGGCACTGGATTCCGTCACATTCATTTCCAATATATCACTAGAATGAACCAACCTTTTAGCACCTGTCCTGTTGATGGCATGAATGTTATTCACTAACATGAAAATTGCAGGGCGTTTGCCATCGTAAAGAAACGTCTTTGGAGTAACTCTGTTCCATGTGGAAAGGTTCCAGTCACTGAGAGGTTGTACGTTTTCTGTTGTAAATCCAGGCTGTCTTGCTGTCTGCTGCTGTGGATAGAATAGAAGATGATAGGGTGCTGGAAAGAATGTACTTTTTGGAAATGGTAGAAGGAAGGAAGGAGAGATAGACCTGGAAAACACACCAGCGTTTTGAAAACTATTTATAGTTTGGAAATGTTAGAAGGAAGGAAGGAGAGATAAAGACCCAGAAAATCTTGGATAGATGGAGTGGAAGAGGCACTGGACAGTTTGGAAATGATAGAAGGAAGGAAGAAAGAAGAGATAGACCCGGAAAATCCACCAGTTTTTTTTTAAACTATATACAGTTTGGAAATGTTAGAAGGAAGGAAGGAGATAAAGACCCAGAAAATCTTGGATAGATGGAGTGGAAGAGGTACTGGACAGTTTGGAAATGATAGAATGAAGAAAGGAGAGAAAGACCCAGAAGATCTTGGATGGATGGAGTGACAAAGGGTCTGGAAGGGAAGGGTCTCAGCACACAGGAAGCAAGAAAGCACGTTGCGGGAGATTGAAGTGAACAGTGCATTGTGTGTAGGGGCTAACAAATGAGTTGATGGTGAGCCTTCTTTGTGAGTGTATGGAACGGCTAATGTCGTGTAAGTTTTCTGCACTGTGGATTCATCCACGATTCAGCTGTTGAAGTTGGACTTGGGCAGGTCATAGGAAACTGTTTAATGTAGGACAAATTATATATATATATATATATATATATATATATATATATATATATATATATATATATATATATATATATATATATATATATACACATATATATATATATATGTATATATATATATATATATATATATATATATATATATATATATATATATATATATATATATATATATATATATATATATATATATATATATATATATACGTATATAGTAACATTCATTGTGAACCCCATGTTTGAGTTTATAATATACAGTAAAATATTATGTGGAAACACACACACATGCAAATATGTGTGGTATAACCTGCATAGATGTGAAATTTGGACTTTTGCCTGTTTTAGGAATGTAATGCACGTGGCTTTGAACTCCGATCATTCCACAGGTAAATGTATGAATAAGCAGGTTCCAGCAGTCCTTATTATTCGACAAATATATACATAAACACCTTCGCCAGTTTTGTCACCATGATCTCTCAGTTTACACAGAAACAAATGCACACACAAAGGTATTCATTACACACTAACATACAAGTCAACAGACTGATATTTTACACACACAGCACACACACACAAGCATATACAAACACAAACGTATTTATTGCACATTAATATACAAGTCAACAAACTCATATTTCACACACACACTCACACACACAAACATATACACACACATAAACGTATTCATTGCACACTAATATGCGAGTCAACAAACTCGTATTTTACACACACACAGACATATACACACACAAACGTATTCACTGCACACTAATATGCAAGTCAACAAACTCATATTTTTCACACACACACACACACACACACACACACACACACACACACACACACGCGCGCGCACATTCAATACGTACTACAGAACACACACACATATTCAACCCACATTTGTCAGTGAAGTGAAGATACAAACACACACAGACTTCTTTCGCCCACGCGGTATTTTTTGGGGGTCTCACGCGCGCGCACAAACACACACACACACACACACACACACACACACACACACACACACACACACGCAGGAGTCTGTTAGGTAGGCCGATCTTATCTTGCCCTCATAAAGCCTTCATTAGAGCTGTTTTCATCTTCCCAATTAGAAAAAGTTTAAATGTGCCGCTTAGCGAGACTTAGTTGTTTATTATGGCGTGTTCCTTCTTCCTTTTCGGGGAGGGTCGGAAAGGGAAGAGGAGGATGATGATGATGATGGAGGAGGAGGTGGAGGAGAAGGAGGAATAAGAAGAGGAGAGGGAGAGAACTATCATTGCTGGAAATAAAGATGCAGGAGATATGTAGAAAGAGGTTGGTGGGTTGTCAGCGAAGTAAATATGAAAGTCGCGTTTACAGAAAGATTGTGGGCATTCGTGTAATTGCAGTTGCATTAGTCACTCTGAATAAGGTAAAGAAAAATATACAGTATATATATATATATATATATATATATATATATACATATATATATATAATATATATATATATATATATATATATATATATATATATATATATATATATATATATATATATATATATATATATATATATATATATATATATATATATATATATATATATATATATATATATATATATATATATATATATATATATATATATATATATATATATATATATATATATATATATATATATATATATATATATATATATATATATATATATATATATATATATATATATATATATATATACAGTATATGAGAGAGAAAAATAGTGAGAGAGATATGCTAATAAGGTATAAAAATATACAGTATATATATATATATATATATATATATATATATATATATATATATATATATATATATATATATATATATATATATATATATGTGAGAGAGAGAGAGAGAGAGAGATTTGTCAATGAGGAAAATATAGAAAAAATGAATGGTCAAACAAATTAGTTTTGGATTACAAACTTGATATGAGTGAAAAAAATTTCTTTCAAAATGCTTTTGTAAATAAGTCTGTCATTGCAATAACAACATATTTATGAGTAATTAATTAGCGTGAATTATAATAGTACAGAATTCGTTACAAATTAGTTGCTGAAACATAATGGTCATGAACTGCTAAATGTGGTAGGTTGATGCAAACACATACTATCTCTCTCTCTCTCTCTCTCTCTCTCTCTCTCTCTCTCTCTCTCTCTCTCGTGAATATACTGAGCAGAACTCTTTTCTGTATCTGAAACTCAAGATAGACATAGGTACATACATACATACATACATAATTACAATTGTGCTGAGCAGAACGCTTTCCCGTTAACTCACGACTCAAGAAAGCAAGAATTTACAATATTGTTTGACATTTCCACCTCATGAACGCAGCCCAGCGTTTTATACACAGAGAAGCGTTGACGCGGAGTCTGAAATACCCGTTGAAATTAGATTGCAAATGTTGTGTGTGTGTGTGTGCATTTTTTCCCCTGCGATATAAATGCATAACAGTTCATAGTCTGTTAGCCGTTATGTATTTTTAAAGCACATTATTTTGCCGTGTTTGATGGAGCGCTTCTGCAAACCCATTGAGCGGAACTTTGGGAACAGGGGTGGGGTTGGGGGGGGCCAGAGAGAGAGAGAGAGAGAGAGAGAGAGAGAGAGAGAGAGAGAGGTGGTGCTCTGCAGAATAAGCCTGTTCAGGACTGGTCGAGGATTTCGCTTTATGTTTGCTGTATTCTTTTTTTTTTTTTTTTTTTTTTTTTTGTCTTGCTCTTATTACCGCCAATTTAATTGTTACCTCAGACACTAGATTTTGAAATTATTATTATTATTATTATTATTATTATTATTATTATTATTATTATTATTATTATTATTATTATTATTATTTGCACGTGGAAATTTTACTTTGCGTTTGCGTCTCTCTCCTTTATAATAATAATAATAATAATAATAATAATAATAATAATAATAATAATAATAATAATATAATATTATTATTATTATTATTATTATTATTATTATTATTATTATTATTATTATTATTATTATTTGCACATATTTTAATCTAAATTTAGGTCTCTTTCTCTGTCCCCCTTCTCTTTCTTACTCTCTCTCTCTCTCTCTCTCTCTCTCTCTCTGTGTCTGCTCATCACGGTATGGCTTGCACGTAATCTCCGCGTCATATTATGTTGGTTAATTGCGCTCGCATTGTCTTTGTTAATTTAGCCAGTCCATTTGCCAGCGGCTTGCGCATGTTGCAAAATGTTGCGAGCCTAATGCATTTGCAGGCTGACCGTCCCATGCGCTGTTGTTGCTTCGGCAGTGCTCACAGGCGTTGTTTTTGCACTGCTTTGTCTTGTTTTCTTTGTGATGTTCCGCGTTGTTTTTTTGCCTCGCTTTCTTTGCAGTGTGCAGCAGCATTGGCTTTGTCTTGTTCTCTTTGCAGTATGCAGAGTTGTTTTTGTCTGGTTTTCTTTGCAGTTTGCATAGTTGTTTTTGTCTGGTTTTCTTTGCAATGTGCAACGTTGTTTTTTCTGGTTTTCTTTGCAATGTGCAACGTTTTTTCTGGTTTTCTTTGCAATGTGCAACGTTGTTTTTTCTGGTTTTCTTTGCAATGTGCAACGTTTTTTCTGGTTTTCTTTGCAATGTGCAACGTTGTTTTTTCTGGTTTTCTTTGCAGTTTGCAGCGTTGTTTTTGTCTGGTTTTCTTTGCAATGTGCAACGTTGTTTTTTCTGGTTTTCTTTGCAATGTGCAGCATTGTTTTTCCCCTTGCTTTCTCTTGCTTTCTTTGCAGTGTGCATTGCTGTTTTTGTCTTGTTTTCTTTGCAGTGTGCAGTGCTATTTTTGTCTTGTTTTCTTTACAGTGTCCAGTCTTTTTTGTCTTTGCCTTCTTTCCGGTGTGCAGCGCTGTTTTTGTCTTTTTCATTTGCAGTGTCCAGCATTTTCTTCTTGTTTTCTTTGCAGCGTGCAGCGTTGGTTTTGTCTTGCTTTGTCTTGTTTTCTTTGCAACGTAAGTTTTGTCATGCTTTCACTTGTTTTGATTATGTTTTCCTTACAATTTGCATCGTTGTTTTTGTTTTGTTTTCCTTGCCATTTTCTTCGTTGTTTTTGTCTTGTTTTCTTTGCAGAGCACAGCGTTATTTTCGCCTTCCTCTCGTCCCCACTCCTGCGGTTTAATAGATCTTTTGTTATGCTAAGCATTTTGGGAGCTGGTGCATAATAGTGTAATATATATGCACATATCTATTATCATTATAATTAGTAGCATTGGTAATGAAGGTTAACTGATTTTTATTGTTAATTTTGGTGTGACTGTTAGTATATTTGCAGGAACTACTAACAGTGCACAGATATTAGTAATTGCCATTAATAAATATATATGTATATATACATAAATACAGTATATATAAATATATGTGTGTATAAGTATATATGTATATATATATATATATATATATATATATATTTGTGTGTATATACATACATATGCTTATACATACTGTATACATATGTATGTATATATCTATATATATGCATATATATACATATACATATATAGTTACTACCGTTATATTAACAAGAACATCAACGCTTATATAATGATGACAGTAATGGTCTGTAATGACGACCATCAGTATCATTATCACTTTCACGCTTTAATTATAGCTCCATTTTAAAAATTTGCATTAATTTTTTTTTCATGGACTCAACAAACCTTAATAAGCTTAGGCTAGCCTGCGCGCGCGCACATACCGAATGGTCAAGTTGATGACGAAGAAGCAATCATCATCGGGAAATTAATAATTGTCATCTTGATTTCCCCTTCACAGAAGAAGTTGTTTCACGTCACCACAAGTAAGAAGAGTGAGAGAGAGAAAAAAAAGATTTGACGTCTGACAAATTTAGATTTGCAGAAAACTTTGATGTTTAATTAAGATCGACAAAGAAAGACAAATGGTGCGTGTTCGTTAGGAGAGTACTCGTTTCATGGCCAAGGAAGGGCACTTTGTCTTTTTTCAGTCAAATTGTTTACTGGAAGAAATTATTATTATTATTATTATTATTATTATTATTATTATTATTATTATTATTATTATAGGCTATTCGGTCGTGACGTCATCGGAAAGGCGGCTTTTGATTGGCTGTCTTCTCCGCGATCTAAGACTACTGCTGATTGGCGATGGTGCAGTTTCTCGAGGAAGGCGGATTAACCGATCGTTCTCAAGGTGAAGGGCGGCGCCTCTGCCTTCCTCAGGTGTCGGAAGGGCGTCCTCGGGCCGATGGTTAAAGTAGTCCTCGACGTCGGGGCGTCTTTGAGTCGTAGGTGGGTGACGGGGCGATCTTGCAGGTCGTCCTCGGGGTGAGAACTCGCTAGGCGGTCACCCTCGGTGCTCTAGAGGTCGTCCTCAAGGGGCGTAGGTTGGGATGTGGTTGTTCCCTCTGGGAGCGCCTCCAGGATGCGGACGACGAAGGTCGGGGCGCTGTCAGTTTTCCTTCCATACGTGGAGCTGTCCGACAAAGTCGCTGCGGCGGATCCTCTGGTTGTAGGCAGTCTTACAGTGATAAAAGACGGTTCCCTCCTGGGCATGGAAGGAGATCCGTTTGGAGAGGCGCATGGATGTCATGCCGATGTAAATTCCGGGGCGTCCTCGGAAAGGGCACGTGTATCGGTATATGACATTCGTCCTCTTCAGGGGATTTCGGGGAGGGGCAGGGTTGTTCTTCATCACTAGACTGCACGTCTTCTTGCTCCTGTAGAAGACAACCAGTTGGATCTTCTTGCTGCTGTCGGTGGGGGCGACGTTGTCCCTAACGATATTTTTCAGGGCACGTTCGTCCTCCTTGTATCGTGGGTGGTAATTCCCTTTGTGGAAGAGGGTGATCATCTCAGGTGTATCTTGTCTCTGCTCTTGGTTGTACCACTTCTCCATCGCCCTTCTGTAGGCGGTCTGAATGCTCCGGTCGGGATGACCATTATTAACTAATACCTGGGAGGCCCGTTCCATTTCACGGTGAGTATCGGTCCACAACGAAGGGTGGGTAAGGGCTCTCCTGGCGTAGGCGGTGATGGTGGAATTCTTGTATCTTTTGGGGCACTCGCTGTCGCCGTTCAGGCACAAACCAAGGTTCGTAGGTTTGGTATACACCGTGGTGGAGAACGAGTCCTCCTTCGTCGTCTCCGCACCCTGGAGGCGCTACACACAGGGAAGGAAAAACCGAGCCTTAATGCGACCCAGGAGACCTTCCTTCTCCCTACAGCCGTCAGGAAAGCCGAGGACAACCAGGCAAGGCCCACATCCCAACCTACGCCCCTTAAGGACGACCTCCAGAGCACCGAGGGTGATCGCCTAGCGAGATCTCACCCCGAGGACGACCTGCAAGATCGCCCCCTCACCCACCTACGACTCAAAGACGCCCCGACGTCGAGGACGACTTTAACCCTCGCCCCGGGGACGCCCTTCCGACACCTGAGGAAGGCAGAGGCGCCGCCCTTCACCTTGAGAACGATCGGTTAATCCGCCTTCCTCGAGAAATTGCACCATCGCCAATCAGCAGTAGTCTTAGATCGAGGAGAAGACAGCCAATCAAGAGCCGCCTTTCCGATGACGTCAAGCCCGAATATTATTATTATTATTATTATTATTATTATTATTATTATTGTCATTATTATTATTTTTTTTTTACTTCTTCACCAACTGTGTGGATACTGCCTATGATTATTTTCATCATGCTACCTTATGTATCTAGATTGTGTGTTTTGTATTTATATATTCCATGCATACGGCCCTGAGCCGAAATAAAGATTATTATTATTATTATTATTATTGCTAAGAAATTCACAATCTCGTGAAAAACAATCTATGTGATAAAAATCCAAAATTATATAGTAAACTAGTAATTTTCTTCGTTTTTATCGTGCTTTTTTTCCCATTTTTATATGGGGTAAGCACGATGCCTTCCTTTTGAAGGACTTTGATTTGGCGGTGGGGTAGGCCGTAGCCTGGATCGGCTGACCTGCCTGACATCGCTTAGACCCCGGTAGCGAATGTGTACAGTACATGTTACCAAATCCCCGGCTCCCTATCTCCCAGCAGCGAGGAGAACTGGGCGGGTAGGTCGACAGTTCGAGACGTGTGAGGTGTCTGTTATGTTTTTAGAAGATGTTCGAGTGGCTTTGTTTATGTGTGTATTAGTCTGTAACACCCATTTGCTTTCAGCAAACCTATCCGTTGATTACATACGTAATCCCGGGGTGTCTACACGGATAGCAAAGTGTCCGCCTTCTCTGACTGGTCGGCTGCGGGGATTGAACCCTCGCCACAGACTTCTATGAAGTCTGAGGTTGCTGCTTCTACCAACCGAGCCATCAAGGCTCTATATAGTAAACTAGTAATATAGCTTACTATATAATTGTTGATTTTTATTACACACATTGCTATTATTATTACTGGCGAAGAAATCCACAGTGTTGTAAATATATATATATCATATTAGAAATATGATATATATATTTACATTTACACCAATGTATATTTACATTTACACCAATGTGGATTTCTTCTCCACTTTAGTGACTCGTGCTAACATGAGGTTATTATTATTATTATTATTATTATTATTATTATTATTATTATTATTATTATTATTATTGGCGAAGAATATAAATATATATTAGAAATATATATATATATATGTATATATATATAAATATATAATATTTTTTAGTGACTTGCTATTATTAGATTTTTATGGATTATTATTATTATTGAATATTTGTCACAATTGTATCCTATCGACATTCTTTTCTATGAGTGGCTTTTAACTTGAGTAAAGTCGAAAGTCTAAAAAATAAAATCTAAAAATAAAAGGTTTTATGTAAATGCCAGTTAATCTGTCTCTTTCTATCAGATTTCGGATAGAAAGAACTATGCATGTAATGATAATTTTATGTGAATAACAGACGCGTTTTCTCTGTACCTAAGCGTTTTTAAAACAAAATATGAATTTGGTAGTTTGGGCATTATTTTTTAAACATCGGACAGGCAGTCTGTCTCTTTCAGTCTTATTTTTATAGAGAAAGTAATGTTGCTGCAGAGAGAGAGAGAGAGAGAGAGAGAGAGAGAGAGAGAGAGAGAGAGAGAGAGAGAGAGAGAGAGAGAATTACACTTATCAAAGTATTTTATTGGTATAATTTTGTGAAAAAACATTTAGGAAATAAAACAAACTAAGCCAAAATAACTAAGAGTGAACTAAAACAACTAAGAATAATATTGATGAAAGCTAAATATGAAATGCGTGAAAAAGTAAACAGAATTACGTACCATACGTTCGTCAGAATCGCAGAAGACGTAAAAATAAATTGAAGTAAAGTAAACAAGTTTAATGATATTCGAAATAAAACAATATATAAATAAATTATTAAACAGAATCAAGAAATATGACGATCACAGTCAAAGAATATTGTTGACTGTTATCGAATAAGGAAAAAGATGAAACTAAGTGGAACAACAAAGTAAAATGCTGATGAAAATGAGAAAATTAAAGTAAATTGGGATAGGCTGAGGATAACTTTGACCAAATATAAATAAATAATAAACAAACAGATGAATAAATAAATAGATAAAGAATGCCAATGAAAATCAAGATGAAAAAGGACAAGAATCATTTAATTATGACTTTGATAGTAAAGAAAAAGAACCACTTTAACTATAACTGTTACAAAAGAAAGAACTGGAAACACTTGAATTTAATGTTAATCAAAATCTCAGAAAAAACCAAAAAGATTCACTCAGGTATCTCGCTCGTCAAAAAAAAAGAGACAAAGATTGCTTAAGTATACTTCTGTCAAAATGGAGAAAACAGGATTCACTCAAGTAAATCATTGATTAAAGTACCCCGAAGGGGGCTAGCGCTGGCAGTGCACCTCAAGCGGTACACTGTAGGCACTACTTAAGCTTCTATTGCAGCGTCCCTTTGCCCCTAGCTGCAATCGTTTTCATTCCTTTAATGGTACCTCCGTTCATATTCTCTTTCTTCATTCTAACTTTCTACCCTCTTCTAACACCTTTCAAACCTTTTAAATTTTCAGTTTCCCTCTCAGTGGTGAATGACCACGCAGGTTCCAGCGCTTGGCCTTTGGCCTAAATTTTATATTCCATTCCATTCCATTGATCAGAGTAAGAAAAAAGTTCAAGTGTATCTTCTATCATAAGAAACGAATAACAAGAATCACTTCAAGTATATCGTTGACAGCGGAATCCCGCCCCGACCGACATTTCGGAAGACAGACGCTAACGACGCACACTTTGGCCCCCCCTTTACTCTCCCCCTTCCTTCCCACCCTCTCCATCCCCCCCCTCCCCCCATGCAATCCATTCCAGCAACTTCAGAAAAGGAATTACAGATATGCGAGGAATATCGCCTTTCGCTTCTGGTACCCCCTCCGCGACTCCGCCAGGTTTACGGAAGTTGCATCGTTGCAGCATCTCGTTGAACGGCGCAATAATCCACGCCTGTGGGGCAACCCCCCTCCTCCCAGCCCCTCGCCCCTGGGGAGGTGACCGGAATTGCATCCCTTTTCGGCAAGAGGGCGGGCGGGCAAAGAAAATGTCAAGACGTTGCATGAAGAAAAATAATAATAACAATAATAATATGCCTCGATCTTCATGTTGGACATTAATGTGGAGCATGACCCACTGGTTCGAAGCTACTGGAAAACGCCTGGATTTTTATGTGTTGTACGGTGTGCCCTGAAGGCTTGTTTTTTTTCTGGGGGCTTGGGGAGGGGTGTTTGTTTGTATGTGTGTAATTGTGTGTAATGGTGTTTGCGCTTGTTTTTGGGGAGGGGGAGAGTTGGGCGTTTTGTAACGCCCCACACTTTTGACTTAATGAGGCCTAATGTAAAGCGATTACTGGAAACTTCGGTTTTTAGAGCAGTGGAGAGAGAGAGAGAGAGAGAGAGAGAGAGAGAGAGAGAGAGAGAGAGAGAGAGAGAGATCATTTGCACTTGGACCATAGAAAGCATTTACCTGTTTCTATACAACTATGTGTATATGTATAGTATATATATATATATATATATATATATATATATATATATATATATATATATATATATATATATATATATATATTTATATGCATACATATATAGATAGATAGATAGATAGATAGTTAGACAGATATATGTGAATACATTTTCCTCATAGAGAAGAAAGCGTCAAAAGGATAAAGCCTTTCTGCTCTGAACAAGTGTATAGCAATGTGCTTGCTGACCCCTATTCCGTTTTCTTGACCCATTTTGACCCTGGTACTCATCCGCGGGGTGAGGGGACTGGCGGCCGGCTGACCAGGATCGAACCACTGACATATATACATTAGGTGTATGCGTATAATGCCTTTTATCGATTCTCTTTTCAATAACCACTCTGCGAAAGAACTCGTATCGGGTTTAAACCTCGCTTTCACACCACCCCGAATTGCAGGTTATTTTGTTTTATTGCTTGTCCAACCCATAAACAGTAAGAGAAATTGTCCGTTAAGGTCTCTGGAATTTTAGTCGCTTACTCTTGAGGTAATATTAAATTATGCATGTTTGCTTGTACGCGGTATTCGATACACCGTCCCTAGAGCTGTGTCCATATGGATTCGTGATCATTCCTTCACGCAGAATTTGTAGAAGTTATGGTTACTGTTATTGCTTGTGATTTTTAGGTCAAGGTCCTCTGCCTTGTACCTGGCCCGATGGTAATATGGTCTACCGCAGTGGTTCCTAACCTTTTTCAGTGCCCGGACTCCTTGATATCTAAGAAAATTTTCTCATACCCCCATCCAATATACATACAATGCAAACACATGATAAATATACAGTAAATATACAGTACCATTGCACTGGCTATCATGTCTCGTACCCCCAGGGTTAAGGTTTCGTAACCCCTGGGGGTTACAGGTACCCCAGATTAAGAACTACTGGTCTAGCGTCTGTACTGTAGACCCGCTTGATTCTCCGTTCTGCCTTTGTCTTTCTAGGGTATGTATATAGTGCTTGTGGAGATCTCCTTAACTCGTTAAGACCTTTCTTCTTCTCCTTCCCGGATCTTGTGGACCTTCTAGATTCACAAGGGCCTTTGAAACCTAGGACCTTCTAGATCTTTGTGAGCCGTTTTGAGTAGCCTTTAAAGGTTTAAGTGAGTTGCTTTTTTACATTTCCGTTTACTGAAGCGTCTCACTGTTTTGGACCCTCTAGAGAATCTCGAGGTCCTTTGAAATCTAGGGTGTTCTTGATTAAGGTTCGTTAAGTGTCCTCAGAGGCTAGGAGGGCTGATTTTTATTCCGTCTAATTAAGCGTCTTCCCCCTCCTCCTCCTCCAGTTTTCCTCGCTGGATGTTTTGAATCATGCATGTGATGTTGTCTTTGATGTTGAGTTTTTGTTTTTTTTTTATCCTTCATCACTTCTTGTCAGTTTCTTACCCTTCATTACACAAGGCGTTGCCCACAATGCATTCTCAATTCTCAACGTTCTGTTCTTGAGAATACATTATTCACGGCACCCTTTTTTTCCAAGTACACATAACAGTTTATTCCTTGACCTCAGATTGCTGTATTCGGTAAGCAACAATGCCATAACTCAAGATTATGGGTCTCTTGGTATTTCGTCTGCAGTAAACTGAAGCAGTATTCGAGAATGACAGTCCCTTTACCTTGAGATATTTATTTCCACCTGAGAGTGCTTGCAGATCTTAGCTTATTGAACTTGACAGAAAAATTCGTCCTTCACCAAATTGAAAATATTTTTTAGGTTGTAGAAATTACAACCTGTCTTCCTTCCCTTCCTAATTGCCATTCCCATTAAGGCGACCAAATTGCGCGCACACCATAAACAGTAAAGTTCGAGGAAACAATTCTGACTTACTTGGCCAATGTTTTTGCCAAGATTAGTGAGTTACTGTTGCCTGGTAATGTGGGGTAAGTGATTACAGTCCCTGATGTTAATTTTGATGTCAATGTTTCACGCCTTTAGGTAATACCAAGTCTGTAAAGTTGCATGTGGATCTTCCAAACATTTACCCCTGCGGTAAAACTATATGATCGCCAGGACCCTTATAGCAAAATGTGTATATCATATTTTACGAAGAAATTTAGATTTCCTTATTCATTATGAGGTCGAATGACTCATTTGGGTTTCCTGACAACAACGCTTGGACTTTCTGTACTTCATGCATATTTCCGAATGACGCGTATGCAATTTTCACATCAAGCTGTGAAATTAAAGTTTAGCCTCCAAAACACCCAGAACGCCTTAGCTTTCTCATTGGTGTGTATGATCGTTCTCAGTCCATAATACCAGAATAGGCATTAACTGTTATTTGTGTTATTTTTATTTGGAAGTTTTGTATTAACATCTTTTTAGCTTAGATCTAAGGAAGCAAGATCTTTCTCAGTCCTTATTTGCTATAATCTTATTTATTCATTTACAGACTTATTGATTTATTAGTAATTTTGTTTTCACGCTTTGTTTTCGTATTCTGAATCTCTGAGGACTTTGTTACATTCATCCCAAATGTGAATATTCTACCTCATTCCTTTTTTGCAAAAGGTAAACAAAGGAAACCTAACTATATTTTCACCAGCATTTTTTCTGTATCTTCATGTAAAAAAAAAAGCCTTATTTTTTTTTTTTTTATTCTTAGTTTCACCAAGGGAATTTTCCCCCCATTTTGTGCATTACATGGCCTATCATTTTTCTATATCTTCACTTAAAAAACCCTTTATTTGTTTTTTTTTACACTTAGTTTCACCAAGGATGTTTTTTCATCTTTTTTTTATGCATTACATGGCCCATCATTTTTCTATATCTTCACATAAAAAAACCCTGATTTTTTTTATTTTGGGTTTCCCCAATGGAATTTTTTTAATCTTTTTTATGCATTACATGGCCAATCATTTTTCTATATCTTCACATAAAAAAAGCCTTTTTTTAATTTTTATTTTTGGTTTCACCAAGGGAATTTTTGTCATCTTTTTTATGCATTACATGGCCAATCATTTTTCTATATCTTCACATAAAAAAGCCTTTTTTAATTTTTAGTTTTGGTTTCACTGAGGGAATTTTTTCGTCTTTTTTATGCATTACATGGCCAATCATTTTTCTATATGTTCACGTAAAAAAAAAACAGCCTTTATTTGTTATTTTTTTCGGAGTTTCACCAAAGGGATTTTTTTTCATCTTTTTATGCATTACATGGCCGACCTCCACGTCTCGTAACCTGGTTTACCTTATAGGTTATTTTCTGATTTTATGTTCGACTTTTGGATGTCAGTGACATTTTTTTTTTCTTGTTTTCTTACCTTCCGATTTTAGGACCCACCTGGATGCGGGTTTCAGAACCACCTGGAAAAGGGCTTAAGTCACGTGACCTGTGACATTCGCGAAGGGTCCGAGTCTAAAGCATTATACGAAAGTAGTAGTAGTAGTAGTAGTAGTAGTAGTAGTAGTAGTAGTAGTAATAGTAGTAGTTTCCGGCTATAGTAGTAGTAGTAGTAGAAAAATTGGATGAAAATCTTGTGAAATTTCTTGCACTTTGTCTTTAGATAAGTGGTAAAGAGAGATGGTTTGCTGAGATTGACAACGAATTTGGAGAGAGAGAGAGAGAGAGAGAGAGAGAGAGAGAGAGAGAGAGAGAGAGAGAGAGAGAGAGAGAGGGGGAGAGAGAAACAGGTTTCTGTTAAGAGAGAGAGAGAGAGAGAGAGAAACAGGTTTCTATTAAGAGAGAGAGAAAGAGAGAGGATTCCCATTAAGAGAGATAGAGAGAGAGGGATTCCCATTAAGAAAGAGAGAGAGAGAGAGAGAGAGAGAGAGAGAGAGAGAGAGAGAGAGAGAGAGAGAGAGAGAGAGAGAGGAGCAATTTACTATGAGAAAGAGAGAGATATCTTTTAAGAGAGAGAGAGAAACAGACAGACAGATTTCTATTAAGAGAGAGAGAGAGAGAGAGAGAGAGAGAACAGAACCCGCAGGCAGCGCCTTTCGAGCGCAAGAGAGCGTATCTTGACAATAATTCTGATTAAAAATTTCGGGAAATGTCGTGGGCCGGCGTGCTTGTCGTTATGGCGTACTTGCATGAAAATGCCAGGCAGACATGCAACGGCAAGAGAGATGCCAGAAATAAGCCCGGGGGCCTTTATTCGGGCCGAAATGCACCAAATTACGGCAGCAATAACATTCAGTCGTAGCACAGCGGAATGCAGGTGAGGTAGGTAGGTAGGCAGGTAGGTAGGTAGAGGGGTAGAGAGGGGCAGGGAGGGAGGGAGGTAGGGAGGTAGGTGTACGTGGCTGGCTGCCTGTCGCACCCTTGCGTGCTTCGGCTTAACTTGTAGAGGGAGCGTTGCTGTTTGTCTGAGAATTTCCTTCTCCCCTTTTCCGCTTCCTCCTCCTTCCTTCCTTTATTTCTTTTATCATCAGCTTCTTTCTAGCTTGCTTTTTGGGGGGGGGGATTGTTTAAAGGCACTGCTTGAACTGTAAGTTTTTTTTTAATTTGATTTTTGAAGGTTGGTTGATTGATTTCTTTCTTTCTCTCTTCCCCTCTCTCCCCTTTTTTTTTTTGTTTCGTGTTTTTTTTTTTTAATGGGGGAGTTTGTTTAAAGGCAATGCTTGGACTCGTAAGTTTTTTAAAATTTAACTTTTGAAGGTTGATTGATTGATTTATTTCTTTCTTTCTTCCCCCCTCTCTCTCTCTCTCTTTTTTTTTTTTTACTTCGTGGGTTTTTTTTATTGGGGGAGGTTGTTTAAAGGCAATGCTTGGACTCTAAGTTTTTTAAAATTTAATTTTTGAAGGTTGATTGATTGATTTATTTCTCTCTCTCTCTCTCTCTCTCTCTCTCTCTCTCTCTCTCTCTCTCTCTCTCTCTCTCTTTTTTTGCTTCGTGTTTTTTTTTATTGGGGAGGTTGTTTAAAGGCAATGCTTGGACTCTGTAAGTTTTTTTTAAATTTAATTTTTGAAGGTTGGTTTCTTTCTTTATTCCTCTCTCTCTTTTTTTGTTCCGTGAATTTTTTTTCGTTGGTGGAGGTTGTTTAAAGGCAATGCTTGGACTCGATAAGTTTTTTTCTGAGGTGCGTTGCTGTATGTCTCAGAACTTCGTTTCCCCCCTTTCCTCTTCCCCTTTCTTTCTTTCGTTCCTTCTTTTTGGTTGTTTTTTTTTTGGGGGGGGGGTGTTTAATGGCAATGCTTGGAATCAGTAAGATTTAAAAAAAAATTTTTTTTAGGTTGATTTGATTTTCTTTCTGTTTCTTTTTTTTTTGGGGTTCTTTTTTGCGTTGAGGGAAGGTTGTTTAAATGCAGTGCTTGGACGCGGTAAGGTTTTTAAAAATATTTTTTGGGGGTTGATTTGTTCCTTCCTTCCTTTCTTCCTCTCTTTCTGTTTTTTTACTTCGAGTTTTTTTAGGGGGTTGTTTGAAGGCAATGCTTGGACTAGGTAAGTTTTTTGTATTTTTTTTAGGTTGATTTGTTTGTTTGCTTCTTCCTCTCTTTCTTTTTGGTTGAGGTTTTTTTTTGGGGGGGTTGTTTGAAGGCAACGCTTGGACTCGGTAAGGGTTTTTTGTAGGTAATTGGTTTTTGAGGGTTGATTTTTTGTTTATTTTTGTTTCTTTCTTCATTTTTGGTTCGAGGTTTTTTGGGGGGAGGAGATTGTTTAAAGGCAATGTTTGGACTTAGTAAAATTTTTCTTGTTCGTATTTTTTTTTTAGTGAATGACTTACCGTGCTTGTTTAAAAACTCATTGGAATTTGTAGAAATATTGATTATCTTTTCTTGTTTATTTTCAGGTTGGTCAAGTTTTTTGTGGGGGAGGTTGTTTAAAGGCAGTGCTTGGACTCGGTAAGGTTTTTCTTGTTTGTATTGTTTTTTGGAGTGAGTGAGTGACTTGCTGTGCTTGCTTAAAAACTGAGTGAACAGTGTAAAAATGTTGAGTATTTTGTCTCTTCTTTGTTATTTTCAAGTTCTTCAAAGACTTAAGTATGACGGTATTTTAATTAGCATGTCTTTTCATTCACTTTATGTGTGTTTGTTTTATTGTTGTTGTTTTGAAGACAGTATTTGGGTACTAGAATGCATTGTCTTTTTAGCATTCATCCTTGTTGGAATGCTGTAATGCCTTTTGCAAGTCACCTTGTAAACAGTGTTTGAATACTGGACAGGTACATTGTACTTTAGTTTCCTACATAATAAGCAGTAGGATCATCATTGCTGCTTGCTTTCACTGAAAGTTGTTTTTTTATGGACATTGTGTGAAGCTGCAAAAATGCATTTATTTGTTTACCTTCGACGTTGAAACTCCTAATTTTAATGTCCAATTCTTTATTATTTTCATTTTTTTACTAAACAAAATTTTTTTGTGGGCATTATGTAAAGCTACATAAATTAATTTTTTTTTCCACCGTCGTTAAAGCACCTAATTTTTATTCCCAATTCTATACTTTTATTTCTTTTACCATTTACTTTACAGACATTAGTTGCAGCATAAAATGCAGCATAAAATACAGTCGGTTTTTCCCTTCCGTGTTATAACAGTTGTAATGAATGACGTCATAATAACCCCATAACAACAAAGATTATGTTACAGTTTGTCTCGCGTGTTATGAGGAGGCGCAAGAGCGTGGCTGTGAGTAGATTATACGCATTATGTAGTGTAGCTGAGAAGGGAAGGACACCTAAATGCATGACGGGGGGAGAGAGAGAGAGAGAGAGAGAGAGAGAGAGAGAGAGAGAGAGAGAGAGAGAGAGAGATTAATTTAAGCTTCTAATTTCGGAGGAAATATGAATCTATATGTGCTGTTAGAGGCAGATTAATATCATGGAAATAAGGATTTATGTTTGTGTGCCTTACACACACACACACACACAGAGAGAGAGAGAGAGAGAGAGAGAGAGAGAGAGAGAGAGAGAGAGAGAGAGAGAGAGAGAGAGAGAGATGAAATTTAAGCCACTCTTTAGAAGATAATCCAAATGTGTGTGTTAGTGCGTTCTGTGTCTACCAGTGTGTGTTTTTATGTGTGTATGTGTGTGTATAATTAAAAGAGAGAGAGAGAGAGATTGATTTTACACTCCACAACTAAAGGAAGTGTATGTGTGCGAGAAAGTGAGATTAATTTTTTACAATTCACAAGGAAGTGTGCTAATGTTTGTGTAAGTTTGTGTATATGTGAGAGAGAGAGAGAGAGAGAGAGAGAGAGAGAGAGAGAGAGAGAGAGAGAGAGAGAGAGAGCAAGAGAGAGAGAGAGAGAGAGGGACAATATAATCCAAAGCTTCGTACATGAACGGCATAATAGCCGTTAGAGGGAAAGCAAGAGACAGAGACAGAGAGAGAGAGAAAAAGAGAGATTAATTTTATACTTTGCGCATGGAAATAAATTTTATCTGTGTCAATTTAAAGGTCCGTAACCTTGGTCCGCTTATGTGCGTTCGTACGTGCGTCTGCGATCCCATGGCAACCAATAAGCTGCAGAGAGAACGATAACAGTTAAAGTTGTCATTTGGAGAGACCACTATTGCCACAATAGACAAACTTTCGAATTTGAGTAGGGGAGCGGGGGAGGCCTGGAGAGGGGGCGTGGGAGGAGAGGGAGAGAGGGGGGATTTCAGAGCTTCGGGGGAGGGGTGTGGTGTGAAGGGGGTAGTGGGATTTCAGATAAATTTCAGTGGATTTCAGGAAATCGCGTCATTGCCTTTCTGTCTGAAGTAAAAGTTTGCCTCTCTCTCTCTCTCTCTCTCTCTCTCTCTCTCTCTCTCTCTCTCTCTCTCTGGGGGCACTCCTGCCTCACCCCTACCCCCTACCCCCCTCCCCTACCCTCACCTACCCAACTCACTAAAGATTCTCTTTCCTTTCCTAACATTGGATTTTTGTCGATGCTGAACTTCGGTTAAGAGGGGTTTAACCGAATGAGATTCTCAGGGGGAGAGAAAGAGAGAGAGAGAGACAGAGAGAGAGAGAGGAATATCCGATAAATGATAAGACAGAGAGAATCACAAAGTAATCCAAACATTAAAAAAAGGAAACTAATAAAATAGGATTACCTCGTCGAAGTACTTCCATTTTTAGAGCACTGATTTTTTTCTTCTTCTTCTTTTCACTTAATAAACCCAGCTGCCCCTTGCAACGTTCGACTGACCACCAGGTACATCATTCATTGCTCAGGTCAACGGAAGAATTTGAAACTTTTAGGAAACTCCCCCTCCTCGCCATGTTCTGGGGATCGATCGTGGGTCCTTACGGTTGTGAGCTGAATAGGCTAACCCTTACGTTGCTAGGCTTTGAGAGAGAGAGAGAGAGAGAGAGAGAGAGAGAGAGAGAGAGAGAGAGAAGAAAAAAAATAAAAGGAAATCGCGTGACAGTAAGGAGAGACATTGCAATGAATGCAGTGAAACCACCCTTGGGGGAGAGAGAGAGAGAGAGAGAGAGAGAGAGAGAGAGAGAGAGAGAGAGAGAGAGAGAGAGAGAGAATCCTTCCTCTCTTCTCCTCCCTCGTCTTCCCTCGAATCATTACTATTGTTTGGTGGTGCATTGTTTCCTTACGTAAGCTCTAGAAACAAATTGTTGAAAAAAAAAAAAAGTCCCCTACTCGTAAATGAAGATTGGTTTGACCTAGTTCTGGTGGACAGTTTGCTTGGAGGGGTGACCTCATTAGTTTTAAAGTTTATGTAGTCACTTATGTCTTCAAGCGCACCTTATATATATATATATATATATATATATATATATATATATATATATATATATATATATATATATATATATATATATATATATATATATATATATATATATATATATATAAGGTGTCTTTGAAGATCTACTATGAAATACATTTTATGAAACTTGTGTATTAAATACACTATAAAATTTATATGTATAGCACTGTGGCTCTTTTCTCAGGTTTTTGAGAAGTACGACTTAGCACTTGTATATTTAATTTACATACACACACACACACACACACACACACACACACACATATATATATATATATATATATATATATATATATATATATATATATCCCATTCTAGGTTCTTTTTTACATGCATTTAATGTAATTTCTATCTGTCTGTTTACGTATGCCTGACTACCCAAAGCATAGTCCTACGTATCAGGTCCACCCATATCTATACCCTGTGGAGCATTCCAAAACATATACCCAAAATATAATTCAAGATAATAACGCCAGTAAGAAAGAAAAGAACTTGAAAGCAAGAGTAAAGAGAGGAAGGAACCTCCAGTGAGTGAACAACGCGACGCGGAGGCAAGGAATTTCATTAGACTTAATCGTCATAAAATTTGCCAATCTCACCAAGTACTAAAAGTGGCCGCATTTAGCCGCCGGTGATCCCCAAGTTTTATCGCAACGGCCGCTTCGGGCAGATCAAACGCCCAAAGTCTTCGCCTCCATGACAGAAAAGGAACCTTTTATTTGGGGTCTTGATGGCGGCCGTCGACGTCCGAACAACCTGCAGAAGGAATAAGACTACGGGAAGAGCCAATAAGGGCTCTCCTCCTCCGCCTCCTCCCCCTCCCCCTCCCAGCTCTCCGCTCTCCTCCGTTCCTCCCCACCCTTTCCCCTCTATTTGTAGCACCTCCCTCTCCCCATCCTCCTCCCCTCCTCACCCTCCCCTTGTCCTCCCTCCCCTCTCCTCCACCTCCATCCTCCCCCTCCTCCCACCCTCAACCAGTACCAGGAGACAAGGAATAATGGTGGGTTGGGCTTTAGCACCGGGATCACTACTGCAATTGAATTTAGGGATCAGTTTTGTGAGGGTCGGTCTGTTTTCTCGTTGATTTTCTTTTTTTTGTTTTTGTCCGTGTGTTTGTTTCATGTTTATGTCACGGTACGTACTGTGCAGATGTGGTGGTTGTTTGTGTGAATGTATGTGTGTGTGTGTGCCGCTTCGCTTGTAGGCCTAGCCCTGAACATGGACGTGCATAGGCTAGGCTTAGCGCCTGTGTCGTATCGTTTTTGTGTAATGGCTAGTACTAAGATTAGAAGATGTGTGCGAGCAACGATTCTCTCTCTCTCTCTCTCTCTCTCTCTCTCTCTCTCTCTCTCTCTCTCTCTCTCTCTCTCTCTCTCAGTTACATGGTTTTGGCTTTCTTTGACACTAATCTTATTTTTTCACATTTAATATTACCTTTTTATTTGATTAATTCCAGTTCTGTTTAGTGTTAATTTGATCTGAATATTTCATTACACACAGATGCTGTATTTCACTTTAGTCTGCGCATGTACTGTATATAATGTGTGTAACATATCTTTGCCCTCCGTAAAAAAGTGCTGATTTCCATCTTGTACGAATTTGTTTCGAAGATGCCCGAGGCGCTACGTATGTATGTATATATGTATGTATGTATGTATGTAAGATGGTTTTTTCATCTTGACAACATCATTAATGTTTTTCCCGTGATTATAGTATGAATTAACATAATACGCTGAATACGCCATGTATGTATGTATGTATGTATGCATTTAGGATGGCTTTATTTTCCCTAAAAATATGTTAAAGTTTCATCTTTCTTAATCTCGAAAATATAGAAGACCTTACATACGCCATTGTAGGTGTATGTGCATATGTACGTACGCATGTATGTAAGATGGCTTCGTTCTAAACCTACCCCTCCCCCACCCCTCCCCACCCCCACACCGTCCCCGTCCCCGTCCCCTTCTCCGGCGTCGTCTCATCTCCCTTTTTGCTTCCAATATTTCTTTCAGCCAGAGGCCATAAATGACGCCCGGCCATAATGCTTTCACCGATATATGGTGCGGCAGAAATCGCTGACCAAGGACCACCACCACTGCCATAACCACACTTCCGAAGTTGCTGCTGCTGCTGCTGCTACTGCTTTTCCTGCTGCTACTGCTTTTCCTGCTGCTGTTGATGTTCCCTTTTCCTACTGCTACTGCTGTTCCTGCTTCTTTTCCTGATGCTACTGCTGTCCCCTTTTCCTACTGCTACTGCTGTTCCTGCTTCTTTTCCTGATGCTACTGCTGTTCCCTTTTCCTACTGCTGTTCCTGCTTCTTTTCCTGATGCTACTGCTGTTTCCTTTTCCTACTGTTCCTGCTGCTACTGCTGTCCCCTTTTCCTACTGCTACTGCTGTTCCTGCTTCTTTTCCTGATGCTACTGCTGTTTCCTTTTCCTACTGTTGCTGCTGTTCCTGCTGCTTTTCCTGATGCTACTGCTGTTTCCTTTTCCTACTGTTCCTGATGCTACTGCTGTCCCCTTTTCCTACTGCTACTGCTGTTCCTGCTTCTTTTCCTGATGCTACTGCTGTTTTCTTTTCCTGCTGTTCCTGCTGCTACTGCTGTACCTGCTGCTTCTTCTGCTGCTACTGCTGTTGCTGTCCTTCCTTTGGACCTCTTAACGTGCTGATATTACTGCTACTTTTTGTTATTTCTGAACACCAGTAATTCTGATTTTGGTCTGTTCGTTTGTGGTGCTGATTATAGCATCTGTGAGGGTGCTGGTAGCACTGGTTAGGTTTCTCAGAGACACTGGTAGCTCTGATAGAGTTGATGGTGCTTTTTTTTTTTTTTTTTTAGATTTGATAGCTCTGACAGCGTTGCCGGTATATGTAGCTGTTAGTTTTTACTGCTGTTTTTACCGTCATTCTAGGTGGTGGTAACACTGATAGCGTCTCGCGTAATTTCATATATGGAACAAGCCCACCAAAGGGACCGTTGACTTGAAATTCAAGCTTCCAAAGAATGTTATGGTGTTCAATCTAAAGAGGTAACTGAAGGTAATGGGAAATACAGAAAGAGGAGATCAGTTATTAGAAAAGCGGATATATTAACAAATAAATAAAAAATAAATAAAAATGTAAGTAGATTATTAATATTACAAGTTGAATTGTATACTAGGGTAGTAATGCATTGCATCTTCGCTTGAACTTCTGAAGTTCCAACCGCACGAAATCCTCTGGGAGGATGTTCCGCAGTCCAGTGGTGTGTGGAATAAATAATGTTACTAGTACCAAGATCTAGGTTGATCTAGATCTTGATTAGTACATTGTGATAACATTCATATCCTTCGTTACACCAAATGCTCGGGTGTTCCAGCGTTGTTAATCTGATGAACGTTTCATGTACAGCCCTGCAAACGTTTGACAGCCTCTCTGAACAAATGCTGAAAAATACTATCTAAGTGACGTGAAATAACATCCATATGTTATGAAATAACGTCCAGATGTTATATAGTAACATCCAGATGTTTTAAAATAGCTTTCAGATGTTGTTAAATGGCATCCTGATGTTATAAAATAACATCCAAATGCTTTAAAATAACTTCCAAATGTTGTTAAATAGCGTCCAGATGTTCTAAGATAACATGCAAATGTTTTAAAATAACATCCAAATGTCATATAATAGCGTCCAGATAATATAAGATAAAATCCAAGTGTTTTAAAATAACTTTCAAATGTCATTAAATGGCACTCTGATGTTATAAAATAACATCCAAATGTTTTTAAATAACTTTCAAATGTTATTAAATGGCATCCTGATATTATAGAGTAACATCCAAATGCTTTAAAATAACTTTCAAATGTTATTAAATGGCATGTTGGTATTATAAAATAACTTCCAAATGTTGTTAGATCGCATCCAGCTGTTATAAGATAACATCCAAATGTTTTAAAATAACATCCAAATGTTATGAAACAGCCAGATGTTATAAAATAACATCCAAACGTTTTAAAATAACATCCAAATGTTTTAAAATAACATCTAAATGGTATTAAGCGGCATCCAGATTTTATTAATAACATCCGAATGTTATGAAATAACACCCAAATGTTTTAAAATAACATCCAAATGCTATTAAATGGCATCCAGATGTTATAAAAAACATCCAAATATTATGAAATAACATTCAAATGTTATAGAATAACACCCAAATGTTATAAAATAACAACCAAAGCAAGAAGGACATCGCTGCCAGGCCTCAGAGTAAAAACAAACAAGTCGAGTTTTACATTTTCTCTCGGATGAATAATGTATGGAAACGGAGTCAGCGAGAGAGAGAGAGAGAGAGAGAGAGAGAGAGAGAGAGAGAGAGAGAGAGAGAATTTGTTTGTTACCTCTTGAGTTCTTGGCGGATTTTTGCAAGTAAACCAAGATTTCGGAGTTGCCCGGGAGGAAGGCGTCCCGTCCCGTTCGGTGGTTGGTCCAGAATTTGATGACGCTTCGGCCAATCAGCTTTGAGGTTTCCCTTACCCTGCTTGATCTATGAAAACAGTTTCTCCTGATGGCTGAACTCAAAAATAAAACGAGAGAGAGAGAGAGAGAGAGAGAGAGAGAGAGAGAGAGAGAGAGAGAGAGAGAGAGAGAGAGAGAGATTCTGTATTTTATGATTCTTGGAATAAGTTGTAAGATAGTTTTTGTAGAGAGAGAGAGAGAGAGAGAGAGAGAGAGAGAGAGAGAGATTCTGTATTTTATCATTCTTGGAATAAGTTGTAAGATAGTTTTTGTAGAGAGAGAGAGAGAGAGAGAGAGATTCTGTATTTTATTATTCTTGAAATAAGCTGTGAAAGATACTTTTTATAGAGAGAGAGAGAGAGAGAGAGAGAGAGAGAGAGAGAGAGAGAGAGAGAGAGAGAGAGAGAGAGAGAGAGCTTCTGTATTTTATCGTTCTTAGAATAAGCTGTAAAAGATACTTTTTTGTAGAGAGAGAGAGAGAGAGAGGAGAGAGAGCGAGAATAGGTGATCCTTGGTTCTGTACGTCGTGTAAAGATTACGTTAAAGGATAACCATTTTCCGTTGTGCGTTGTAAGATTTTCAATTTCGCTGCATTTGCAATTTTATTAGTTTGTAGATTACATAAATGTTCTTTATGCCTGCCTACTTTGAGCCCTATTTGCATATACAGCAGATAGCAAAGTGGGAGGTAATGAGCAATTAGTAACCTTCGTGATCATCAAATTTGTTGTTAATGGATCAAGTTATTTGCTGTCTAAAGCCTAATGTATGCAATTTTGTTTTTTTTTTTTTATGTAATTCTGAGTTGTACGGTAATTGGGTGGTCATATACACACACACGCACACACTTTATATAATATACTGTATATATCTATATATATATATATACATATATGTATGTATGAATGTATATAATACATCCATACATACACACACACACACGCACATATATATATGTATATATGCATACATACATACATACATACATACATACATACATACATACATATATATATATATATATATATATATATATATATATATATATATATATATATATATATATATATATATACATACATACATATATATATATATATATATATATATATATATATATATATATATATATATATATATATATATCTTATATATACTGTTATGTACAGTATATGTTTGCTTATGTGAAATCAAACCACATTATGTCTATACATACAAATGTACGAGTTTGATAAACCGCATTTCACGGAGGATAGAGAACATCGTAAAAATAATTCCTAGATATAGAATACGAAATTAGATCGTGTTTGTTTCGGGTAAATTTGGCCATCCAACATGAATTGTAGCCTTGAGGCAACTCCTTCGCTCCCTTCTGTAGAAGAAAATCATTTCTTTACAAAAAAAAAAATAAAGAAAAAGTTTACCCGAGATATATATCTGATATTTCATTCTGGGATAAAGCATAGAGGGTGATAATAAGGTAATTGTTACGGTGGTTTTCTCTTTGCTCCTTTTTTGTTGCTGTTGGAAGTTGAAAATGGGTGACGTCGGTAGTCTTCTTGAAATTTATATATATATATATATATATATATATATATATATATATATATATATATATATATATATATATATATATATATATATATATATATATATATATATATATATATATATATATATATATATATATATATATATATATATTATATATATATTATATATATATTTATATATTATCTCTCTCTCTCTCTCTCTCTCTCTCTCTCTCTCTCTCTCTCTCTCTCTCTCTCTCTTCGTATATATACAGTATGTGTGTGTATACTATACATATACATATATATACGTACAGACTGCTTTTTAATATAACTTCCATAATTCTTTTATGTTTGAAATGAAGAATCTCTCTCTCTCTCTCTCTCTCTCTCTCTCTCTCTCTCTCTCTCTCTCTCTCTCTCTCTCTCTCTCTCCACATACACACGCACGCACACTATATATATATATATATATATATATATATATATATATATATATATATATATATATATATATATACTGTATATACATATATATAGACAAATTTCTTTATAATAGATTTTCACAATTCATTTCAGCTTCTGATTGAAATGAAGAATATTTGAGTCATCGGTAGACAATGAAGGGATCATATGATTTCACTAATTGCAAATATAATGATGCTTTCTCCCGCCGTCTGGAGATCGTTCATAATTAAAAGTATGAACGAATTTATTTTACTTTTCGTAATTACGAATCGAGTAAAAATATCGTTCCCGCTTTGTAAAAACATCTCGGGACGACTTAGTTTACTTGTGAAGATATTGGATAATATATATCACTTGAACCTAAAGCTAACATTTTTATCTTAAAAGGAAACCTAGCCAAGATCTCACTCGACGGCTGTTGGTATTTTATAGTTAATGGCATAAGTGACTTGATTTAACTGTTCCATAGGAAGTGTGCACTCGTTTGAACTGCTCATCTTAACCCCAGTGATACTGTGTTTAACAACCCATATATATATATATATATATATATATATATATATATATATATATATATATATATATATATATATATATATATATATATATATATATATATATAAGTTATTTTAAATACAGTAAAAACCACGATATTTGATTATCTGTCAGAAAACATGTAATGTGATTAAAACCTTATTCGTTTTAACGTGCCTTTTCCCATTTTTATATGGGGTAAGCACGATGCCTTCTTTTTTTGAAGGACTTTGATTTGGCGTTGGGGTAGGCCGTAGCCTCGATCGGCTGCCCTGCCTGACATCGCTTATACCCCGGTAACGAATGTGTACATGTATCGTACCAAGTCCCCAGCTCCCTTTCTCCCAACAGCGAGGAGAACTGGGCGGTTAGGTCGACAGTTCGAGACGTGTGAGGTGTCTGTTATGTTTTTAGATGTTGGAGTGGCTTCGTTTATGTGTGTATTAGTCTGCAACACCCATTTGCTTTCAGCAAACCTATCCATTGATTACATACGTAATCCCGGGGTGTCTACACGGATAGCAAAGTGTCCGCCTCTCTGACCGGTCGGCTACTGATCATTTTTATATCAGATTCGTTCACAATTTTCAGATACGCTTGTCAATATAAAGCCTAAGATCCAAAGTGTATAAGTAATCTACTAGAGACGATTCCCACAGTGGGGCAGCACCGTCAGTGCACCTCATGCCGTGCACTGTAGGCATTACTTAAGGTTCTTTGCAGCGTGCCTTCGGCCCCTAGCTGCGACCCCTTTCGTTCCTTTTACTGTACATCCTTTCATATTTTCTTTCTTCCATGTTACTTTCCACCCTCTTCTAACAATTGATTCACAGAGCAGCTGTGAGGTTTTCCTCCTGTCACACCTTTCAAACCTTTTCCTGTCAGTTTCCGTTTCAGTGCTGACTGACCTTGTAGATTCCCAGCGGTTGGCCTCTGGCCTAAACTCTCTATTCAGTTCAGTTCAGTACAAGAGACGTTAAACATCTGATAAGAATCTTGAAGTTGGACGCAACAACTAAATGAATGATAATACCCCTTCGATGAACTATTGGAATCCCCGTGAGGGGCCATTATAATCCTTAGGTAGCCAATACGCATTTGCATTTTTATGAAAGTTATATTTTTTTTTATGTAAATGATGTAGAAAAAAAAATGGACTTTATAAAATATTTCCGGTATCAGATTCACCGGTGATCTTTTTATTCTATACACTAAATGCTGTTAGAATTTATGATAATGAATTAAAAAATGATTGCAGCCGGGTCTAAGCCCCATGTAGAAGTCTGGCTCTTTCATTCCGATGGAATAAATTATAAGAGGGTTATTTTGTCATTAAAATGTGAGGTGAAGGAAGCAGGTTTGAACCGGGAGTTCATATTTCAGTTTTAGTGTGGCTGGAAAAAAAAGTTATTGTGGATTTACATTTTTTGTTTCTGGTTGTCTAAAATATGTACCACGGACTTGTTATAGTTTTGCATGGTTAAATTGGAAAGGAATATAAGTAATTGCACTTTTTTTAAAGGCAAATATATCCGTATTTTACGTACAAGTAATTACTTTTTCTCGCGTTGGAAGTGGCTAGGCCATGTGTGTAGAAGACAGGGAATAGTACGAGATACACATCTGGAAGGGTTGCCCTTTTGCCCTTGGTAGAAGAGGTAGAGGTAGGCCAAAGGACACGTGGTTAAGGACAATGAGGCGGGAAACAGGAGACGAGTGTTGGGGAGATCTCGAGGAGTTAGCCCAGGGCAGAATGCGGTGGCGTGACTTCATCGAGACCCTATGCATCCCCGTGGGTGCCACAGGAAATGATTGATTGATGAGAATGGTGACTTTTTTTTTTTTTTACAATAACATGCAATAGGAATTTGATTCGATTTCTTGTAGTGTGTTGAAATATCTTGACCTTTATAAATACGATTATTAGCCTTCTCAAATACGATTTACCACAATTTTATTTTATTGTGATTAATTATCTTTTTAATACGATTAATCGCCTTTTCAGTACCACTTGTTACCTATTTTTAATGGGAAGGTTCAATCAAAATTTTTGAAATATGAGAGACAACATATTGTTGCTGTGATGAAATATTTGTTTGCAAAAGTATAAGTAATGTGAATCTAAATACATATGAAATTTATTCAAATCCGAGAAATTGTTTGGGATCGGAATTGCAATATAAAATTCAGGCCAAAGGCCAAGCGCTGGGACCTATGAGGTCATTCAGCGCTGGAAATAATGTTGAAACAAATGTTAGGAAAGGATGGAAAGTAATATGGAAGAAAGGGAATGCGGACAGAGGTACAGTAAAACGAATGAAAGGGGTTGGAGCTAGGGACCGAAGGGACGCTGCAAAGAACCTTAAGTAATCCCTACAGTCCACCGCGTGGGGGGCACTGACGGCACTACCGACCTCTGCTCCCCGCCCGTCCCCCCCCCTGCCCCCCCTCGACAAGGGGGTGATATATTGTTTATTCGTTTCATATTAGGTTTGAGTCATTTTAAAGTCCACTAAGTCTTCCTTTCTCCCTAAGACAAACCTCCACAAAACCTATTAAAATATATTAAATTCATTAAGTTTATTAAAAAAATGATTAAAAATTCGCCTCAAACTCTTTGAAGTATTGTTTTGTCGACATCAAATATGAAAAGAAAGAACGAAAGAAATAGAAGCAGATAAATCTTATGACGTGTATATGTTTTTTGGGTTAACGCACAGATATGCAAACAAGCTAAAATAACAGAAATCCGCCGCAAACTATTTGAAATATTGTTTTGTCAACTACAGATTTGTAAAGTAATAAAGAAAGAAATAGAAGCAGATGAATCTTATGGCGTATATATTTAATCAGAGACATGCTAAGTCTGACTGATCTGCCATAATTAAATATATGTCATGGTCTAACGCGTAGATATACAAACTACGTATATATATTGAATCGGGGACGAGCATAATTCTGACTGGTCACCGATATATAAACGCGTCAGTAATTAAATACATGTTATGATCTAACGCATAGATATGCAACCGACGTGTATATACATTGAATCGGAGACGAGTATAATTCTGAGAGGTCGCCCGTATATAAACGCGTCGATAATTATAGATGTATTTCTTGGTCTAACGCGTAGAAATGCAAACGACGTATATATACACATTTAACCAGAGGCCCGCATAATTCTGACGTATATATATCTAATCAGAGACGAATATAATTTTGGGTCTAATGCACAGACATGCAAACAGGATAAAAAAAAAAAAAAGACAGCAAATGAATAAATATTACAAATACGCACCCAGAAACCGAATCTCCCGAAGACATGACGATGCTCCCACGACAAATGAATATCAGCGTGTTTTGGGAGCGGGTCTCTCGGAGATTATCATCAGCTGGGCTGATGCAACTGTCAATATGCGTTGCAAGAGACTGACCGCGTCGTCCCTCTGATTGGCAAGCAAACACAGCCAAGCAAGCAAGCACAGTACCCGAGCCGGTTTGTGCCTCCGGTAAGGGAGATGCTTGCATCGGGATTAATTAATCTTCCTGTTGATTTTTTTTTTTTTGGGTATTTTCTTTTTTTGTTCAGTATCTCTGAGTGGACCATCTGTTTATGTATATATATTATATATATGTATATGTATGTATATATATGTATATATATTAGTGTGTGTGTCTGTCTTTTTGAACTACGAAGATAGAGAAACACTAGGTGCAAAAATAAGGATTCCTTTATAGATACGTAAAAGTTTGGTAAGTTTCATGAATTAATTATATATATATATATATATATATATATATATATATATATATATATATATATATATATATATATATATATATATATATATATATATATGTGTGTGTGTGTGTGTGTGTGTGTGTCTGTGTGTACATGTTATTTATACTTGTATATACATATACCGTGTGAGGCAGCTGCTAGTCATTTTGCTTTATAACGAGAGAGAGAGAGAGAGAGAGAGAGAGAGAGAGAGAGAGAGAGAGAGAGAGAGAGAGAGAGAGAGAGAATATGGAATGTAAAGTAGAAGAATTTATGAATGAAGTCGGAGTCAGTAGAGTGCCTGTTGTGTTTTCCCAGCCTGAGAGAGAGAGAGAGAGAGAGAGAGAGAGAGAGAGAGAGAGAGAGAGAGAGAGAGAGAGAGAGAGAGAGAGAGAGAGTTTTCTTATAAATATTCACTTCATGGTTGCTGTATTTCATGTTACTGGAAGGTTGGTGGCAAGACATATCTATACATGGAGGAATGGAAAGAGAGAGAGAGAGAGAGAGAGAGAGAGAGAGAGAGAGAGAGAGAGAGAGAGAGAGAGAGAAAATCCCAACAGGAAATATTCCCTTGTTTGGGTGAGCGGAGTTTTGGGAGTAGGTAGGTAGGTAGGGGGTGGCAAGGAGTAGAGGAAGGAGGGAGGGAGGGAGGGAGGGAGGAGAGAGAAAAGAAATAGCGAACTATGAAGCAATAAATCAGAAAGAGAAGACTCGATAACCCTTGGCGTGTTTTCTGCGGAATGTTTCAACGTCCTGGTATAACTTTTCCCATATTTTATCTATAAGTAAGACGGATGGCTTTCCACTCGGACAATTTACATAAAAGAGCAGTATAGCGTCACCCTTTTCTTTCCTCCGTCCGACAGAGAGAGAGAGAGAGAGAGAGAGAGAGAGACTCAAGAGAGAGAGAGTACTAAAGCACATACATACATAGAGAGAGAGAGAGAGAGACGGAGAGAGTACTCAAAGCACGCATGCATATGCATACATAGAGAGAGAGAGAGAGAGAGAGAGAGAGAGAGAGAGAGAGAGAGAGAGAGAGAGTACTTAAAGCACGCATGCACATACATACAGAGAGAGAGAGAGAGAGAGAGAGAGTACTCAAAGCACGCATGCATATGCATACATAGAGAGAGAGAGAGAGAGAGAGAGAGAGAGAGAGAGACGTATTCAAAGCACTCATGCATATACAGAGAGAGAGAGAGAGAGAGAGGGTGAGTGAGTACTCAAAGCGCGCATGCATATATACAGAGAGAGAGAGAGAGAGAGAGAGAGAGAGAGAGAGAATGAATTATTCCTTTGTTACAGGAATATAGGCAAATAGCTTTAAAAAAGAGGATTGTTTGGTCCGCAATGCACCTCCATAGTACTGTTTTTGTAAGGACAGGATTGTTTACGGATATGATCATTTAAAGAATTCATTAGTCAGATTTTAACTGGATTCATCACAGGTTAGTGAACAAATATCTCTGTTTTCCAAATAACGGTAAAATTGCACAAAGTACTGAGTGAGCGTAATTCAACATTTTATTATTATTATTATTATTATTATTATTATTATTATTATTATTATTATTATTATTATTATTATAATAAATCAGTCAGACTGCAAAC